>NW_015090810.1:7724367-7891756 GCF_001431845.1 Calidris pugnax
CTATTCACAGGTATTTTTTTATTTTTTTATTCAACCTCTAACCTATTCAGTGTTGATGGGCTCTTCCACAAGTGGTAGTTGGACTTATTTAGGAGTCAAGTTGTGGCTTTTTTTTTTTTCCCCCCCCCCCCCCCCCCCCTTTTTTTTAAACTCTATGCCATGGACACATTTTTCCTCTTTGAGCTACTTTCTGCGCATCCAATTCAGAGCTCTCCAAGCCATGCTTGACCTTGACAGGCTGTGTACTGTCTTTGCTGGTAAATCCTTGTGTAGAAGCACATATGTAAAATCAACTTCCTTTTATTTTACCAGATTTGGTCTCACTAGGTGGTCTCAGAAGCCCCACTTGACATGGGAAGTACTGGCACAGCCTCCCTGTTAGTGGCTGGGCCATTGCAAACCATCTTGGGGCTACCGATAAGGGCTAGTTTGAAGGAGGAAGAAAAGAACAATACTTCACCAAAAGGGTATCCCCTAAAGTGCTCCTTCATAGCTGCACACTGGCTTCTGAACAGAGCAGGCTGGGTAGCTTGTCCCTGGGAAACATATATTCCCATCTATCATAAAGTCAAGGTGAATCCTTGCCTCAAGTGAAAGTATGGTCTAGGTCCCAAATTAGTAATACAGATTCCCTGTTCCAGCCATTTTGAAAGGTCAGGTTATTTATAAGCCTGGTGAAGCAAATAGCTCCACATTCTTCCCTGAACAGTGTTAAAATGGAGAGCTGACTATGCCAGGGGAAGGAGATTCTTGTGTTCCTCAACCTGCATATTGGAAAGAACAAGGCGGCTTTCGCATAGAGAGGCCCAAATCCTTGAGCAATCAATTTGACTCTCTGACAAGACTGCTTTGCCACATAGGTTATAGGATGAAGCCACAGAGAGTTCAGTGGATTTCAGGGATGTTGCACGTTCATAAAAGCTGGCAACTCCAACAGGCTCTTGAGTATAAAGCGTGTCCCCCTTGCGTTTAGAAGAGAAGATAAGGAGAGGCTCCCCGCACAGGGTAAGGGGAGCTAAGCCTTCATCTCATTCTGGCCCTTCAAAAGGTCAGTGCAGAAAGTGTTATAATACAAAGTGATTTTAACCTGACTTTGCTAATGTGACATTTGGAGCATGGTTGTGGCAGTCTGATGTGACAGCGGGCGAATGTTGTGTTGTGTTGGTAAATGGCAAGGGCTTGATAAAAAGGAGGAAGTTGTTCGCATACTTAGTCTCTGCTTCCCCCCCTCCAAAGGGAAAGACTATGAAAAGCCCCTGAAGTGTGAATCACAAAGGTCAGTAAATACATGAAGGGCTTGCTGAATACAGAGAAGGGAGCAAAATTTTTGAAAAATCATTCATGAATTTTCACACCCAGAAAATGTTAAGTTGGATTTAAGTTTGCAGTTGTATACAGGAGCTATAGATCATCAAAACCTTTTTAACTGCTCATATCCAGGTTTGATAAATGCAGCTGACAATCTAAATGATAACCTGCAGCCAAATGCTAGATTATTGCTTGTGTGTTACAGGTTCATTTTTCAGCACTGTATTTTTTCGGCACTATTTTAATCACTGAAAGCCTTGCAAGACTTGGGCAGCTTTAGGCCAGGTGATGATGTACTGTGATGGCTAAAATCACTGGTACACATAACTCATACTGTGGGTTGGCTGTGGAATCTGTGGGGTTTACGGAAGCGTGAGTTCTGGGAAGGACTCTGGGCTTGCAAGTCATAAATACATATACATGTGCCCCATGGATATAGAGTGCCCTACTGATGCCATGGACTGGCAGGTAAGTAGAATATTCCATCCCTCCTGTGGTCTTATGTGTCTATTTCCCTTATTGATTCACATTTCAATAATTTTTTTAACCAAAGTTCAATTATTTTTTTTAATCCTCTATGATCTATCTACATGTATGGAGGACACTGATTAAATGTAAGAAATATAAAAGATAAAATGTTAGGGGGAAACAGAACTGAGTGATAAGACTTATATTTCTAAATCACTTAGACATTTTGAAAATGCCACCCAAAATGGATTCTCCCCAGGTGGAGCAGATCTGAAACCTCACAGTTTTGTAAGATGAAGTAGTCTCCCTCAGCTTTGTAACTGAATACTTGAGCATCTAAAACGTTTTCCAAGCCTTTCTCCCCTTAGACATTTGTAGCGATTGACAAAGGAGATCTTGCCAGAATAATTGTAATGTTTTATCGCTCTTTTACTGCCTTAAAAAAGAAAAATGGTCTAGGTAGAAGCATTGCAAAGTTCCTCAGCTCTGCCTTGTAGAATTCTGTGTTGAGACTTTCTTAGCATGAGATCCGAAAAAGAATAGAAGTTTATCTTAAATGATCTGTCAGGTTCAATTTATTTGCGGTAATTGGCCTGGGGCTCTCCCATTTAGCAAAACCTTGGCTGCTCTTGCACAGGCAGAGAAGTTGGAAGAAAATACTTTTTTTTTGCTGCCTACAGGATGCACCCATACAAAGCGATTCAGCTAGCATCCCTGGCAGGACTTTGTATCCCATGGGACCATGAACAGATGTACTGGAAAAATAACTTGAGCCTTCACAATCTGCATACACAGGCCCTTGTGTAGGGCAGCAGACACTGGCAGAAATGTGCACTTCATGACAGATTTGAGGAATTCCGTGCAGCCTCCTTCCCTCAAACAGCCCTGCCATAGCCAGGCATGGGCTCCAGGGGGAAGGTGCACTCATCCTAGGGGCTGCTGCCAACCAGGGATTCTTGGCATCCATTAAAACTATGCTTGTTTGAATCCCAGAATTTGCAGTGCTTTTCGTGAGCTCCAGATAACAAGCTGCGGATGCAAAGGATGGTGAGAGAAGAGATGATTTCTAGGCACTAGCACTATCTGTTGCTTTGTGCTTTCACCAGCTTACTAATATATAAACCAAAAGAACAGGTGTAAAAGTGGCTCGGCAGTATCCTTCATTACAATATAATTGATTTCATGACTGCCTGTAATTTACACTTATTCAAGCAGTATTCATTCCAGATGGCATTTATATTCTCATCATTTTGGATAAATATAGGGTGAAATATTATTAAATGCTATATTTAAGACTAGGTGTATTCCATTTGATTGCTTTCCTTTCATCTTCTTGGCTTTGCAACTATTATTAAAAACAAGCAAAAGAGGGGGAGACTGGAGTAAGGGAGTGAAATGTGACATTTGCATGCCATAAATCAAGCACTTGAAAGTCAGCAATTACAGGATCAAAGGTAAAAGCTCACAAATTTTTTTATTCCTTCTATTCTTAAGTATAAAATGACTAATGTTAAAAATCTCTAGCAATTTAAAAGTTACAAGCAGCTGAGGTAGGCTCATTCAAGGTCCAGATAAAGAAACTGGAATACTCTATGCTGACAGACCCAATTTTAACTGGGTGAAAGATTAGGTCATAGAGTAGCTTTTAGTCACTTTGCATTAACAAAGTGAAATTCTGTCCCTGTTTTACATTGCTCAAGATGGAGATGGAAACACAGAGTTGAAATGTTTCATAATGTTACTCTAATTCAGTCAAATGGTTTGCCACTTAGCATTTACAACTAGCTTCTTGACTAATATAGAAACAGGAAGGCCGCACAAAATGGCCAGAAAGGAAATACAAACTACAGGATTCTCTGAATCTCCTGTCTGTCAATCCTTTTGTATTCATCTTTGTCAGTATCCTCCCAGAGCAGAGGATTGCTAGTAAATTAGATCTTGAAAACTAGGTTCAATTCTGCCTTCGGTAAAATTTCTAGGCACTTCCTTCGGTAAAATTTCTAGGCAGTTTACTATTGATTAAATTTTGTGTAAAAGTGGTGCTGTAGATATACTGTTGCCTCAGAGCCAGCATAAACAACCTGCAATATGACCTCTCTGTCACCATCATGTATGCATTTTCCAGTCTCTGTAGAAGGCCAGTAGCAATCAGTCCCTGAAATATTGGTAAATTCCTTTGTGCTTTGACTCCTTGTATTCCTTGTGCTCCTTGTGCTTTCTCCTGTGCATTCCTTTTTCTCAGATGATATGGGTTTGCTGGCAATAGTCCGCATCTGAGATTTGTGAATTGCTGTTCAAGAAATTGCCACTGATTATCTAAACAAAAAGATGTGGGTGCCTCAGAAAGGTCTAAAACAGGAGGAAAACTTCCTCTCTTGTGTATGTGGTAGGTTTCCTTTCCCATGCTATAATTTAGCTGCTATTTTTAAGGATAGGATTTTCACCTCTAGTTCATAATTATGAGGCTAGATAAAGATGTAACAGAATGTTTAGTTTAACGTCAGCAAAATCATAGGGTAACTCTACGTAACAGTCAGGCAGTAGAACAAGCTGTCAAGAAGGTTATGCCATACATATTTCATTTTTCAGAACACGCTAGCCTTTTTTTCTATTTAAAATGATGTTAGATAATTAATCCTATTGGGGTGGTCAAGGACAAAGAAAGTTGAACAATAGATGTTTCTCCTTTTCATCTGGAATGATTCTATAAATTGTGCTGTTCTGTAGAAATCAATAGCTGATCTGTTAGATGAATAAAACCCAATCAAGAGATAAAATATAAATGGAGCTGCATCACACTGAATTGGGTCAAATTGCATTGGAAGTGGGTCAAGCCTTTAGGAATCCTTCGCTACTGTTGATTATAATGAGTGCACAAGGTTTTAAAACCAGCTTACTGGCTTTAATCAGCAATAGCTAATGGTATGATGAATTACTGCTGTGTGTATAAATACTTCAATTAAGCAATGCTTTATGAAGACGGTGTAGTTGTACCATTGTAGACTCTGAGCCTGATCCAGCAAAGTTTGGAGTAGATCTTTAATGTTAAATTGATTAGATATTCAGGACTTCAAGGATCTCACACAATCAAACCAACAATCTGACAGACCTCATTTTGCGCATGGTTTAAATATTCATCTGAGGCTATGGTTGGTTTTAATTTTTAAGGTATTGTTCCACAGCCTACTTTGATCTCATTGTATATAATAAAAACCTCAACCAATATTAATAATAAGTACCCAATTATAGAAAGTACATTCCTAAGGCATATGAAATACAAATGATTATTTCCCTGAAGAAATACAGAGGTATGCCAGGCATGGAAAAGTCTGCTGCAATGTCATCTTACAGCAGTACAAATGGAAAAGGTGTGCGTAGAATTTAGTGTTTGCAAAAGTGCCTGTACAATAAGTCATGTCATTTTGAATATTTGTTTTCTTTTGTTTCTGTCACATGCACAAACTGACTGAGCTTTTCAGGTGAAAATGATCTAAGTTTGGATGATAAATTTGTTTTAGTCAGTAAATGAGTATTATGGAGTCCACTGAAAGAGATTTTAATTTTTTTACCCTAAGACTGTAGGTCCTCAGAGCTGTTCCTCAGATGTGTGCCTGATCTTAAACTCCCTGCATGCCCATATTTACTCTAGGATTTGTCTGCTCCTGATTCACACTAAAATATGGCACATCTACCCTTCATGCTTGAGGGCAAATTAGGTGTTTTCATCATTCCTGGGCAGTTTACAGTTCCAAAAGAGCACTCTGTCGGGCACAGCTTTGCTCAGGACATCCCTGTGCCTCGCAGGCAGAGCACCCACATGAAAGGTGCATAATTCAGATTTGGTTCCATGCTCTGCTTGATATGGAGCAGGAGTCTGCATCAAAACCTCTCTTTATTCTGAAGGCACTGAACTGCTTCTGAGATATATCTCAGGTGAATCTTGAAGTCTTTCATAGTGGATCTTTTTTGCTGTATAACAATAACAAAATGTTAATTTACCACAAAGAAAGCACAAAATGACCATCCAGGAGCTGGGGCATTCATCTAGAGTGAGAGCTGAGTTTATATCCCTCATTCAGATTGTCCAGAGAAGTAACTTAAACTCTTATTTACTGTATCTCGGAAAAGTGCTCCTGTGACTGACCTAGGGGGCTTGAGGGGGTTAACAGGAATTCCTCTTTCTTGTCACAAAAAAGCATTGGGTCATTTCTGGGATATATTTGCACTGGTAACTATGCCCGTAATTGTGCTTGACCTCGGTGCCTAGGTTTTTGATAGGTCCCATCGTTGAATCTCCTGGCCAATAGAACTGGAAACAGAAGTAGAAATTCCTTAAATTGACTTTTGAAAGGCTTCTTTACCAGGAAAAGCTAAACAATTAGCTTTAACTAGTTAAAACATTAGGAAATTTCAAGAACTATCCTAAGCCCAAAAATATCAGTGCAACAGCAGTCATCTTTGGCTGAACTCAGTTTCTGTTGTTTGTGTGCTCAGCTCTATTTGTTCAGGTTTAACTGACACCAGGATCTTTTTTTTTTTTTTTTTTTCCTAACCAGGTCTTTTTTTCTTTAGGGGCCTTTTTACAAGCATTTATTCCAGACATTTGGTTTTTAACTCTTTTTAAAGCTATACTACTACACCCAATAAATCTCTGTGTGTTAGAAGAGAATAACTTGTTAGATCTATGTTTGTTTTCATTCATCTTTCTTTTGTAAGATGGTTATCTCAGATTTTTTTCTTTAGTGGCCTTTTTACAAGCATTTATTCCAGACATTTGGTTTTTAACTCTTTTTAAAGCTATACTACTACACCCAATAAATCTCTGTGTGTTAGAAGAGAATAACTTGTTAGATCTATGTTTGTTTTCATTCATCTTTCTTTTGTAAGATGGTTATCTCAGAAGATGATATCCATCAAAAGGTAAATAATTTACCCAGATATTTGCACCTGGGCAAGTTGCCTTGGTCCACCTTAAAGAAAGATACACACAATTCCACAATGAAACTCAATCTTATTCTTAGGTATGTGTCTACAGCAGACCAAGCAAATCATCCTCTATAAAAGTGTCTGTTTTCCTCAATATCTTGACAGGGAGCCTGAAGGAGGTGGTTGAGATACAGAAGTCTACACCAAATTTTCTTCTAACTAATAAACACTGTAATGGCTGTGAAAGGGAAGATTCAACTGCAGTAATAATAATGAGCTAAATCAAGCTAAATCAAGCACTGTTCAGTTGCCTGTTCAGTAGGTTTGAAATCTGCAATCACTTCTCTTATAATAAAGTTTAAATAACCAAGTTCAGATACTTATTATTTACTCACTTTAGACCTCACAAAAATACTTTGGTGCTGCTGAATAGTAAATCAAACAAAATTAAATCTGTAAATATGAGAACTCAGCATCCTTGCTGAGAAAGCCCAAACTATATTTTTTAGTAATGCCAATTAAGATGAAATTAAGTTCATTTTGGATTCTCCCTTCGCACGGTAATTTGGAGAATGAAGCAAACCAAACCTGAAGAGTAGTTCTTCAGAGCAGGACTTGTAGGGATATTACCCTGAATGATTTATTCTGGCAGAACAAGGGGAAAAAGGAGGATTTAACATCCTACTTTGTACTGCTTGGGTGCATAAAGTTTTCTAGTACATGTAAATCATTGCAAAATCCAGTTACACCATCCATAAAGTGGGAAACTTCCAACAAGATCAGCAATGCAAGGTTCAGTTGCACTTCTTACACTCTCAATGGTTGAACTCTGAAGGAGAAGATCCATCCACAGGTAAAAAGGACTTTTGTTAAGGTTGTGCCTTTAGACTGACTTTACAGATGGTTGGGAACAATAACTTATTTTGAAAAATTCGACATATTAGTTTTTTTAATAGAAAATGTGTGTGAGAAATTATTTTGAATGTGCATTTATGATGCCAAAGCTCAGCTGTCCCTGAACAGTGTAGTTGGGTTAGGAACTCAACAGCTTGTGAAATGCCGAGACTTTCTTGTGTGCGTTAGCTTATGTGTCTGCAGCTGAAGACTGTCACGTCTGAGCAGTCTTGGGCAATGTATCATCAGGGTATGATTAGTTTAGTGCCAGAATAAGAGCATAGGAATTGCTAGTGTCGTACCTGGGTTTTGGAGACTTTGTGGGCTCCCTGAAGCACCTCTCTGATTGCTTGTTGGCTGAGACTAGCTCATCAGCTGTGGCTGACTTCGTCCCCTTGTGGTGCCTGCTGTTCGGTGCAGGAAGCCAAACATTTTGGTATCTGCAGCATAGAGACCCGAGTAACTCCTATGTCTGGCTCTTACCAAATTTGTTATCAACACAGATAACAGCCTGCAGAAAATAAATACATAAATAAATAAACAAACAAACTGTATTTGGCTATAAATATATAATTTTCAATTTTTCTCTTCTCCAGTATTATTTTTCTTTTTAAAATATTTGTTAAAATTTACTAAATTTTGCTAGATGTGGTAGTCCAGTTTAATATCTGCAAAAGATAACTAAATATTTAAAAAATTATTATTTGCACTTAGTTTGATTCTAGTAAGAAAGTAAAATATGTATACATTTATACAGTATGAGAACTCTAAGTTAATTTCGTTAATTCAAGATTAATTTCCACCAAAAGGAAAATAGTGAGAAAAATTGTAACTTAATTTGGAGATAGTCCTTTTAAAACTGGCTTTAAAACTCTTTCTTTTATTTGTGACTTCTATAAAAGCCATAATAATATAATTTTAGAAAAATATCATCTGAGCTGGCATGCTCTTAGCAAAAATTAGTTATAATTCTGTGCAACTTGATCCTCAAGAGTCTTGTTTTCTTTCTGATATAGAACTAAATTAGTTATACACAAATTCCTTTAAGAAAATGTTTCATGCAAAAACAGAGAAATTCAAGATTCTTCAAATGGATTTTTCACCAATTTATGTGTATAGTGCTCTCTTGATTATTAAATTACACTCTCTGCTAGGTCAAGGTATAGAATTTATATATAGACTTACTCAATTTCTCTTACTAAAATCAGTGGGTAAGTTGCCACAAAAACAGTGTTAACTTCTGAAGGTAACAGACAATGTACAGGCCAGATCATAAGGTGGATTTAGTTTTTCCTCTCAGTTGAATGCAGTTATCTTTATGCACTATAGGTTTTACAGCATTTCGTGTAAAAACCTTCTGAGATTTGGAAAGCCCCACTAGAGGAAATAGAAACAGTGGATCTGAGAACATCATGCACTGAGTTTAAAAAATCATAATGATTTTATACATTATCAAAAATTTAGTATCAGTTTATATTTTCTGTCTGTTAGTTCATTGCTTCGTTTTTATAGGCAAAAGCAGGAATCTCAAATTTATAAACAAAAATCACAAACTGAGTAGATACATTGTTCTGATTGGTGAATTGCTGCTTTTCAACTGGACCTGGTTGAAGGGGACCTGTAATTCTTTAGAACTTTTCTGGAAAACTTCAAAATGGTAGTGATATGCCCAAAACAGTTGATTAATATCAAGGAACTTAGACTCTCCAGATCTGAGAATATTAAGGACTTAACCATAGGTAAAAAGGCCTGTAAATAATATTTCTTTGGGAGGGTATTATGGATCTATGTGGCTGTTTCCCAGGGCTCTGGTCTCTTCAGGGTTAGCTGCTATAATTTTTTATAATAAAGCCTGGCAAGGCAGTGTCCTTGTCCTCCCACCATCTCTCTGCATCTCCCATTTGTGCCTTCTGGTCTCTGGGCTCAGTGTGGTTGCCCTACCTGAGTGCTGAGCTGTGTCCTGGAGCGGTATGTGTATTAGTCTCCCCTATGGTCTCTGTCTGGTCTCTCTGTCAGTCCTCCTGGTCTTGCAAAACATTTTTCAGTCCCATAATCCTGCTGAAATTTAAAAACAAAAATGAAAAATGCTGGAATTTTGGCACAGGTAAAGGTTTAGGTTGCCTTTATTAGGGAGAGTTGAGGTATACTGCCATACAAACATGATATTTTCAGTATATTGGGGGTGGGGGGGAGGAGGGAGGGTTCACTATTTTAAGTGTAGGAGCATGAACTGGAAAGGACTGTGTTGTTAATAGCTTTTCCAGAAGAGCACATAAAATTTTGATGGTAGCTTCACCATCCCTCCTACATACATGCACAGGAAACACCAGAAAACCCATGATGTGCTGTCTTTGAATAAAACAGCAGCTTCAAAATCTGTCAGAACTATGGGCGTGCTACACAGGAAAGAAATAACCCGAGTGATGCAGCAGGTTGACACAGTCTTAATACTGGTTGCAGAAGTGAGAATCACTTTCACCCTGGTTGCATGAATTGCAACTCTGGCATACTCTGCAGCTCAGGTACCAATAACATCTGAAGAAACAGTCTGTCTCCTGGATTAGGCTATGGAAGTTAGAGAATATTTTCCATTTAAGTAAGAAATTTCCACTTCTAGGAGTATATCTGCTACTGCAGGGCAGAGCAGAGCAAGGCAAAGAGAGCTACAGTTGCGTGTTGGTGCTGTAGATGGGAAACGGGGGCCCTGCCAAACAGCAGTGCTCTGCCGTGAATGGTGTGATTGAAAAGGAGCCAGCGACTCCTCTTGCAGCAAGGCCAGAGCAGAGGAGGGTGCCACACCAGCACTGTTCTGCTCAGCAGCTGTGTTTTCCCCCATGTTTACCCATGCAACTGGTGCAATGAGGAGTGACATGGTCTAGTTGAGTGAGAAAGTGATTTAAGCAGGGTGGGCTTTTGGCACAGGCAAACCCTGTCAAAGCACGTGTTGTATCACACAACAGATGCTAGAAATCCTGGCCCCTTTATTGTCCCTTCTCTCTCCCGAACCTGGTCCTACCAGGACCAAAGTCAGTTTCATTCAGAAAGTCAGGAGGTGCTAGATGGTGAGAAAGTGACGCTGTTTTGGTGAGGAAAGCACCAGGAATAAGGAAAGGATTGTAGCTGGAGTTTGAAGGCCCCAGCGTTCCAAATATGCAAGTAGGGATCCAGGCACAGGTGTCACACAAGAAGTGTGACTGCTTCTTTGGGATATGTTTCAGATATTTCTGGCTGCTGTGTGCTTGTGAGTTTTGACCTTTTTTGTCTTATAGACAGTTGTTCTTGTTTAAATCAAAGTTACTTAAATATAGAAACAAGTGATTTTTTGCTAGATTTTTCTGTACCTACCCAAAACATGGGAAAGCAAGACATCATTTTTACATCTTATACTGAAAAGCAGTAGGAGCATTTGACTTGCGTTGCCAGCTCCTACTAATCTGTAAAGGTTATTGCATAAGAAACAATTTTGTAGAAGGCGGCAAAGAGACAAAAACTATATCTAAGTTTAAGTAGTCTTTGGTTCAAAATTGGTGTGTGTGTGTGCACATTAAAGATTTATGATCAAATAGGTAAAGTACTTGTTTTTCTTAATTCTGCTCACAATATAAAACACATGGCATAGATTATAGTCCCGTTCCATTCAATCTTTTTTTTTCCTTCCTGAATCATTATGTAATTTGGATTTCCATTGAATGCTGTAACTAGAAAGGGATTGGTAGCAATTTCTTAGATACGTATGCACTGAAGTACATACTCAGTTACTTCAAGTGAGATTTAATTCTCCTGCTCACAGTTTAATGGTTGTGGCTTTGACTTCAAAACTGGTCACAATTAAAGTTTGTGGAACTTTTGTAGATAGCTTATAGCAATACTTTGCCAACAGTTTCAGGGGAAAGCTTTTTGAAAAAAATTTTTTAAACTGTTTTTGGAGTTTCCTGCTTCCAGAATTTCTCTTGCTTTCATACTTCAAACAAACTTCAGCTTTCTTTGCTCATCATGCATCTACAATTTTGACATTATCCCTGCAAAAGGCGTAACATGATGCTGGAACAGGGAGAAAAATATCCCTCACATTTGAAACAGTAGCATTTTTCAAGTTTTGATTCCAGTTGTAGTGAAAAACTGATTACAATAGTTTTGTACACTGATTTTCCAATTTTGTGCATCTACAGCATTATTTAATATAGTATTTTATGCCCGGCCAATTGTAATGTCTCTGCCATTCTTCACTGTCATACTGTAATACAGTCATGCAGGAGAAAAAATGCATGCTTCTGCTTTTCTAGTTTTAATCACTTTCCAAGAATTCTTGCCTTAAATTATATTTCATTCCTAAAGACATAAATCCTGTTCCTCTTGTACCAAGTTAATGTTCAAACTAAAATCGTCATTGCTGTATGCTATCAATTTTCTGGGCTGAAGAGATTCTTTGAAACTATGAGTGTTTTGTCAACCTGTTTTCTCTCAGTACCTGAAATACCAGTTTTGGTTCTGAAAACTCTTACATGGGTGTATTTAATGTTATGCACCAAAAAAAAAAAGCTATGCTTCTGCGTAAGTGCTTGTGTGATCTGGCTGTGCTTTGCCAGACAAATTTATTCCAGAGCTGTCTGTCAGGTGTATTATATAACTGCTCTATATTAATTATTAAATCCTTTATTATTTATAGTAATTATAATTTAATGGCTGTAGCTTTCCATGGGAGGTTTTTTCTCTTAATGCAGGCCTGTTTTCTGTAGCTATTCAAACTCCAGATGAAGAAATAAAAGGAAAAATAAATCAGAATTTAAAATTAAACAGCACAACAATGAAGCATACCATAGTTTAGGAAAATTTTGAAGCAATAGTTAAAGATAAAATCAAGGACTTTCACTTCAAAACTCTTCTTTGTATCTTAATCAGTCTTCTAAACCACTTTCTATGCTTTTAGTAAAATACATGTTGTTCCTAATTAGTATTAAGAGGAGATTACTGTTGGCTCTTTTTCCTTCTTTCTGTTTTATCCAGTGGATTAATAATATTCAGAGATTACTAGAAACAGGTTAAAGAAAGTGGAGGTTCACTGAAGTAGCAGGAAAGTGGAGTTATTTCTCTGGAACTTTGACTTTTAACAAGTTCCAGTTGGAGTGTGTTTCGTTCTTTTTGAATGCAAGATCAGCTTACAGGTTAAAAAAATTAACCAAACTAAAAGAGTTTCCTGAATGAGCTTTCTTTTGCAAATGTTATTGTTTTTTTCCCTTTAACACGGTTAAAATTTAAAGGGAAAAATAAAAATTATTAGTTGTGATAAATTTTGAAGTTTAAGACTAGAATGCATCCTATTAAAATGCACTGGTAGTAACTGGAGGAAGATAAACAGTTCTACCAACATGAAAAATATGTATCAGAGTGGCTTAAATTCTGATTTGACTGTTACATCATCTTACTTTTCAAAATTGTTTTGGGCTTTCTCTGACATGCAATTCACATACACTTACTTTCAATAAAAGAAAAGGATGTCAAATGGAAATACATAAAATGAGAAATATCATTGTAGAGGGCTATTGGGCTGGGCTGGTAGACAGAACATTTCAAATGCTGGTTTTTGAAAACCTGCCAATTCTTTTGTAGATCACCAGTGATCTACATAAGTGGATCCGTCTACTGAATCTGTCTCTTAAAACCTGTGAGAACTGAGTAGGGCATGGTCATTTTTAATAGCGGCCAATATTTTGCGCAGAGATTTCATGTCTTCCAGTGCCTTAGGGCTTGGGGTTGCAGAGCATCACCACCTCCACCCTTCAGCTAATGCCCCAAGCTTTAGGTTCCTTACACACATGCTTATGGTTTCACGACACACCTCCTCCTGGTGGGTACCCCAAACTTTCCCAACTTCTCAGGTAGCCTTCTGGGGGATCAAAAAGACAGGCAAGAAACACAGCCTCTGAAGAGCCTGTGAAGCAGCCACTTCTGCACCTAAAAACACTCAATGCAGCACACCCAAACACGCTTTTCTCATGCGATTCTTGGATTCGATGGGTGTCCTGGGCTTTAACATTTCTTGTTTTCTCACTCCCTGGTGTGCCATCCCTAAATGTAGCAGTGACACGCCTGTCCCTGATGGGGACCATACCTCCCTGAGGACAGGCAAATACAATCTGTGATCCCATGTGGCTCTAAGCCCTGAGCCAGGCTTCTGCACAGAGAGCTGATTGTCAGGGGAGGGCTAGAGTTTGAAAGGCTCGATGTTGGTGGCTTTTGATGGTTCTTTGAGTGATGGCTCTCTTGTCATCTTAGCGGTGGAAGCTGGAAGAGTGATCTAGGGGAGTATCACCACTTGGGTGCCTTTATAGTCTCCCCTGTATGTCAGCAAGGGGTCACTTGCAGATGCAAGTTATTACACAGGTGGGCTCTTTGTTGCTCCAATTTTTTTTCTGGAAAGCTTTCTCTCCTCTTTCTGAATAAACTATGCGGAATAAACCAGCCTGGGCTAGTCAAAGCTGGCTTTGTTGTATAGGAATAAACCCTTGTAGTTACCGTACAAATTACAAGACAGAAAAGAGCACAGAGTTTGCAGCTTTGTGTAAACGTGTTCAATGCTGCCTCAGCTACCTTATTTTGTATCTTAGGATGAGGGCAGTGGGAATTCTGCCTTTGGGTTTGACCCTGAATGATGAAGAAGATATTCAAAGCTCTTTACGTGCTACAGTGTTTTCACAGGCCACCTGGTGTAATGGTAAGAGTGGATTTTCAAGGACATAGAGAGCAGTTCAGATCCAACACTTGTAATAAACACAACAGCTGCTGCTCTCCTCCTATCTCAGGCATGGTAATTGTGAAACTCCAAGTTCTAAATAATGCCCTCTTAACTCTGCAATAGTTTAAGGATGCAGGATGTAAGGAAGAAACCAGAGTATCTCATTTTCTGACCTCTCAGCCTGCTATGAGGTTACTCAGCCTGTGCTGAGCCCTCCCGTCCCAGGGGAGGGGAAGCACAGGCCTGACAGATGGCGAGGGAAGGCCCTAATCATATACTCCTAGGTATGCATCCAAATGTGTGACAACGGAGCCTTTGTTTTGTCCCTGCCTTGTGTGAGATTAGCGGAAAGCAGGTGTGCCTTGTTAAGTGGAGGGAAAACAACCTTGTTGTGAGGCACCCAGTTGCTTGGTCACATCTCTGCCATGGCTGGCACGCTGCTCTGCTCCTCTCCTCTGGCCAAGCACACATCTTCTGTGGTGGGGGGCATTTGTGTCACGTTATGCATTTAAGTTTGGTTATGATATAAATTAGGAAGGACCACCCAACCCTTATGAGGATTGCGTCATGTGGCTTCTTCTGTATGTCGGAGCAGCCCCCAAAAACATGGTGGCGGAGACTTGGCCGCAGTGTTTGGGTCAGCTGAAGCTGTCCACGGACTGAGGCTACTGTCAATGATTGTACTATGCATCACTGCATGTCTCAACTGCAAAAAATAAGCAGTACTCCAGATTGAATTGAATTTAAAGTTTCAATTAGATAAGGGATTTGTTTAGGTAAGTGTAGTGAAACACAAGAAAATCAAATTAAATGCTAGAATATTAGACATACCAGAGGAGGAAAAGGTCACTCTGATCTTCTGTCTGATTCAACCAGAGTGTGCAGCTGGGCTGGAGTGAGGGTTGCCCAAGTCCCCCTGGCTGTCTTTCCTGTCAGACCATCCCTTGGTGGTGGCCTGTCACATCTTCTGTCAGGGTTGTGTGGAAAGCTTAAATGCTGAGCCAGAAGATGGAAGCTGGGATTAGGCTACTTCTTGACAGCAGAGCTATTCCCAGTCATTTCTTCCCTAAATGACACTGCTTGGTGAATTTGACTTAAGTTTAGGAGTAACTTTTGGGTTAACTAAAAAAAAATATTCTTTGATAATTTGATAATGATTCAAACCTTTCTTTTGCCAGACTCTCCTGGTAGTGTGCCTACTCAGACTCAGATTCCAGGGCACCAGAGAGATAATAATTGCATTTATTCCCCTTGGATAAGAGAGCTGTCATCTTGGGTTTCTTTGGACGTCTCATAGATTGTCATAATGAATACTTTGCCATCCTATGGTTTCCTGTCCCTTATCTTTGAATTAGTACAGTATCATGGTATATTTTGAATTGTGCCTCACCATCTCTGACACTTCAGCACTCTGAAATCAAGCTCAAGAGGCAACAGAACGTGGCCACAGCTTCTCTCACTAGCACCTCCACCTCCCGCACAGTCCTGGCTTCAGTTGTCCCTCTCCCAAAGAGACTCTGACAGATGGAGCTGCTGCTGGGCCTTGGTCTGCTGCCAGGGGGACATCTCCACAGATCAGTGGCACCCGCATCCAAACCTGTCACCTTCTGGATGGCCCTTCAAACCTGGGAAGCTCCTGGGAGGTCTCCTGGGAAGCCAACCCAAGCCTGTGTGTCTGCACAGTTTAATTTTTTAGCACACCCACTGTAGAAAATGGACTACTGTATGAGAGTAAAGGTACTTAAAGGCACACAACAATAAATAAAGTTGTATTGTTGTTTAATAATTGATTAAATTCCTTCTCATGGTGGCTGCCTGTAGTTTTACACATGCAGTGCTATTTCCCACTGTAAATTCTGAGTTAAGAAAAGCACACTGGTTTTTGACTCTGCTAGGGAGAGTTGATTCCAAGTGATAAGTGAAATAAAGATCAATTTCTGTTTGTAGACCTTGTTAAGTTTAGATTTATATTAATATTAAAAAACATGTATACTTGCACTCTGAGGTACTGTATGACTTCAAAGAATAATTTACTTTGGCAAGTAAGGTCTCAGAATGATGTCGATTTTCATTCTCTGAAAAGTTGATCAAATCATAAAGGAAGACGAACAATTGAATAAGAAAACTCTTAGCTGGATTGTGATGTTGCAGTTACTGCACATGTGTGTATCCTAAAATAGAATCATACTGTACCTTGTTGAATATTTGTATGTATCTTTTAACTTCCCTAATGGAGTTAAAGGTAGTTCAAATTCCTGACATATGTTTCAGTGTTTATAGTCTTTGACTATGATTCTCAGTTCAGATTTTATCCTGGAAGTATTAAACCCCAAAAAGTGTGATCTCATATAAAAACGCATTTCAGACTACCAAGGAATTTATTAAGCATCCTAAAAAACAGGAATTTTTTTTAGGAGAATTAATCTAAGCTCTGTACACTTGCTTCATCACACCAGTCAGATAATCTGCCTTCGTTGTTGTGTATTTGTTTATAACTTTCTCAGTTTCCTTAATGAAAGGCATAGTGATGGTGTTAGCAATTCAGATTTTATGAAGTAATTACTTTAAACTCAGAGGCATTATTTTTTTATTTCATTGTATAGCTCTGATACATAATATAAAAACACCTAGATATTTAGGTATTAAATCCACATGAACTATATTGCTAAATTTCTAAGCAGAGCTAGAAGCCAGTTTACCAAGAAAAATAAGAGACAAGAGATGTAATATCAGGAAGGTAAAAACAAAGGTTAAAAAGTCAGTAAAATTAATTTTTATAAGCTTTTGAAGATGCAGATGCTTGAACTTTTTATGGAAAAATCTTCTTGGGCTATAAAACAACTAGATTTTTTATGAGTTCAGGATACTTAATGATATTTTATGTGCTGCTTACTTACTTGCTTGCTATGTCCTGTTGGCTAAATACCATTACTAACGTAGTGAAATAAGCCCAGGGTTAAGACTTTTTAGCTTTTATCCTGACTCTAAGGCTGACATACACTGTTGGGCCTTTGACTGGTTTAACCTTTCTGTCTGTTTTGCTTTATGGGTGAAGAAAAGATAGGATTTGAGAACCGGCTATGAAGAGTAATTATTACTTGCTATATATACTGCTCTCATAACTCAGGATTTCCTGTATGTTGTGCACACTGGAAATCCCGCATTTCAGAAATAAAATACTAGACAAGAACTTCAAATGAAGGAAATAATTACGCAGGAGCTAAAGATGAAGGTAATAATTCTTTGGGCAAAGCCGATTTTTAACTCTAATTAAAAAGGTAAAAACTATGGTAATTCAAATCTTTGCAAAGGTAACATATTTTTCTTTCTTGATTCTTTATTTTCTGGCATCTTCTGCTGAGGAATAATCTTCTATCTGACCTGACATTTTCTTCCATATTTGAACTGTGATCCTTAATCTCAGCATTTCTGTGTTTAAACAAAGAAATGGTTGCCTACAAGTGGATAGAAATTAATGAAAAATGCTTTGCTCATTCATTATTTATAAGCTTCTCTTGTGATTTTTTTTTTTAATTGGAAACTTTCAACATTTATCGGTTATTGCTGATATGTGATAAGGATAACTGAAAAGCTTCCCGGTCCCGTTTGACAAGGATATATTATGAAAGTTAAGATTACATTCATTTGCTAAGAGTTTCTACAGTATCCACAACATGAAATGTTTCCGTATTTATTCTGAAGGAAATTAGGTCTCATGACGCTTGGTTTAATTCAGTAATGTAAAGGCATTTAAAATGGCATTTCCGTCTTTTGTGGTAGATCATTATTTTCTGAAACAGCTTTCAAAATGAGTGAGACAAAGGTAGGACAGGTTAGAAGCGACTTTGCAGGCAATTTGCACAGGACTTACTGAGATAGGGGAAGCGTTCTCAGACTTGTCATCAGTTTGCAGTCTCAGGTTTTTCACTGCTTGTGTTCAGCCCATCTTCTTTCCTGGGACTTGTTCTCTAAGCAGCCTTGGTTGCAGGATTGCTGTCACTCAGCGTGGCACAGTAGCTCTTCAGGAACCTTCGTACTAGGCACTAGAGGGAATGAGAAAGAAGAGCTAAGACCTGTCAGTGACAAATAATTGCTAGGTGACTGACAGTTTAAAGTGCTAAGAAAAATTTTATTCACCTTTTAAAAGGGAATGTGAACAGTAGCCAGATAGGAGAAAGGTGAGCCTCAGGACAGCATAATGTAATGTGTCTGTGCACCCATCTCTGGACTGAACCTCTCAATGAGTTGCCAGTAGCTTGCAAATGGTGAACTTTCAGATAAGTTAGAAGTGTCTTTGAAACTGTGAGTACTTGTGCACTGGCATGGTTTGTGATTCATATCTAGGGGATGATTTGAAATTTGAAATTAAAAACTTTTCAAATTTATGGGTATACAAGTCTTATTCTGTTCCTAAGTACCATTAAACATTTCAGGTGTGTATGATCCATGCTCAGCTTCACCTGTTGGCACCCACTTGGGCATTTTTGAAAACTCTGCTGAGATTTGATGAGTAAATATTTCCCATAGCTGCCAGCAGTCCTGTTGGGCTGCAATGCGTGGATGAGGAACAATGTGCAGGAAATAAATGTTTCTGTTATAGGACAAGGTTTAATAATTTTGGATCCTGAGGGAGGCTGCTAAGTGCTGAATATGCAACAAGATTTCCTAATGTGCTAAGTATCTAATTACTCCCACTGAATTACAACAGTTAAGCGAGAGGGGCAGTTGATAAAGAGTGGGTGAATGGGCTGTTAAACTGATGTCAGAGTAAGGTTTTCAGGGAGTACACTGATAATTTCCTGAATAGGGAAATTGGAATGTAAGAGCCATGTAAAAAAATTTTGAAAAACTCTCCAAGGAGAAGGAGACATGAAGGTGACACCTTATGCAGGGAAGTTTTTTTCAGGACAAACTAAGACCTAGATATTGTGTATTCTGTCAGCTATAGGTTATGCTCTTTTCTGCTGCTTCTAAGTTGAGAATAGCCTAAGTGTCCTTTAGATGAGAAGCTTCAGAGACCTTTAGCTTGTCTTGAGAATAGTCCATAGTAAGTTTATTGAGTTTACCTTAAAATTCACTTTATATTTGTTGGAAAGGAAATACTCATCACTTGCATATGTTTGGCTTTGTAGTTTGCATGGAATTTTAACTTTATAAAGAGCTGCAGTGACATAACAAAGTGTAAGTTGTTTCAAGCCATAGTGGGGTATTTAGAGCTTTGAGGTCCTTAATTTTCATTTACAGCCATGCAGTTTGGGCACCACGGTAATGTTAGGGAAGACTTATTAATTTGTCTTTGTTCTGGTAGACTAGACATAATTTTTTACTTGGGTGTAATCAACTAGATGTTTAGGAGGTCATTAATGCATTCACATGTCAATATATCTTTTCGTAACTTTGTAAGATACTGTGTTATTTCAGAGTGCCCTAATGATTATAGGCATAAATTATACTGGCGATTATACTGGTGTAAACATTTTTATATTGGCCTAACTGCATCACCACTAGGGTTATTTGTACCATTTCAGTCAGATTGACATACTTGAAGGCACTATAATCTTTAAATACAAAGTCTTAGCATCATTAGGAGCTAGTCAGCATTGTCTACATAGAGGAAAACAAACGAAATCCATCTGTCCCATCTCTTGTGCATTGCAAGTGTTTTCTCCCATCCTTAAACGTCTCTCAGTAGAAATTATCTTCATGAGGTGTGTATAAGTACACATACAAAAATGTAGTGGAAACGAAAATTATGACATATAATGAAAGGAACTGAAATTAAGCATAGTTTCATCTGAAAATTCTCAATGAAAGGTGTTATCAGTCACACTGGAAATCAAAATATTGTTGTGCATTTTGGTAAAGTTGTTTTACTTGACTGATGTGAGTTGCAGGATTATTTTTGCTTTTATTCAACCAGAACCTGATATGCAATTAAAAATCTGTAGCATTAACTTTGTAAAATGTGGCTCAGTTAATTAAGTGGCAGTGATCAATTTGTCTGGAGTTGCTTAAAGTGCACTATAAAATTCTATAATAAAACAAGTTGAAGAAAACATTTTAATTCACCTTTAAGAGCAGTTCAGTTCTTTGTTGGCAGAAGGCTTTCATATTGGCCATATCAGTAATCTATTCTGTGACAATTAATTAATGAAAATAATTAGTTGTTTATAATTCTGTTAAGCATAGTTTTCAGTCACATATTTCCAGGCCAATTTTCTTTGGGTTGATCAGTTTTCATACTTTTCTGTTCCTGTGTGAAAGAACAGCTGCAGATTGAAGTTCTAAAATCACACTGCTCCTGTCATGCTGCAGACAAACATTATCTCACAGAACAAGTGTATTTTCCCTCATATTTTTCTTCCTCATTTTAACCTGAGCAGGGGGGGTTTGATACAATCTCTCTATCATGAGCATGGAAAGAACAAGTTAAAAACAATGAAAGAACTACAAAAAGAAGCCAACGTGGTATTCTGAATATTGTGTAAAGCATTTTGTTGGTGTATTTATTTGAAGGAGTTGCACTTCTTCCTGTCCTTTTGTTGTTGAACACACAGAGATTTTAACAGATATGAGCTACATTATACAATCAGTAAACTGACTTGAATAATTCAGAATTTCCAAAGGGAACCTGAGGGAATGACATATAGGAAAGTGGAGCCTGTAGTCACGTTCTTTGTGATATCATAGTGCTGCTTCCTTGCTTCCTTTAATTAATATTTTGAAGTGACTTTGTCACTGATCACCACTTGTGCTCGGGGAACTGAAAAACCAACAGCTGTAGTTTGCTGGGAGTACAAAAGAACACAAGGACTGTGTCTCCCCTGCAGCAGTCCTGTAATCATACTATGATATGGATAGTATATCCTTCCTCTCAATAAAAATATTGTTTATTTCCCTCATAAGCTACTTTCTACAATTGCAACTACTTTAAGATATCAAACATCTTTATGACATTTCTTGACTTCAATAAAATTTGGTATGTGCTTTATGAACTGTCCTTTTCCCTTTGTAGTGTGCAAGGCGCTGATAATGTGGTTCCTAGGTACTAAACACTTTCTTTTTTTTTCACACTCATGTGTTTCTAAGTTCAAAAGAGTCTTGCTCTTCAGCTTAGTCTGCTATGAAAATTTGTTTCTCCGAACAGCTCTACCAAGTTGCATTCCTACAAGGGCTAGCTCCTGGTGCTCAGGTGTGAGAACCCGACTGGGACATAACACAAGGGTTGTTAGTTGAAGGCTGCCTCATCTACATTGCACTACATTGCAATTACCATCACAGGCACATTTTCAGTGTCACTTTCATCTGTAAAGGAAGCCATGTAAGAATTTATCAATGTTGAGAAGGAATGGCATTTCATGTCACATGAGGCTATCACAGAAAAAGTTTCTCAATTGCAGTACCTTAATCAGTAGACCACAGACTTGCGCTGTCTTTTGTGTATGCTTCCACAACTGTTATGTGCTTCTCACAGCTAATCTGGTCCCAGTAACTGCTCCATACAGAAATGTTTGCGGAGCAATTACTCTTTTCTCTTCATTGTTCATCAGAGGTGTTAAGCTTTAGCCTGTTGCTTAAAGTTTTGGCTAGAATAACACCAAGGTGCGTGGCCTCCCCGTTTGGTGTATGTAGGTGCTGTGGAGTATTTGGCATCTAATGTGCAAATTGTATGTCAGTTTGCATTCTGGTGTTTGTTTCTCTTCTCTCTAGGTTGTGTTTTGATGATTTAGATCTACAGGTAATAGCTGTCATGCTACAAATACAGATGGAAGTATATTGGTTCAGTTTTTAACAGTAACCGTTTCAGCTTTCAGATGACTACTGGGAAGATTTTATTGTTTAAGACTGTCAAGGATTTATGCATATATCTGTTCCACAAAGAATTTTCAGCCAATGACACAAAGTACAGGCTTATGTTTACTCCTAAGAGTATGTAATGCTGTGTGGATGGGCTTTGTGAAACTGCTGCTGGAGACCAGGGACTGTGCTTTTATTCCAAACTAGTCCTAGGGCCCCACAAGTGGATCATGCTCACGTGAAAGGCAAATCAGTTTTCAGAACTGCAAAGTTCCAGCTTTTGATGGGGATGTAGTAAATGACTAGCTATTTCTGCAAGATTTGCAGCCCAGTCTACAATTCTGCGTAAACAATGTTAACAGTAAGAAGTGTGGTTTATGGAAGGAAAACTTTTACCTTTTGTGAGCTTTCAGATTAGTATTAATCAGCCTGGTGATTTTACTAAAATGGAGCTAGCTGCTCCATTCAGCAGAGCTGAACAGGCACAATCACTTTGAGTGAGAAAGGAGAAAAGGTTAATATGGTGCTGTTGGGTGAAATACAGTCTTTTCAAATTTGCCGTCTAGTTCAAGATCATCAGCTCCTAAAATCAGTGTCACAAATAGGGTCATGAGCTCAGAATTTAAATGTAAATTGGGTTGTGCATACCAGGCACAGAGGCTTGAAAGGAAATTTTTGGCTCTGCTGTGCCAGCTCATCAAAGAAAGCTTTAGCCAATGTGCCTGTGTTTTATAAGTCTCTGACCAAAATGTAAAAGTTTTAGCGCAAAAGTGGTAATTTATTAAGTTCTTGCACTGCTAAGCCATACCAAAACCCCAACAGAAATAACAGGAATTAATTGATGCCAGATGTCATCAGAAGTGTGGGACAAATATGTGCCAGGGTCCCAGCTACAGTGGCCAAGGCAGCAGCCAAACAAATTAAGTTCTTATATCTGCATTACTCTACTCCCTTAGGTACGAGAAGGCCATATATGTGACGGTGGTCCCAAAATAGCAGATGAGAGTAACACTAAAATTTTAGCTCGAGTGCACATTGGCTTTAATTATATAACATAGTATGTTTTGCAGTCAGGGTACTAATGAGTTGCTAATTTCTGGTCAGAATAAGAGATTAGATTTCCAGCATATCTATTAACTAGCCAGTCTACTCCATACTGGCTGGAGCCTGCCCTGGGAAATGACTCCCCTGGGAAATACTTCACTAAGCAAAATGTCCTAGTTGTTTAAATGAGAGCGAAACGTCATTTAGCCATACTTGTTTTCACAGCAAAATGTCCTGTGTGGTGTGAGCCAGTAAGTCTGTGATCTTTAAACTGGAGATCTCTGTGCTTAATAACAATTCCCTAATTATGTAAATGAGTTCTTAAAAATATTTTCCATTTCTTTAAAGAATCAGAAATATTTCTTTTAATGATGTTAGCTGTCTGGCATTCTCCTTTAATAATTCATGCACTTCAGGCATATTTCTTTTCCCTTTGACATACTGTCAAAAAAAAAAAAAAAGCAAATTCAGTTAAATAATTGAGAACATGTGAACTTCCATAAACAATCACTCTTGTTTTTTTCTCTGCAGAAAGAAAGGAAGTGAAGGTGGGAGAGTACAATGCTGTGGCTGACACACTGGAAATAATCAACAACAGCATCAGGTTCCAAGGTAGGAGAAAAAACTGGAAAGAAGTACAGGAACGACATGGGTATCTGTATGTAGTTTGTAAGATTGCATGATGTTAAGAACTGCTTTATAATATCAAAAAGCTATGACTGTATAAAGAGAAAGGTAACTGAGCAGTGCTTAAAAAGAACAGGAGAATTCTGAACTGAAATCACAATGTTTTGATACTGTATACTTGTTTTTCATTTCAGTGACCAGGACAAATTCAAATTTGTATGTGTACACAAATGTTCTTTGATATTTCAACAAGCTGGAGATATATCTTCTATTTGATCTCCACTCATCAATATTGTTCTAATTTTATCCCCATTTCCCACTCCCCCAGTTCATCTCACCTGAGGGATGCTCCCGTGTGCTGTGTTTGCACACACAAGGAGGTGGTTGTTTCTCTTCGGAGTGGTCTGTTAGGCAGTTAGAAAATAGGTTTTCAAAATACCAAGGCTAGTTTTAAGATGGCCAAATGAAACAGGGCCAGAGAGGGTGTTCAGCCCAGCAACACTCCCAAGGTCCACAGCAGGCATATAGCCTGTGTTGCTGAGTCTTCTTGCCGTCTTTTATCCCATGCTGTTCTGAAGTTAAAATGGGAAGTTCCTCTGCCTTCACAGGAGTTGGAGTGCAGGCAGACCCATGGCTTTCTGAGGACACGATTATGGAAGCCAGATGTCAGCTGAAATAAATTTTAAGGGTCTCTCCTCTTAAATATGAGCATATATGTTATTTTTGAATTAAGATTTCATCTTAAGGTCTGCTAGGGTGCAGTTCAGTAATGGAGACTAGCGTCGGCTTCGTGAGATCTGTGTGGTTTCCCCTGGGAGTGGTGAATGAGTATCAAGCTGCTGTATCCAGCACTCTACACCTGAGTCCAGTGCCCCAAACCCAAGGTCTTCATGAGCATGACTGGAGTTTCACTGCAAGGATCTAATCCATAGCTGCTTGTCATAGCTGCTGGAGCCTTCCACCTTTGCTATTGGTATCCTTTGCTGGACTTAAAAGACCACAGCTACATGCACTTCTCACATCTGTACGGAGAATGAGGCTTTGAAAATGAAGAGTGCAGAATCTGTCCCCATTCCTAAAGTCTGGGAGCCAGCAGATTATTTTTGCTGCAAGGAGGAAATGATGTTGTAGTTGTATACTGATTCAATACCATTCATTTCCAGAGAATATATGCAGGATGAACCAAGTAACAGGAGATGGGTTTTGTCAATAACTCCATCCCTTTATGGACAGTAGATGATGGGAAAAATACTGCGTTCAGGCTTTTTCAGGATTAGACTCCTAATTCTTGTTCTGACCACATCTGGTGTTCCTTCCACCCTTAGTCTGTCTTATATTTGTCATAACACACATTACGTGACTCACAGTGAAGCTCCTCCAGTTGCTGACCTTAACTTTTCATTGATGCAGTCATGTATTCGATGTGGAGGACACTGTTGTTACATCATCCAGGCATATAAAAAACTTAGTAACTTAAGTATTTGAGATGGGACCAGTAAATATAGCCCTGTTTAAACCATTGCATGAAACTGCACACAAAAGAACAGTAATTCATTATATTAGAAACAATAGAATTGAATGACCATTGCACAAATCGGAAAATATATTTTATAGAATCACTGTTTGCTTATATTTAATAAATATAAATCATTAATATACTCTCTATATTTTTAGATACCATAGGGTGGGGATTTTTCATTAATATTAGTTCTTTAAATTCAGGCATGTGCTTTATTGTATTTTTGGCTTTTTATTTTTTGGCTACTTTTGTGAAGTGTCATACGCTGTAAATGCACGCTCTGAGGTGGGCAAGAGAAAAGGGGGAAAATCTCGGGTATTTTCCCCAATATCAAATCACCAAATGGGCCCTTGATTGTCACTGTATTGGGATCACCTGAAAGGAAATTTTTTTGCAGAGTCATTGGGTGTAAAGACAAAAGGATAGCAAGTTTCTATTGTCTGAATTGTTTCAGCTTAACTGGTATGGATAAAGTTGGTTTATTGTATAAATCCTTGAGTATTCAGTGGGTCCACAGAGCTGTGCAGCCATTTTGTGAAATGAAGCTGCTTGGGCCTGTGTGGTCGTCCTCACAGCCCCACAGAGAGCTGATGTGAAAGCACAGGCTCAGACACTGTAGGGCACACAAATCCCTTTCCAAGGGAAGACAGTGATGCAAAAGACCTTTTGCCAAACCCCTGCACCAACGACAAATTTAGGAAGCAGCTAAAATGGAGTGTGGGAAGTAGGGAATGCAGAACTTTATTGCAATTGTCGGAAAGTAATTCTCATTAGACAGAGAGGCCTTTAATTAGTGGGAGCTGACTGTCGATCAAGTACATGGCTTTAAACATAGCTTTTAAGTTCAGACATTTAAGTCCACATCTTCAGGGATTTGAAAAGTGGGCCTGTCCTTATAGAACCTTTGCTATCCATTTTTTGATGTTGTTCCATTCTGTGGAGTCAAGAAGGCACTAGTGACCCTGCCTGGCCCTCACCTTTCTGGGGCTTCCCCCACCCTACCCATGGCCCAGGACCCCATTTCAGCCCCCCAGGGCCATCAGCCCCTGTGTTGTGGTTTAACCCCAGCCAACAACCAGGACAATACAGCCTCTTACTCACTTCCCCCAGTTGGGATGGGGGACAGAATCAGAAGAGTAAAAGTGAGAAAAGCTCATGAGTTGAGGTAAAGGCAGTTTAACAGGTAAAGCAAAAGCTGCACACTCAAACAAAGCGGAACAAGGAATTCATTCACTGCTTCCCATCAGCAGGCAGGTGTTCAGCCATCTCCAGGAAAGCAGGGCTCTGTCATGTATAGTGGTTACTTGGGAAGACAAACACCATCACTCCGAAGGTCCCTCCCGTTCCTTCTTCTTGCCCTGGCTTTATATGCTGAGCATGACATCATATAGTATGGAATATCCCTTTGGTCAGTTGGAGTCGGCTGTCCTAGCCGTGTCTCCTCCTAACTTTTTGTGCCCCCCAAGCCTGCTTGCTGGCAGGGTGGTGTGAGGAGCAGAAAAGGCCTCGACTGCCTAGCAACAAACAAAAACATCAGTGTTTTACGAACACTTTTTCTCATCCCAAATCCAAAACATAGCACTACACCATCTGCTAGCAAGAAAGTAATCCCTAAACCAGCTGAAACCATGACGATCTGACCCAGTGACACCACACCAAGGCTGGTATCCAGCTGTGGTAAGTATCTAGACAGGCTGTTTGAATTTGCCCTGGCAACAATGGAAGTATGCAGAGATACAACGCTCTCTTCTTTCTACCCGTTTCTCTGTCACTTGTTTCAGGAAAGCATAACCTCCTGGTAAACTTTGTAGTCGTAGTATGCATTTTAGCATTTATTTACACTTTAAATATAAGGATAGTTAGCATATATTTTATGGGGTTCTGCATTAGGATTTTGGTGTGTTTTTTCTTCCAAAGAGGATGTTTGTCTGCTCCAGAAATGCAAGCCTTCTTGTCAATCAATGTGACTAACATATGTCTATCAAAGTCAATGATTTCATCAGCTGCTGATCTGGTTTACAGTTGCTAAATCTGCTAAATTGAGGTATAGTACTGAGAAGAGAAGCATATTTTCTTAGAGATATTCTACACCCGGCCGAGCTTTTGCATTTTTTCTTCTTGTAATTCTAGGACTTGAGCCTCCAAAGGACAAAACAATTATACAAGAGGAGCTACGCAAGATCTCCCTGCCTCTCTACAGCATCCTCTCTGCCCTCACCATCCTCGGAATGATAATGGCCAGTGCTTTCTTGTTCTTTAACATCAAAAACAGAAATCAGAAGTAAGGCATTCATATTACTTCTGCCACTTCTTCTTTCATATTTAAATGCCACATTTGTAGAGTCTGTCATGAATACATGTACATATATATATATATAAGGAAAATGTTAAAACTGTGGAAAGATGATATTTTAGAACTATTTAATTGAAATTACTGTGTAATATACTCACATTGAAACAGATTGTCTATCTGTTAAGACAAGCTCTTTTATTCTGTCTGGAAAGTGTAATTTTTTTATTTATGTTTGACTGTCTGCTATTAACATTAACCCTAGCTAATTAATCCATCATTAAAATAGGAGATCTTTTTACTAAACATTCAAAAACCTGAAACAACGTTAGACTTCATAAGCCAGCAAATAGTGTGCATGCCTATAGATTTCATGGAGTTCTACAAGAAGGGTTATCTGTTTGCCTGGTTACAAAAAGCTCTTCTTTATTGCTCTAATAGCCTAGCAATAATCTTGTCTTCTTTAATGCGCTATCACCTTTTGTCCATAGACTAATAAAGATGTCCAGTCCCTACATGAACAACCTTATTATCCTTGGAGGGATGCTTTCTTATGCATCTATTTTTCTTTTTGGTCTTGATGGATCCTTTGTCTCCGAAAAGACATTTGAGACACTTTGCACAGTAAGTAATTCCATATATTCTAGTTGAAGATAGTCTTGCTGGAAGCTCTGCAAGAAATGCAAACAGAAAAGTTCAATAGTTGGATGTCTCATTCCACTTAATCATTCATTCTCTTATTTCCTTCCTGGGGTATTTTCTGGGACCAAATTCTGAAACATGCACAAAGCTATTTTTTTATTATTATCATTTTTATTATTATTATTAATGAAAGTTTCAGGTGCATTGGGATTTGGCCTCAGACTAAAAGAGTACATGTACTTTCTTGTTTTGAAATTATATGTATGAGTATGGTTAAAGGTTGTGTTTGTAGCATGACAACTGATAATGTCTGTGAAGCTACTATGCTTTCTTTAGAGATTCTATATTATTTTAGACTTCATGACTGCTGCTTATCTGGGTCTTTTTATTCAGTCTTTTTGGCTGAATCTCCAAAGATTTCCACTACTATTTCCAGGCTACACTAGAAACTCGCACAAGCCTAGATCCACATATAATATATTCTAATTAAATTAAAACAAGGAACTCTGAAACCAAATTAAATATATCCAGCTAGAAGCTTGTCATTTATTAATTGCTCACTGTAATAAGGACGTTTCTGTGATTTGGATTTGCTGCATGAACTGAGGGAGGGGGTTGGCTACTGTTGCTTTTTGACTAGTATCGGAAGCTGATTGCACGCTGCAAACAGCCACCACTTCCAACTACAGTAGATTCTCAGCTCCAGTGTAAGAATAATTTGTGTGACTAACCGCAGAATCATTATATAGCAGCTAGAGTTCCATGCAGAATTTTGAATGTTACTTGTCATGAACTTTCTCATAGTAATCCTACTTTAAGAACAAACTGGAAAATTTTAAAATACGAGGAGCAAAGACTCAAGTACTTTATCTTACTGTTGCCTACAGTAGTCTTCTGCTTTTGTCAGTGCATCTTTATAATTCTTAGTATTGATGGACTCAACCCTTTATAACAGAGGATTCCAAACAAAATTCTGGAAACAGCCTGACTTACAGAGGCTATTTCAAAGAAAGGGAAAGAACTTCTCTGCAAGGATAATCCTTCCAAAACAGTACAAACAGCATTTAAAGTATATCAAATATTTTCTCCTAAAAAAAATCCTAAGACTATACTTGGCCCGTTGCCTAAGAGTATCAGACTTACTCAGGAGTTATCCTCGTTATGTTTTTGGTCCTTCTTTGGGTCTCTAGAAAGATGCAGTTCACAGTACCTCTTTTTAGGAGTCTGAATTTCTGGTGTCATCATTGGAGAGAGAGGAAGTTTACTTCCAGAGAATAATTCAAAGCATGAACTTTGGATGCCTAAAGCTTCTTGGTGTGGATACATGCCAGCATTTCAGTTAAGTCCTCCATACTGACTAGAACCATTATAGAAGTGAAATATCATGTGACTTGTTCAGTGATACCTTTTCAAAACACTGGAGACCTGCCAAGCTGCACTGGAAGATATAGTATGTATGTACGTATAGGATTTTTTTGCAAAGTCTTAGCTTCCTTAGTTGGACACAGCTGTATTTTAGTCACCTAAACATTAACAGCAAAAGACAGGAGCAGGAGGGAATATCCAGTCTTCCTACAGCTAGGGTGTAAATTCTCTATACAGCTAGTAGAAAGAGGTGCCTCAAATGCTTCAAAAGGACAATCCTGTTCACCACTCCTAAAACGGTATATAAGTCTTTGAATACATAGGGGCCAATAGGAAGTGGAAGATGCCAGCACCTGTATTTTATCTAGCAATTACAACATTTTTTGTGAAACAGCTTCTGATGGAGCTGAAGTGTCATTAGGTAGCCAGCTGCTGATGTCAGTCCCCATTCATTTCTCACTCTTGGTTGCAGTAGAATTTAGTGTGAGGGAGCAAATTTTAGGTCCTGATGTCAGCTTAGCCTTGAGGTGCTTGTAACTTCACTGCCAGGCTGTAGGCCGTTGTGTGACTAGGCTACAGCCCTCCTCTTTAAGCAGCCAAGCACTGCTGAACAGAAGGAAAGAAAGTGGCAACCAGAGGTACTTATCAGCACAGAGCTGTTCTAGGGAACAGGTTTCCATCCAGATTTAGCTATATAAAACTAAATTTAAGTCCTCCTTTATATGTGAAACAGTTCAGTCTTAACTCTGAAAAATGAACCAATATCCAAATCCTGTGCCTCTGAGCTAGAACATTTTTGCTATCTGATTTTCCTCTAATTTGCTTCTCAAAATGTAACCACTATTCTCATACTCTAAATGCAACAAAATTTAAGCGAGGCCTGCTTTGTTTTGTCTTATCTTACATATATCTTCTTTTTTTTTTCAATTTGTATCTGTCACATTGTGTTAAGTCTGTTTATCTGTCTGACATAGAGGGAAGGATCTGGACAGGCACTTGAGCAAGATAACTGCTTTACTTAAGTGACCAATAAAAGAAAGGGGTTGGGAAGAATACTGTGTTCTTAAAGCCAAACTTTGATTAAGAAGTATAGCCATATGCCTTAAACAGAGATTAAGTTTTTTTCAACATAGTTAAATGTTGTATTGACAGAGCAAAGTCTGTGAGATTTGGCTTTCCAGGTTGTCAGTCCAGTACAGAAGCATACCTGATTGCACCTTCCTGTGCATGGTTACTGATATATCTTATGAATCCCAGCTCTATCAATGATTAGTATGATGCTCATACATGCAAGAAACCCTTCAGAAGCAACCTATCAGGAAATTTTTTAATAACCTCCTGGTCATTAAAATAATTCTTACAAAATTTCCTCATCTGATTGTATTTTTTTTTCAATAAGATAGCTTGTGTTTCTCTTAGAGATCATTTTTACATGGCCACCATAGACTGTGGCAATGCACCTTCCTTGTATGTAGAAAACTCTGAATTAATGCTAGGGAATTCATAAATATAGGAGACAACCCCACTTTTCTGTTCACTCTTCTGTCTTTCCTCCTTTCTCCCCAAAACTGTCTACTAAGTGCTGGGTCCAGTGTGTACATTTGGCTCCATGTCATGAACATCCATCTTTCCGTATGGGCAACATACTTAGTAGTTTCATAAGGACTGCTTACAGATACTGGTTCAATATCAGGCCAGTATGGATCTCTCTTGATCATTCATTTTGCTGGAAATGCATGATTTTGATTGCCTATTGTAACCATATTAGACATTAGCTTAAAATTCCCATTTTATGCAAGAGTGTGACATAGTCTTTAAAGAACCAGCTTGATGGAAAGTGATCATAAAAAGCCATTGAGCCAAAAACATGTGGGTATAACAACTACATCTCTGGCACAGGGAAGAACCATGTCAGTGAAAGGTGAGTTTTTGTTTCCAGGGAACTAAAAATTTTGATTCAACTTTTGATTCAACTTTTGTACATGCAAAACTACAAAGTTGTCATTAGTGTTATCCCCTCTCTAAGTCAAGTAATCACCTTCTTTGTCTTCTATATTTCAAAACCAATTATATCTCACTATAGTACCCCTATAAACACAACAGCAAGATTATTTAATTAGATATGTTATATATGGTAGCTTTTTGACAACACTTACAGGATTAAATGCTCCTGAGTCTACCCACAAAATTGATGAAAAATGGTTTCCAAACTGTAGGCACTACATTCCAAACTATTGTGTATGCTTCCTCTATAGCACAGTGTTTGTAGCATTGTTTGGAAGGTGAAGTGCTTTGCATTCTCTGATCTTTTAAACTTTTCTACAATCTATATCTACATATGGCATATGTTTTATGCTGTAATATTCCAAGGGCACTTAAACATGATGCAAAATTACAGCAGTAACACCTGAAAATTTCAAAAGATTTCTTCAATATGTTGTACTACCATTTTACACTCTACAAAGCAGTGGTTGTAGGAGGATGTGGTATGTAAGTCAATACGCTGAAACACAGAAGCAAGTGTTAAATGTATTTGAGAGTCACCAAAGCACTTCAAACATATGGTGAAATAATTTGCTGAGTAGGGGTGACTTATATAAGTCTTTGAAATTACATAGTGTTGACTCTGTGTTAGAGTGGGTAACTGGTTCCCAAACTAACTCATTTTTATCTCAGTATGATCATTTTCTACATAGTAATTTGTGTTCTTATGGTAAGAATTCATAATACCAAATGTAGCCTTATTTAGTCCCGCATCAGAATTAGAGATTAGGTGTCATATTGTAAAGCTCCAATTACATGGAACTAAAACTATCCAAAGCAGTGAATTCTGAGAAAGTGGTCAGTGTATTATAGAACCAGTAGATCATGTCTGACTTAATAACAACTTTATGGGTTATACAGCAAAAGAAAAAGCAATACAATATTTCATTAAATGCATTTGTATGCCAAAGTAGAAAGTGTTTCAGATATGGGGAGAGAGAGAGAATGAGAGTGATCTATCTTTGTTTTTAATCTTAGAATTACCATGGTATCACAGCAAAAAAGAAGTTAGAAGTAAGGGTGTGAAACGAGATGTGATGCCAACTGGAAAAATGCAAGCAAGTGGAAAAATAATTGAAAGCATTTATTATATGGAAGAGAGAGACTCAAATTAGCAATGCCAGTGACATATCCTATGAATAGAGTTTAAGCTGACATACTAAATAGAGATACTTAAAATAGAGAGATATTAGATCTGATCATAACGTTTAGACTTTTGTAATACATTCTACTGAGAATTTCACGCTTTACTTTTAAGACGAGTGAAGTCTTTGCTAGTTGGAACTGCTATGGGATGAAAGGCTACTATGGCCCTAAGGAGGAGCATAGCGTCCTCTGTTATGCATCTCCCTCAACTAGGTAAATAAAATTAAGTACATATTCTCAAATGCGACTGATTGGGTTGGGGCAAAAAAGAAAATTGTTTTAAGTACTCCAGATTGCAGTAAAATGTCCACAGTCTCCACAGAGGAAGGTCTGGTGTATTAGGTAGTAGCAGACTGAACAGCTCTGCTTCTCCCCGGTCCTGGTGGTCCTGATGTGTAGCAGCACTTTTTCCTTGAAACTGTGCTGCACTGTGGATGATCAGAGTGATAGGGAAGAGGCAAGTGATCCGTTTGAAATAGTTCAATATAGGATTCAAACCGTTCTGGGAGAGATCTGTTCTGGAGATACCAATTGTCTCCAAGGCTCCTTTACAATCCAGAGTTCTGCAAAGGTGTTATAAAAGATAAGAGGATCTAAGCCTTACAACTAACAGAGTCACTAAAATTAAGTGTAGTTTATCTTGTTTATCTCATTAATTAGTATAATTGATATGAATTGCCAAAACCAGGAAGATAGTCTGTGATTCCTGGTGATATCACTGAGTCCTGTCAGTGTTTGGGTAAAGTAAACAAAGTGCATGAAAGTTTTTTGCACACCTGTGGGTGTTCAACAGTGCCCTCATCCATCCCAGGTTGTTCTCAGGCTTTCAGATTTCAGTCAGTTGCTCTCAGCCATGATGAAGGCATTTGGAAACAGGCTTTGTACAGAAAGAAGGAACCAAACAGTGGGGTGGGGTGGTGTGGAGAGACAGAAAGAGAAAGAAGGAGTAGAGGCAGCACTGATAAAGTCCAGCTATCTACTGCAGTGTGTGTGACTATCTGGATTTTGTGTTTTTCTCAGACATCCTGAGAACATGTACATTGATGGCAATAGTAGATTTTATAGATCTTATCTTCTCAAACTTTAAAATGGGACCTTTAAATGTATCCAGATCTTCAGAAGCACTTTGGGGGGTTTGGATAATAATATTCTTAATTACGGATCATGAACACTCAAAATCTGACTCTGTGTCTTGTTGCAATGTGAAATGTGGGGTTTGTTCTTTTTTATTAATTTTTCATAGTGATATGTCTGCCCTGCTGAGAGAACAGCTAGGCAAGGTGGAACTCCATCATCCACACTGCACCTTTTCTTGCAAAATCCTGAACCTGCGCAAGGTGAGGTTTGCAGGATGGTATAAGAGTGGAGATACATCCTGAAAACCACATCAGAGACCTAGAGACAGCAGTGAGGAGCAGGGAGGAAAAGCCAGGTGTGAGAGGTTATGGAACAGGTTCTTAGGAATGGGGGGATGCTGCCAGTTGAGATGGGTCCTGGGCAATTTGCTGGAACTCTGAAAATTGAGGAGCTGGCTGAGAGCAGCTCTGGAAGCAAGCACTTGCCTTAAATGGTAATGCAGGAAGAGGGAGATGGTGTATGAACCTTCTGTCTATTTATTTATTTCTACTTTGTCTTCCCTTGTCACTTTGAGTTCTCTCTGTTTAACAATATTTTGGGGAACTGACTGAAAGGAAAACATCTGGGCAGTGCCACCTGAAAGCTGTGGCTGTGTTGGTGTACTGTGGCTGCTTGGACTAGACCCTATGCTACCAAATAGCATCAAGTCTTGATATTTGGTTAGTAGTTGATGATGTACTCCTTATTCATACCCTTAATGCTCTTCAGGAACTGCCGTAGGTTTTGGGGTCTTTTTCTCCCCCCTTGGATTATATATTTGCCTAATTCTTGTCCTCAAATTGTTTAATTTTTGCCAGGAATTAAAGAAAAAAAAAAAAAAGATAAACACTAAGCTCCTACTGAACTGCAAAAGGATTTGGACCTCTAATCTGTTTCTTTGTCTCTGAAAACCATAGCCTTTGTTTGTATTTTTAGTCTGGCTTTTTTCATTTTGAGTGTATTCTCTAGTTTATTTCCTACTTAATTGTTTAGCTGTTAATTTTAATCTCCCTTTTCTGTATAATCACTTCCATAATTGTCCTCACTGTCGTTCAGTCTGAGACTGATCTCACTCCTATTTAATACAAAGGCAATTCTGTTACTGAGTTTAACATAAGCTTGATCATCTTCTATTTTAGTAAATGACATTTTCTTGGGGAAAAAAGGAGGTAGAGACAAAAGTTACAAGGCTGAATGGATCTCTGATACAAAATTATTTCATATGCTGAAGCAAATACACCACAACCTTACCAGATATTTATTAAGGTAATATTTATAGAACATTTTGCTTCTACTTCAGTAGGACTACAGCCAGATTTTAAAGCCCCCTTATAGAATCAGGAGCAATTGTAATATATTTTACACTACCCATGGATTATTTCTGAAAAGTGGTCTGAAATATATTAAGAAATCACTACAGGAGATCTCACAGCATGTGAAGAATCACTGTACTTAATTTATGTGAAAACAGCAGGATTCAATTCTCTAATGTTATTGCCGCTTGCATTTTACAAGAACTGTGCCAGTGCCTCACAAATTCTAAAGAATGAGTTAAAAGTTGTAAACGCATGTCAAAAAATGTTTGATATAAATGAGAAAAGTATAATCCAGATGCATGAACTTGTTCCTTTGGAGCCTGCCTGTGCTCTCACTGCGGATTTTGCTATAGTTAATAGATCAAGCCCCAGTGATAACTTGTTGAGATGACACACTTATGTTTGTCATAATTATCCTTTATGTACCCAGTTTGCCAAGAAAAATAGAAGGTGCTTAATTTTCAAATCATGAGTAGTTGATAGAAATCAACAGAATTGTCTACTTAAAGATAATTGTGCTCTCCAGGACTAAAGCCACAGCATGGTTTATTCTCCTGTTTGTCACTTTTAAGTGCCTAAGTCCTCACCAATTCATGACTGTGTGATCTTCTGAATGCATATGCAGTGGTGGTCAAATATGGGGAAATAATGCAATTCTTTCAAATAAATTCAAATAATATTGTTGTTTATCTGAAAGTTATCAGTACCTAAATTAGTTTTCATTTGTAAGCTTCATTCTCAGAGTATATAAACAAGGAGAGACTTCTCCTTTGTCAAGAATGGTTCTGATGCTTTCACCACATACTAATTTCCCCTTACTAACTCATTGTTCACAATTAGATGGCTTCTTTTATTAATAATGAGTTGTAATATCAAAGAACTTTGTGGATCTGTTACACAGATATATAAATAGCAACCACTTTACCATTCACATAACAAGATGATGGGAAAGGTGCAGGTAGATTTGTGTGAAGACCTTAAATAGCAGCAGCTAGCCAGCTAAAGCTCAAGGTTGAGAGGAAATATGATTCAAATGGAAGTAATTTTATATAAGGCTGTTAAACTATCAGTGCTTATTATATGATGGAAGAATAGTCTTACTTAAAGAAATAAAAGATCTTTAGCACCTTATGGATAGGTTTAAAACAGAGGCTTATTTTTACAAAGGGGAAGTTGAAAAGAAATGCTTCTACAAGACGCAAGAAGCATCTTGTTCATAAATGCTGTGACTCTTTAGCTGAACCTTACAACATTTGTTTAAACACTAATATTTGACAAAGGTGGAGTTTTGTTTGTTTTAAATAAACATCATATCTGTGCCAGGTTTGGAAAATGACCCAGAATGGTCTGTTTCTTTGTGGAGTTGCTTTCAGGGTTTGGTGGATATCAACTATGCTGTCCAATAAATAAATGATTTCTAGCTTTTTCAGCTGTCACAAGTAATGTGCCTGTAAGACCTTTTATCAAGTAACTTATAAAAAGCACAAATTGCAATCATGAGTACACACATAGTATTTTCAAAAATAGATCCTAAACCAAAATAGTGTAGGAAGTATAAAGAAAAGAGAACTAGGAAACTGCATTTTAGCGACTGCATAGGTATACTTGATTGTTGTATACCAAATAATATTACTTCCATTGACACTTGTGAGTTGCCTTTGAATGACAGAAAACAAAAAAAATTGTAGGAGATATCCAATTAGTCAAAATATCTTATTCAAAAAAAGAAGTAACCAATAAATATAAGCAGATAATTGTAGATATATCCTAAAATTCAGTGAAGGCATAAGGAATTTTGCAATTACCTCAACTTTTAAGAAAAAGATAAATAGTAAGTATTTCTACAAATTATCCTTCTATAGGAGCATAGGAATGTTTTCAGGTTTTATGTCTGGTTTGGAGTAGGGATTTGAATGCAAGTTTCCTATCTTCTAAGGAGGTGCTATTCCTGCTCATTTATTGGGTTCTGGGGGCAAGGTGATTTTCCTCAGCCTCTTATGTCAAAACACAGCATTAATAACTTCCAACATGAGAGAATTACTGATCAACTGAGCAAAATCATGGTCATGCTCTCCAATCATTGGTGTTATTTTTATTATGTTCTTTCAAATGAGTGGAATTTGGAGGTATAATACATTTAAGAAAATAGATGGGCAGATATATGAATTTCAGAGGCTTTTGCTGTTTTCCAAATTTTTCATTTTGCTGGCTACATTAATGAATTATAGCAGACAAATTTGAGGTCATTTTCTTCAAAATTAAAAATTTATTTTCATCTGAAACTTACCATCTCATTCTTAGCAACAGTGACCTCATTTTGACAAAATGTCCTGGTGTGTTTAAACTAGAATATTTCCAGTATAGCCAATAGTTATATTATTCTATTAGCCATAGTTATATTATTCTAATTTGCACAATCCACATCAGGAATATATAAACTTTTTCAACCAAACATGCTAGAAATAACATTTTTCTGGATATCTGGTTAGAAACATATTATGAGCATAATTGAATTTATTACTATTCCCAAGAGGCAATTACTGTTTCAGTGAGAACAAAACAGTGTTTTATTAGAGACATGAAAATACCATGTATCTGTTTGCCAAATATATCACTAAACTGTACACAAAAGAGCTCAATACTTAATAATAGTAGCAAAATGATTGAATGCTAAGTATGGTTATCACAGCTCCGTTGATGTGAAGTGAAAAAAAGATGTAACTGGCTAATATGAACATGTTGATATGAAACGTATATTTTAAATCACTCAGAGTTGATCTAGCTGTGGTTTTACTTCAGTTATTAGCATAATGTATGATAATGAATAACGAGCAAAGACTCAAAAAATATTTAAGTTAAAAATAACACTTTGCTGACCTATATATCTGTTCCCTTTTTTTTTTTTTTTTTTGGCTTATGGGTTTCTTTTTAAATGCTGCGTTCAAGAACACCACAAAGTGGTAAAACTCACATAGTTTGAATCTAATTGTAGTTGGTTTACTGGTTTTACTAATAGCAAGATGAACCAGCATGCAGTGAACTCTACATTCAGGGCCAATATCAGCAATGCATCAGATAAACCACAACATTAGATGCTAATAAAACATAATACAATTATCCAAACAATCTTCTATATGTAATACCAACATTTTCTAGTATGTGCACAAGCTGAGTGCCATGCAGCCAGCTCCTGCTCACAGGACGCATGGGTTACCACCATATCCTTTCTTCTAAGGGTGCAGGTTCCCCTGTGCACACTCATCCTGTAGGAGATGTGGAGCCCCTGCCTTTTTGTGTGTCTCTGCAACCTGGTAATGCAGTCTCCCCTTTTGACAGCTGGCCCAGGTGGAGTCTCCAGAGGGAGGAGGAGATTGTTCCTCCTCCTTGAGATTTCTCAGGCTCTCAGACTCAGCTGCCAGCTTCCAGTTTCCTGCTGTGCTTCTTGCACAGACTTCCACCTGCTACGCTCTGTAATCTCTGGTCCCTCTTTGGGGAAGAATATAGTCTGTTCAGGACAGAAAAGCTTTCAAACAGCCAGACCTCTAGGGTAACAAAAAGAGAAACTCCCAAGGAATTAGAGGGGGTCAAGCACAGCTCTGAAAGTCACTGGCGTAGCTAAAACTAAGTCTCAAAGTGAGGACCTGCCTGCAAGAATCCTACGGGCAGGTGGGGAATTGCACAAAAAACTTTTGTTGAAACTTGTGTTCTGTCCTCCCTGGTCAATCTGAGGTTTTTCTATTAAAAAAAAAAAAAAAAAGCAGTCATTCTAGTTTTTGCTCTAAAGACACCATGCCTTTTTTATTTTAAAAATACTTTGATTTTGTCTGGCAAGATTGCTATAAGGAAAATCTCTAGATAGGTCTATGCCAAAGCTGTGGCCAGCTCAGGGTCCCATTACTCCATCATTCTGTGTAAGCTCACCATCTCCTTTTTCTAAGGCACGTATTGTAGGTATTATCTTTAACTCATGTCTTGTCCCAGAGTCCTGCCCACCAAGGCTATGTTCCTGTCTTTCTGTTTTTCCCTAAATGATAATTTTAAGGTCACTTTTTCTGACCTTTCCAGAATGCTCAGCATCTGAATTAAGTGATGTATACCTCTACTGCATAATACAATTTCCTCTTATTGAGTCTGAATAACATCTCTACTTCTCTGTTCATTTCTGTTCAAAATGTTGCTGTTAATATTAGAACCCTCGGTACTTTTTATAGTCTCAGTCTCTTGGTTTCCTCCGCTAGTTCCTTCCTCTGTCTGCACAGAACACAATAAAAGTAAAAAAAAATTGTAACTCAGTTGTGTTTTTATCTGTGGAAGTGATTGTTAATTCAGCATCCAGATTTGCTATACTTGGAAAGGGGATGTAGGGAGGAGAAAAAAAAGCAAGAAAGCAATAAATGAGACAATTCTGGAATGACAACATTTTCATGGAGTTGTTTGAATATTTTTTCTCAAGATCTTGAGAAAAAAAAATTGGCTGAAATGAAAAATATCCACATTGTCTACTGAAAATTAAATGGCTTTGTCTTTTTTTTTATATGTATATATTTTTAGGTCCGAACATGGATTCTTACAGTGGGATATACAACTGCATTTGGAGCAATGTTTGCAAAAACATGGAGAGTTCATGCAATTTTCAAAAATGTAAAAATGAAGAAAAAGGTAAGAGGGAGTAAACTCTTTTCTTTCTGCTTTGCTCACATGATTTTCTAACCGTTTTTCTACCTTTCCTGGGTGGCCATACTCGAGCTGGCCCTGTTCGTGTGTCACATTAAAAGATCCTGAATGGTTTGATATTAGAGCTTTCTTGATCTCCTGTTTAGTCTATGAGAGTTGGAGTCAAGCATCAGCCCTTCAGCCTTTATAATGAGAGGTGGACAGTGGACGTGACTGTAAACTGTCAAAGCAAATTTGGATCCTCAATCTTTTTATGTTTCAGCATCCAGAGGTCTTCTTCTCATAGATTCACAGCTGTTATGGAATGTTTCCTGTCTACATCTGTTTGGGCTACAGTTATCACACACAAGTTTCTGATGGGTTGGTAGGAGGAGATGAGAGAGTGCTGCTTGTACAGCTTTCTCTTTCTAATTTTGATTGAAATTGCATAAGCTTACCCCAAGACTGATCGGAATTGAACCACAGAAGTCGTCTCTGGCACTTTTGGTACAGAACATTTTCTGTAAACAATTAGGTTCAGCTTAGCAGTAGTACAACACTTCATGTTTATATTGTTCATTTGATAATTTTCCCATGGAGCTTCTTTTTGCAGTTGAAATGCTTTTAATCAGATGGTTTTATTTAAAAATGTGAAAACTAGTGAACAGAAATCATTTTGATGGAAAAAACATTAAGAGAAATGTGCATAAAATAGAGAAACAAAATTAATACTATTATAGAGTGAGAAGTAATGCCAAATGTAGTTCCTACATGCAGCTGAATAGATTTATTCTAATAAGTGGTAAAGAATCATTTACATTCAAAATAAGTAGAATTATATTCCCTAGTCAGATTCCTCTATTTTTTGCCTTCTGTGTGTGTTCCTGGAAGAGCTGTATTATTAATTTTTTCTAGTACTGTTATTTTTTCTACAATCTCAACATGTAGGGAGTTGCTGTCACCACATGATACACCTTTCCCTAAAAATGTTTGGGCTTTAGATAGATAGAGAGAGTTAACTCAGTTTCTGAGAGGATTTATGTCTCAGGTTATTAAGGAAGCACATGCCGTGGCTGGATCTGGAACACAACCACCTAGTCCTTCCCTCTATTATTCAGTCATGTCATTCAGTGTAAAAAATAATGAAAAGTAAATAACAAATACCTTAGAACTAACCAAAATTATGAGAAATTTCTGTACCAGAAATGGGATACTCTGGAGGGAAGTGTCTTTGATTTGCCAGGATAGATAAAACTGTTTTTAAGAGTAGATTCAAAAGCATGGTATTCTTTACTTATGTGTTACAAGAAGGACATTTCCATTTTCAATAGATGTCGTTTAGAGGCAAAGCATTCTGTATCTATGGAAGCATAGACAATATAGATTTTCACAAATAATATCTAAACTGACAAAAAACCAAATGTAGTGGTGCATGAAAAAACAGTCGTGGTTTTTTTTAATTAGCTGCACCATGAAAAAGTAGACTGGCATTTCGATATGACTACTGAGTTCCAAAATCATTTAAATACTGGGGATCCTATTAATTTATGATCACTTCATTTTCCACCTGTATATAAGTATGCCAGCATAAATATACCTAAAATCTGATGCTTAGGTATATCACAATTGTCTGTCATCCTGAATATTTTCATCAGGAAAATTTTCTAAATAGTGATTTTTATTTTTTTTCTTTTTTTGCAAAGTGGAAGAATCTCTCAATAATTTGAAAATACTGGTTCTTTCATTTCAGCGAAGTATTAAGTTAGGAGAGAAAAATGTAATGAGTGAATTTATTTATCTTCATCAGACAGGGCAAGCTTGCCTCCAGACTCTTACTGGACACTTATCTCTTCACAATGCCATGATATGCACTCGAGTGCATTTCTCTCTCATTGTGTGAAAACACATAGAAATTTTAATAGTAATACACTATGGCTCCATTTTAGTGCAGTGGAGAATGGAACTAAATGATCTAAAGTGTCTTGCATTAGGTGAAGATTTATATTTACTTCTGTTTATAAAGCTCTCAATATACATCCACTTCTTTGTTATTGGAAAAAAACAATAAAATTCAGACACTACTATTTCTGCTATCAGGCTGCTAACTGACAAGTGTTGCAAGATTCCCAGAGCTCTGTTACCATCTTTGATCTTGCTAGGGCTCAAAGGAAACAAATTAAAAATGTATTAATTTTCTCTGGATCTGAAACAGAGGGGTGTAAGGGAATCAATTTTTGTCAAATGGAAATGACAAAATCAGTAGGGGGGAATAAATAATTTTGAGTTTTAAAGAGGTTAGAAGAGATAATGGAAAGTAGAATAAAATTAGTATTAAAAATAACTGTAACATTTATAATTGAGGTGCAGTACTGTTTTTATAAGTCCCCTTTCTGTTGGTTTGGACAGTAGAATATCTTCTGCTCAGTGAGAGGTGGGGAGTGCTTTTATGTTTTACTCACCAGCAGAGGAGGGCTGGCAGTTGATAAGAGGAGGGAGAAGAGAATATCATGGCAGCAAAGCATGTGGTGACCTGGGGAAGCTTTAGGTAGCAGAACCTTTTGAAGAAGACAGCCCTTCTGGTAAAATGTAGAAGATTGTGAAGCTGTCTTTTTTGATGGGAACTGCACTGTCTTGGGTTTTAGGAGGCATTAAAGCAACGCTGCATAATGACTGCTCCTGCACAACTTCAGTATGCCAAATAAAGACCATTCACTTCTGGCAAATACCAGAATAGTAACAAATTCAAAGCAGTGGTTTTTAAAGCCTCCATAGTCTTTATATATTCTGCTCCTACAAAGACAGGTGTTTGACACTTAGTGAATACAATAAAACATGATGATATGGATCACAGCATTGCTTGTTGCAGTTCATATTGAAAGTACAATACTTGGTTAAGGTTGCTATGATACCTTTGTCTCACCCTTGGCATAGTACATTCTAGCTCTGTTCGTATTTAATCCTTTATCTGTGACATCAGGGGAGGGATGTTTTAGGTTTAATTTTCAATGAAAATATTGTCAATGTACTCAGGTATTACTACCACTGTAGACTTCTGGTGGCCTATTTCTTTATATTCACAATGTTGTTACAAGGTAAACACAGAATATAATTGCACAAAGGATGTATAACAGCATGTTTTCTTAAGACTTGTGCTTCTATAGTTTTACCAAAGTTATTCTACTCATTGATGATATTTCATAAGCTTAAATTTACTGTACAATTGTAACATTCTCACAGACAAGAAAGGGTTGGAGAGCTTAACAAGCATTGAGAAGAGATATTGGTACTATCCCAGGGCTGGAAATGTACAACCAACCACAAGAAAATAAAATTACTTGTAAGTCCAACTTGACTTAGTTATGCCTGCCAGGCTGCAGTCTGGCAAACTTATTCTCTTATATTCAGCCTACTAAGTCCTTAAAAGATTTCTGAAGAAAGCTGTGGTCTTCATGCATTGCAAAGACAGGCAGGAGATTGTACAGCCTACTTTGTTGATACTAGGGTGGGGAAGGGAGGCTGGCACTGCAAGGGAGCTGTGGGGCCAAGAGGTAGGGAGCAGGGAAGAGGTTGAGAATGAGAAATCAAGTTAGTTGCTAAGGGTTTTAGAGGGAACTGGGAAAAGATTTGGATTATAGGCTGGGAGAAGTTGAGAAAGGAGGCTGAGTTTGGATAAGAGTTCCAAGAGAGTTAAAATAAGATTGAGAGACAGCAAAGAGTTGACTGAAGTGTGGAGTGCTGTAAGAAGTGGTCAAGAAACCCGAGTATGGTGGAATGTAGAGCCCAAGTTTGGGATTCAAGTGGCAAACTCCAGGTGAGGGACTAGGTCCAGTTTAAAATTAAATTAAGATTGACATTTAGATGCAGGATGGCAGACCTGAAATGTAGGAACATAGACTGGAAAAGGAACATAGGAGTGGAAAAGGAATAAGAGGCAAGAAAAAACTGGAATTAGGACTGGCTGGAATGGCTGCACAGAAGTGTGGGCAGAGCATAAAAATCGAACAGAGGATTTTAGAATTTCACTGTTCTTTTTTCTGTTACTACGTATCTGTAAAACCTACAGGCAAAATATGTGCCTTGTCTTTCTGTTATGCTGTTGTACAGCTCATGATAGCTGTTAGTTACTCTTATACCTCAAGCTGATGAAGTGTGCAAAGATCTAAAGGTTCCTTTTGCTGATGCATGCAGCTCTATCTATAATTTAATTCTCTTTCTTTTCAATTTCTTTAAAAAGAATGGGCTCATGAAAATGTTAAAAGGCTTATGTTGTGGCTAAAAAGTCAATCATTGAAAACCTTCAGCTTGCAAAGATCTCTACAATATATATTTGTTCCCCCACGTGCATTATTAGGACACCAGTGCAGCCTTAGTTTTCTACAGGATGCCAATGTCACAGAGCCGGCACAGTGAGTCTGCTCTGGCTGTGCAGTAGGACTGTATATTAAAAAGAGGCAGTTTTCTGTTAAATGTTACTCACTGAAAACAAAAACAATACATAATGAAAAAGGCAGTTGGAGTTTGAGAAAGGTAGTCTCATGTCTAAGACAGTTACATGCCAACATGGAGAAAATATTTGCCAGAATTATATGTTATGCTATAAAAATCTCTCTGAGCACAGTTTTCAGAGGAGGATAGCACTTGTTTTTGAGAGGCACTTTGATAACCTGAGTGATGCTGAGCAGGAATTCTCACACTTTTTAGCTCGATGCCTTCCCACTTCCTTTTGTAGCACAAATTTGGCCAGTCTGACTCCTTAATTTGTATACTTAAGCGTCCATAAACTGAGACACGTGGAAGACTGGAATGGGTGAGAGACCATCCGTGCTCTTTCTGGGGAGTGGGGCACATGGGTTGCCCTGAGCAGCGCCTGGTCCTGACCCCTCCAGTGGGGGTGGGCAGCGACTGGCTGTGTGCTCTCACCCCATGGTACCAGCTGTAGGGAAGCCATCAGCACCTGCAATTGCGCAGAGTGTCCTTGAAGACCAAAAAAAAAAGGGAGAAGGAAGCAGCTGGAGGCCACACACTCTTGAGCTTCTGTGCTGCTGCCTTCTCCTCATAACTTGTCCCTATTGCTATCCCCATTCCTCATTTGAAAACCTCTGCGAGAAACTTTATAGGATGAGTGTAATCTCTAGTTATACACTTTTCTGTAAGTTTTTTCAAGTCACTTATGGAATTCAGAATTTATTGCAATCTATAATCTTTCTCACTGAAGTCGTGAAGAGGTTTTTAAAAATGGACTCATTATGCTAATAATTTAAAAATAGACAAAGCAACGTTTTCCATATTCTACTGACAGAGAGTTTAGGTCAGAACCTTACAGGCCACATCCTACTTACTCACTTAAATGCCTTTGCAGACATAGTTCTTTCTGCATTAGCATAAATGTAGATCATACTATCTAATTTTTTTTCTGTAATTAATGCTATAAATATTTTTCCAGGTCAGTTTTCAGACTGTAAATGTTTATATTTTTCCAGGACATTTTTTTTTTAATCTAGCTAGAGCTTTTTATGTGTATAACAAAAAGCTATATGCTGGATTTCCCCTAGGATACACATTTCTTTCACTAAGTATATGTGAGAGATTATGAGTCTGAAAAGGAGGTCCAAAAATTTGCTTTGGGTAACCATATCAACAGTACAACAATCTATTAGGGACCATCTGCTAAAAATGAACCACCATATGGATACCTAAAGAAATGTTCAATGTTACTGTTCAGTCTTTGAGAGTAGGAAAGAAGAAAGTGGTTTGAAATTTACTTATGTTTGAGATTTATTTTTTTTTCATTATGAATATTTACCACTGGACCAAGTAATCCATGATACTTACAGTGCAGTGTAAATTATTCAGGTATAGCTTCGTGGGTTATTAATATACAGATATAGTACTTCCTAAAGCGATATAAGTAGACACCAAATTATTTTATTACTCTTATTCCCCAGATAGCTATAACTATAAATTCTAAGTCCAGAGCTTTGAAAACAGTCAGTGTAATCCTAGAATCCATATTTAGATATAAAAAAAGCATTGTGTTTTTCATAAGAGCTGATCAACCGAAATGCCAGCCAGGGAACAATAGGAATCACATTTCTAAAATTTACATTCATATAAATATGGATCGGAGAGTTAAATCTCAAACTCCTGTCACAGAAAGAAGTTGAGCTAATGAACTGTACATCTAGGAGAAAAATCTGCTTTTGAAGTAATTTATGTATGTAAATTTCTGCATGGTACAGTTTGATAAGGCTAAACCTCAGTAGCAACGAAAACAATGAAAACTCTGTGTGAAATGTAACTGCTCATAAATGGTGCTACAACCGTAATTTCTATGTATTATGAGACTAATGGATGACAGAGAAATAAAGAACATGTCGCTATACAGTATGAGACAATTTATTCCTGAATAGCTTGAAATTGGATTGTAAATGTAATCAAGTGCATTGATGTCCCCAGCTATTTGGTAACGATGTAGTATGCTTTCCCACAGAATTGTTCATTAAAGAAAATATTAAAGTCTAGGTATTTAATGTTATCTCAAACAAAATCAGAACATTTTTTCCAGACCATTCAAATCCTTTGTGCGTGTTTTTCCAAAAGATTGGGATCCTTTTCAGTGCTGCCGATGAAAATTCACATCCCAATCCTCCACATTTATGGCCTATGCAATTTTGGACTCAGCAGATGCATTTCTCTCAAAGGATGCATTTCTCTCAAAGGCAAATTTTACCTGTCCTGTTGATGGGATATGCAGCTCAAGGCAGCGTACCCAGGTATGCATGTAGGAGAGTGCAGGAATTAACACAATGCAAAGGTCCATTTCCATTTGTTCTCCAAAACATTGTATAGCAAGAGTGGTTGGTTCTAATACTGTCAAATCTGATTTTTTAGTACCATTTTATTTTTTAAGACTACAATGTTTTCCATTTTTGTCCTTTCAAGAGAGTTTTGTGAAACTAACCATGTTATATGGCTCCCTGAAGTTGAACTAACAATGTTAGTAAACAATTATCTGTCTGATTCTCCAATGCATCGTACCCATGAATGAGGCTCAGGCTTTCAAAGATGATTAATTTTATAATTTCTTTAAGCTGTTAATGAATCCTTCCCTTTCTCTAACCTCAGTAAAATTTCTGTCATCTTTTCCTCCTAGGAGCATCCCTCTAGGATGTTCCACCTGTCTTATATATGCTTTGGAAAAGGGGAAAGGTGTTCTCTAAAGGGATAGCTTCTCCGGGCAGCAAGGTGTAGAGTCAACACATCCACATTTGCAATGCAGTTATTGAGAGGGTGAGTCTGCCCAAAGATGCTCTACAATTATTGTGAGCATGAGTCAGCAAGGAAAACAGGTTCTAGAAATGTGTGCTTTAGCAGGCTAGCAACGGTAGCTATTTAGTTCTCAAACCCAAACTTTTTGGTCATATCCAGTTGTCTATTATTATCAGTAGTACCACACACTTCATTATCCTGGAAAGCAGCAAAAATCATCAAGTTCTCAGACTGCAGGAGTCACAGTAGATCCTCACAGAAAAAAAATTTAATTTTAAATTTATAAGTATATATGCAAATCTTTCATCAAATTAATCAAAGTACATCTAAGAGAGTAAAATGTCTTAAGCCTAGCTTTTTACTGTGAGTGACTTGCTAGTCACAAAATATTGCAACTACAAAATACACTTTTTAAAATGTTAGCATTCACTCATTAAAACTAATGTAATTGCAGCGTGAAAAGTTTTCCCAATACTAATCATAGAACCTATTATAGGAAATACTCATAATAGCTGTTGAAAAAACATTGTGGAGTTATTTGGAACAAGATCATAATGTGTTTTCAATAGTCCTTTTTTCTCATTCCATTACACAATAGAAATTAAGAATGTATTACAGAATAGTCCTCTAAAATATTAATGGCTTTAATAACTCAAAGATAGATATCTCCCTTTTCCCACATGTCGAAATTCACCTAATAACCACTGACTCTGCATCACCAACCTCATGGCAGCATCCCACTTGTGCTGACCCACTCAATGTATGGGAGCAACCCTAAGGTGTTTCCCAGTTAATCATACTAGGAGAAATGAATGGGTAGCTTATGCAATAGAGACAATATCCTGAACACAAATTTAAGAGTAGTTTTATGGTCCCTTTTTCCAGCCTTGCAGGCTTTATCACTTTTTTCCCACAAACTCTGTTATTTTTTCTCTTTCCCCTCAAGTTCAGAAGGAGGACTTCTATCAGCATGGTTTCTGTACATACCAGGGAGAGGAACTTTGAGTTTCAGATTTCTAAGGGCTTCAATAATTGCTGTCAGTGCTATTCATTTATGGAATAAGGTCTAGGAAGCTTCACAGAGGGAACCTTTAAAGAGGGTTTCGCTCTACAGATTCTGTCCCAGGAGTCTGGGGAAGGGACAACTGAAAAAAACAAAAAGTTACAGAACAACATTAAGTGTTTATCCAGCTAGTGCCAGAAGGCAAGAGACAGATCTGTTAGCTAGACTAGAAAGGATTGATCTACATAAGAGAAGCCAGAATTGCCTTCTTAAACAGAAAAAAAATCTACATTTTCAAGGAAAAAGAAAATATATATTTATCTCAAAACTCATAAATACAAAAATACTCCTAGCCTTGCTTTCCTTCTATGAATTCAATGAATAAAAAAACACCCAGAAAGCAACACCAAGATGTAGCTAATAGATTTTCCTTTAAATTTATAGATATTTTATTCTGAGAAAGGGAGGTGATGTTCCTAGTAACAAAGCAAGCAACTCTGAAAAAATACAGGAGGAAATTAAGTATTCAATCTATTCTGGAAAGCTATTGGTAGAACTCGGAGAGTATAAGGTTAATGTTGCATCCTGGAGAAGAGGGTAGGTCTTCATAGATAAGACTCTTTGTTCTTGGTTTAGGATAAAGTTCAGCTTTAAGGTCCATATCAGGTACATTTGCAGAGTTGGTTTCTGTGGGAGAACAAGGGGTTAACAGGATTGTGGAAGAAGCAGAGACCAGAAGAAGAAGCAGGAACAATGGCTAGAAGATGGCCCATAAGCATCTCCAGACCTGTAAACAATGCCTGGCCCCCTGACTGATGGAGGGGAATTCCACCCACCTGGCAGTTGGGGGTTGCAGGGGTGTGTCGGTTGGGAAAGAAGAGACACTGGTACTATATAAGCTGCTTGTTGGTTATAATAAACGATTCTGGTTGTATCACTGACCAGGGTCTGTGCCCTCATATGCTACAGGTTTCCAATAAGGTAAGAAATAACAAAAATTTGCCTTAGCCTTAACTACAAAAAGTAATGTTCAGTTGTGGTTGCTTGCCAAATTGCCAGGTGATCCCATAAACTGGTTGAGGAAAGGGTCCTGCAGGGCAAGATGGATGTGCTTTAGAAATCAAATGAAAAAAAAACCCACAAAAGGTCTTCAAAATAGTAACCAAATGGACAGTTGAAGTTGCTGTGCGAGGTAGTACAGATGTGATAGTTCTAGAAAATTCCCTAGAGTTTCCTGAGCAGAAACTTCATCCCAGAGCTTTAGACAGATTTTATATCTCCTGTGATCAGACTGCAAGGTCCATGGAAGATAAGAACTTTGATCTTGAACTGGCCTTCATGGTCATAGGTTTTCAAAAAAATTTTGATTTGCACATACAGCAGTGCTGCTGAAGAGAAAATGGCCTACTGGTTTCTGTTCTGAGTGAATTTGTTTTGAGGACAGATAGCTTCGTATCCAGATATGTAGTCCAGACTGGTAGCAGTGGCATTTATAACAGTGGGCAGATCTGCCAGGATGAGACAGATTCACCTATCCAATCACAGATGGTAGAAAATATTACTCACAGATGCTGCTGTATGAGAGCTTGGCTTCAGCAAGGAGCCAGGAGCACTTGCAAAAATGGATTTTATTAGCTACCATGCATTTCTGCCAAGGCTGATTTACTGTATGCTAGAAGGAGGATGAAAAAGGGAAAAAATAAGAATCTTCCACTGAAAGAAGAATGATATATTTGATTGTAAGAAGCCTCAGTTGCTCATGACTTTCTTTTGTCAGACAGAAATTGTTGGATTCACAAGATCTGAGTCAAGACTCCTTCAGTGCATCTGGTGTTTCCCAAGGAGTGAATGTACTGAACTTAAGGAGTGCTGGTGGGTGGGAGTGATGGCTGGGGAGAGGGAAAACCGGGCTTCCTGAGGGTGGAGGGAGGGAGATTAGCAAGCCTTTTGGAATTGCTGCGAGTAGTGTACCAACAGCATTTCTCAAAGTAAATTTATGTTAGGACAAACTGCTAATCACTGGCAGAAGTGACAAATAATTGAACCTCAATGTCTCTATGAACAAAATAGCATTTTGGTGAAGAGCTGTATTACTGCTTTGCCAAGGACAGAGCAGGGTCGCGATGGGTGTATGAAGCAGCTTCAGGAGCCCAGCTCTCAGCCCGCTCACCCTGCATGCAGAGTTAGGTTTTGCAGAGCTCATTACATTAGCACAGATCGCTTCCTCAGGTTGTGTTATGGGCTTTCTTTTGCTTGCCTTCCTCCTGGCTGTCTGGCAGAAGTGAGGGATGAATAATACCTGATGTCAGTGACAGCTGCTGTTGTGCACCTCTCCCCTTCTGTCCAGAACAGGGCCATTCACAATGTAATGCAAGAAAAAATGCTCCAATAGACATCGATGGAATAACTCCACTGTTTGCTGGATTTCGGCTTTTATATTTTTCTGATAATTACCTATTACACGTGAATTAAAATCTGAATTTTGACCTGCAGTAGTGCGAGGTCAGGAACAAATAAAAGATGCGCAAGAGTAAGGAAGGGTGGTTAGCAGTGTGACCCTGAATAGGAAGTGTTAATACGAGATTTCTTTTAACCCTGTTAGTGAGTGGATTATCAGTATTAGTGCTTTCAATAGTATCCTTTCACTCTCTTGCTTCTGACATTGCTGTACCAGCTTGAACAATATTGTTGGTAAATTGCATCTGATGCAATGTTACTTTCGTATCAATATAGTCTGTATAAATTTGGAAGACAGTGGGCTAATTGTCTCATGTTTTACCTGTACTGGGTAAAATGTTCAATATTTTTGTTAGAAAAATAAGGCGTCATTAGTGATGTTTTGGGATTTTTTACAAGAAATTTTTATGGTTCAGTAGAGCAGAGGGAATAATTTCTGGCAGATTCTTTTCACGTAGCATTACGTTTCTCAAATACATATTTTTAGCTAAAGTTAATTGTCTTCACACCCTGTGGGGGTTGGGGGAGGGGATGAGGAAGGGAGGGATGCATTTGAGAAGACTAATTTCTCTGATCCTAAATTATACCCAAGATGGGTGGGATGAACTGTCCTTTAAAGGCTTCTCTTTCTGCCCACTGTCGACTGAGAGAGGCTAGGCACATAATCATTGAACAGCAAACTTCAATAAACTAAACCTCATCAATTAAAAAGAAAGATTAACTAAAATATGCCAATAAAGCAAATTACTGAGCCATGTAAGAGGGAGCAAAAGAAATTTGGGTTGAAGTGTCTAAATTTAATCTAAATCCAAATTCTCTTTGGACTTGATGACCCATGGTTCTCTCTCCTTTATCTCCAGTCGTGCTAGCAGCAGCACTATGTATGTTTTACCCAAGTCCTGTCTAGAAGCATTAGATAAGAGATTTAAAAGCACATGGGCTTTTCGTACAGAGGGTAACCTCAGTGGTTAACAGTCTTTTTTCAGCTTTGACTTTACCCTCTCACTCCAGGCATGCCTGTGCTGTCTCTGACAAGATGCATGTACTGCTTTAGTGCTGATGCAAACATGTGGAAAGCATCATTTTCTGGTTCTTTATGATGACAGTAGCTACATGGATTTAAATAACTGGTTTCAGGTTGTGAAAATAATGCATCAAGTCTTTTAAGTCATTCTAATTGCTAGCCTTTGTTTTACACTTAGTTTACTCCAAATTACTTATAAAATAAATTAGCAGATTAACAGTGGTGCAAATATTGCAGAAACTTCTTTCAAAATAAAGAATGTATCTCACTAAATAATATGAAAAACAAACTATCTAAAGTTCCTCTTACATTATTTCAAATTGTGTTCATTTTTATCATTTCCTTAAGCTTGATAGGAGTTCAATGGAAATACAATTTATTCTAGGCAGGAATACCAGCCTTGCCTGTATTAAGATTAGCTGACACTTCTGGCTTTGTAATGCATTTTCAAAACCCTAACAAGTTTATCAAATTGAACTGAAATAATCACAACTTTATTAAGCTGCTCAGGCTTAATATTTTTGAATATTTCATTTGGATTAAGCCAACTCTTTCTGAGAACCAAAACTAGGGAAAAATATGTGGTTTTGTCTATGTTAAAACAATTTGGCAATATCTTTTGAATATTGGATGAGTCTTCATTAGTAATAGATGTATATATTAATTTAAAAATTGAGCATAGGTACAAGAGGACTGACATAAAGTTAATTTAAGCCTGCTATTCCAATGTCCTTACAACTTTGCAACTGAAATAATGTACATGCAGTGTATTTTTTCTGTGTTATTGTGTGTAGAACAGTAGAGATAATATAGTGATTGCATGCAGCTATACAAGACTGTAATACATGGTTTGCCTTGTTAGTTATATTAGCAACTCTTTTTTTTTCTTTTTGAACCTAAATTCCATGCAAAATTAAAAACATGTTTTAAGTTGCATGTGCATAAAAGCCTATAACCTTTGTAATACAGATAAAATACATAATTCCTTTCTACTCCCTGGGTAACGGAGGTAAATGTTAAACACACACGAAACCTCAAAATTGAACTTATCTTTTAATACTTTGCAAGTGTGTTTTCCATGTCTGAGAAGGTTATGGAAAAGTGAACACTGTAAATCTTAGTGAAAACTAAATTCTTTCTCAACTCCTGCTACTCTGAGAGATGTACTGAACACTTTTCCACATTAGCATACATAAACACAATAGTGGCTCTCTAGAATTTATTTTTTTTTCAGTTTCCAGGGGCTAATATTAAACCTGGACATCAATATTAATGTTTAAGAGTCCTCACAATTTCTTTTAAGAAATCAGAATGCACTTTAGATACTTCTAATAACCATGAAGTGAACTAAAATAATTTGTCTTCTTGTTTTCGTCTTTTGATATTTCTGAAACTTCTTTGTTCATTGTTAAAAAGCCTTTTTATTAGCAGCCTGTGTTTTTCTTCCTATGTAGAAATAAAGCTGCACAGGAATCTCTCTGTGGCTCATGGGAATCTCTCTCCCTTTTTTTTTTTTTTTTTTTTTTTATTTCTGAAACTTCTTTGTTCATTGTTAAAAAGCCTTTTTATTAGCAGCCTGTGTTTTTCTTCCTATGTAGAAATAAAGCTGCACAGGAATCTCTCTGTGGCTCATGGGAATCTCTCCCCCTTTTTTTTTTTTTTTTTTTTGTCTCTCCAGATCATTAAAGACCAGAAGCTACTGGTGATAGTTGGAGGGATGCTACTGATTGATCTTTGCATCCTGATTTGCTGGCAGGTTGTGGACCCTTTGAGAAGGACAGTGGAAAAGTATAACATGGAGGTATGTCCTCAAGCCTAAGTAATGCTTTATGGTTGCATATCACTATCTACAGCTTTACATAAGACCAAGTGAAAGATGCACTAGGTTATATGAAACCAGGTCAAACTGTGTATTTGGGAGAAAGAAGGTTTCTGTTTTTCAAAAGCGAATAGAAATGAAATAACTGCAACCAAAAGAAATTGTATCTATAGTTGAAGGTGCCACGTTTCTGTCACTTGTGAGAGATTTTAGATGAAAGTGGTGTAAACACAGGGAAGTCCTCTGCTAAGACTCTCTATAGGAGTCTGTTGCAATAAATAATAGATTATCAGAACCCATTAGCAGATTTCAGTAAGAGCTTATTCAAGTGCAGGAGAGGTCACTGCTTAGACTGCATTCTTTATGGTGCTGTTCAGGAATTATGTTACCTACTGCTATATTTATTTTCAGTAACAGCATGTGCATACACACATACTGATTTTAATGTCACTCCCAGAAAGGTCATGCTAGAGATCTTGGTAGAGGATGTAATAACTTAATCCCTCCTGTACAAATTTTCCAGCATTCTCGTAGGTTTCTAGAAGCAGGGTTTTCCGGACAAACTGACAGCAAGAGACATGGCAGCAACAATGCAGAACTAGGAAAAAACATAAATCTATCTGCATGCAGATTAGCAGTGTTTGAGAGTTTATTACCTGGAGTTTATTACATGGAAACTGGTGATATCTGAAAACTAGATTATATAAGGATAATCTCGAAGTGCTATTCTATTCTCCAATAGCTGGCAATCAGTAAGAGAAAGAATGGTTGTTGTTAATGTTTGCAAGAAAAGATATGATATTTTATTTATTGTTTTTACTTTATTCTTACTCTGCGGTGAAGCTCTGGGATTTTATTAAAAGACGATTTTATTTTTTATTTGAATATACTTTGTAGAAGACATCTTAGAATGATGCCTCCTAAAATGCAAAGGATGCCTTTCAAGAAATCATTTTAGCATCAGAAAAGATAATTCTCAGTCATTCCCTAGAGTTTGAATTTATTTATTTTTTTAAGACACTCCTCGGTTATTACAGTTGTCAATAAAAAATGGAAAATGTAACAGCAATTTGTCTTGTGCAGACACTTCTGTTCTATGTTTGTAGAGCTTGGAACAATAGCAGCTTGTTGATAGCCTTGTTTACTTCATTTACCCAACTGCATTGCAACTGATATTTCAATTGTCAGTGTTGTTAACTGTTTAACTGCTTGTATAAAACCAAACATAATAGGATGAGTAGTCACAAAATCCAATTGAAATAATGCTTATTTCACTGCTCTGGGTGAATGAGTTAGAAGGACTTTTACTTTTTTCCCTGATCAGAGGGAAACTGGAACTAAAGATTCTGATAGTCTTAGCAGAATCACTTGAGTGAAATTTCTGTAGACAACAGCAGTAACTGAAGCTATCAAACCATAAATACCATATATTTGAAAAATAATATTTATTGCAGTTTTAAATTACTGCAATTTCCATCTGAACTTATAAGTATATATTCTTTGGTCTTGTAATGTATATCACTGAAAACTCAATGTGCTTCTTCCATGTTCGGTGCTATCTAGACCATGGGACTGCACTCCAATTGCCTGAACTTTGATCAGAACTGATCAGAGAGAAGGAAATTAAAGTAATAATGCAACCAAATTTGGTCATTAAAATACTGTACCTATCTTCTATCTTATAAAAGTAGTGATGTGAATGGCAATTTGATTTCCTGAAGCAGGTCTCTTTTGTAAAAGCAAATGACACTTGTATTTTAATTATGTAATTTGGGGGGGGGTTTGGTTTAGATTTTTTTAAATGCATTCTGCAATTGTGAATTCTGTAGTTGAGCTTTCCTGAGCAGGTATTATCTTTTGTGCATTTGAAAAGTACTTATCACATAGTAAACACTACTGGGGGAAAGTTTCTATTTCAGGAATATTGTGTATTTCTTGTCCCACTTGCTTCTATGAAATAGTTTTAAAGGGGTATTTTCTCTCAGTTAAAGTTGATCCAAGTGATAGAGATGGAACTAAATGTAGCCTCCAAAGTTATGAATGCAACCAGTCATTCTAGCTAATGAACTATTTGAGTGCTGTTTTAACTATGAATATTCATTGGCCACCTATGTGGAAGTTCTGCATTTGGCCACTGTTGGGTGGTCTTCTATTAACTGTGTCTTCATAAAGACGACAATCAAAGTAACCAAGACAAGGAGCCTAAAAACTGACAGTATCCTTTGCTGTTTGGCACTATTCACAAAGCAGTTCATTTGAATACTAACACCAGCAAATTATCAGGCACTTTTAAAAAATCCAGACTCCTTTTCTGGAGTTGTTTTTAAAGTCAAGCTCTCCATGCCTTAAAAGCTGAGGATGGGCAGTCTACATCTGAAAATACAAAGGGAAGTGAACGTGCTTGTGGTGACTCTCCACCCTTGACAGAAGGAAGAAATCAGATGGGATGTTGGGTCTGTCAATGTTCAGGCTGGTCTCTGGTATCCTGACCCTAGATGTCAGGTTTCCTTATGAAACGCACTACTATGGGTGCCATGAGAGATCACAGTAAAAGTTTTAATAAGTGAGCCCTAAAACATCCAGATCTTCCAACCGTCAGTAGGGCAGTTTCTTATATAATATATAGACAGCAAAATTGTTGGATAAAAGCAAATAGGTTACAGATACAGGGATGGACCACTTTAAAATGTCTGTAGCTGTACACAGATCTCCAACAGAAGGACTGTAAGGTAACTCCTGCATACACTTTGCACAGAGTACTGTAGGCTTGACTCTCACATAATGTGAAAGCATTTTCTGACACAAAATGCTTCAAGCAGCAGTGTTAAAAAATGGGAATTAATCCATAACGTTATCCCTATTCATCTGTTTTGCGTGTTGCATCAGCTGTAATATTTCTCCTTTTGCTAATGTTTCAGACCAGTGAAGAGACCAATCACATTTTTTCTCACTAGCTTCTTCCTTGGCTGAACTTGGAATTTGCTTTTTTCATTGTAATTCACCTTTTTGTCATTATCAAAATACTCTGCAGTTATGATCTAATCTCTGTTAGGTTTCTGCCAGACTAAGTTTCTCCCAATCGTGTGAACTGGAGTGCATCCTTCCTTGCCATCCCAGTTCTTGGGCTCAACAGGCCATGAGGAATGACAGTACTTCTGTGTATGCGGCTGTGAAAGAGCTCTGCCCTGGTGGCAAGGCTCTACCACCTTTGTCCAGCTGTCTGGATTTTGTCCTGGTTTCTTAAGAAGGCAAGGTTTATGTGCAAGGGTGCCCTGTGCATTTTTTCTGACTAAAAAACTTTGCCAGTTTCATTCAAACCTGACAGAGCAGATACAGCTCTTAAGGACATAGCACTGCTACAGATTTCATGGAAACAGCCAGCTGTGTGGAGGAGAGGTTCTGGTAGTTCCCCACTCCATAAAACAAGGGTCCCAGAGTGAGTTTACCCCTCTGTCTAAAGACAAACATTATAAATGACATGCTAAAATGGAGTTTCACACTTAATTGGACGCAAAGAATCCAGCCACAAGACAAAAAATATTTAGGAAATCAGCTTGCTCTAATTTCAGTTGCTCACTGATACACCTGCGTTGGAATGACACCACAGTCTGAAACAGCAAAATCCTTTTACAAAGTGGAATCTGATTTCCATGTGCAATAGCCACATCACAATTCAGTTACATACCTGCTACAGTTCAGTTAGTCTGTGTATAGACATACATTTAGACTCACCTCTCCTTCATTATACAATGGTGTAGTAATTCTTGCTTGAAATCATCTGACTGGCTTGTCTTCTCCCAACAAAAATATCTGTGACCCATATTGAATCATTATGGCCTTAGAAGGTAACCAATAATAATGTTAAATAAATAAGAACTTGTATGCTAGGGAAAATGGACTAGATTTTATAGTTCCTGAGGTATGTTAGACTCAAAAAATGTAATACTTTACATACTGGATGCCAATATCTCTTGTAGAATTTTAAAACTTGTTTATCTGGGGCAGCAACCTTTCCATTCCTTGATGTCTTAGTAGCAGTTAAGTAGTTATCTCTGCAATGTTTCTTCTTATGCAACCATATGATAATGTTATCAGTATTTAAAAATAGGCTTCATTCTGGTATCTGGAGTACCAGTATTTAAGGTTTCACAGTGAATTGTCCTGTGATGGCAATAAGCATGAAATAGAGAACAAAACAGAGTGCCATTCAAGAAGATACCAAAGAGAAAACCAGACCAGTGAGACAACATCCCACTTGGGCTTCTAGCACTGATATAGCTGTAATATTGCTATAATAAAAATATCAATATGCAGGAACAATTGAGTAGGCCATGCCAGTGGCATAGTAGAGCTGTCTGTTGAAGAAAACTTGTAGTAAAATCAGATTAACATTCCAAGTGTATAACAGGGCTATTGGACACATTACTAATCAGCAAGCAAGGTCAGCTTTGACTGATATGTTGAGGGAGTCATAAGCATTGCAAGAGCAAAAAAATGTCTGTGTAAACTGGACAAATGTGCTGCTCAGACTAATTCATTTAGTAGCAGTGACTGCTTTGTAATTCAACAGATAAGAGAACCCACAAAGAAGAATTAACTCTTTATTTCATTCTGAATAGCATACAGAATCTGTTCCAAAGTGTTGATATCTGAAGGACATTTCTGTAGCTGCAAATACTTAGCTTTGATAGCTTTGAAGAAGCAACAACCAAAAAAAGATCACTAGAGTGGTACTCAGCTTCAGAAGGGGAATAACATAAAACTGAAGAAGCCTCTTAAAGAGACACTAAAGAGGACACACTAGAGAGTTAAATCTTTGCAGGTGGCCTAGGGAGTATTAAGAATATCATATCGGAAACTCAGAGTAAATGCATGCCACACATCAAGTAAGATTTGAAAAAGAAGAGACTCAGCATGACGAAACAGCAGGAAGACATCCTTCAAAAAAACTAAGTTGTATCCAAATGAGGAAAATAGAAAAGATCATAAAGTCTGGTAAGTTAAACGTAGAACACAAAAAAAGCAGTCTGAAAAAATCTTGCAAAAGGCAAAAAACCAAGAATAATAAATCTTTCTCTAAGTATCAGTAGCAGGAAGTTTGCCAGGGAACCTTTGGGGGACAGTATTTGGTCAGAATATAAGAGCATTACTTACAGAAAACAAGGCTATGTAAAATGATTAAATGATTGCTTTGCTGCTTTGTTCAGCAAAATTCTTTGTAGAAGAGCCTGTGGAGATCACTATGCTAGAACCCTTCTGATCAGCTCACTAAGGAGTGGCTGGAGTTGCTGGTAGGAATAGAGAAACTGATCAGAAATAAATCAATGGAAACAGATTATATTCTCTAAGGTTTTTTAAAGCAATTCAAATAAGTAATAGTGAAACTACTGACAGCAGTATGTAATTGTTAGCTCAGAACTGCTTTGATATCTGAGTAAAAAGTTGCGAATGTCTTGCCATGTTTTCCAGACAGAGTGGAAACCTTAAACTTGTAAGTTAACGTCTGCAGCAGGCCAACTTATAAAAATTATAATCAGAAGTGGAATTAGAAATAAATATGCTACATTGAGGAAGAGTTGACATGGCACTTGTGAAGGAACAAATCATTCAAAAATTCAGTGAAGTCCTTTGAAGAAGCCAGCAGGCATGTGAACAGAAGCTGACAGAGCCTGCTAGGTCTCCAAAAATCACTTGGTGATTTCTTTCATCAAAGGCTTTCATGGAAATTAAATAGCCATGGAATAAGAGAGAAGCCCTCAAAGGGATATAAAACTCTTTAGAACAAGGAAACAAAATTAAGGAATAAATGAAAGTTCATTTTCTGGGAAGGAGGGATGTAGCCTGTGGAGTCCTTCAAGACAAGTCCTAGTCTCTGTGCTGGGACCTGTGTTGTTTGGTGGCAGAGGAAGTGAAGGATGAGATGACAAAATTTTAATAGTTATAGTACGTTTTTCCAGAAAATAAAAATGAGGGCTGATTGTGAAGAATTCTGTAGGGACATTGTGAAGCTCAACATAAGTAAAATGGTCTTTCCTGATTGCAGCTGCAGCAGCAGCAAACCTAAAGTTTATTATCTCATTTGCTATACAAAGTCTTACTGGTATAGAGGAAGATGGGATTTTAGATTTTTATTTTAAATTCAGTTGGAGGAAACCCATAAATAGACTAGGTGAATTCAGTGTGTCTTACATCTCTTTGAATAAGACAGAATAAGCCTGTCTTAAAACAATTACAACTGCCTAAGTTTTTCATTCAAATAACTAACCCACAAAATCCCAGTGTTAGCTGACTTGACACAACTCTGTGAGACTGGAGGAATTAGTGTTGCTCCAGCTTATGTGTCTTTTCTGTGAGACTGGTCCTAGTCCAGTACCTGAAGAAATGAATATTCCAGATAAACTATATGACTGTATGTGAATTCAGCTAAATATTCTAGAAGTTATTTGAGGTAGTAGTGCCAGACCACTGATAAGTGAGAGTTGTATGAACATAACTGAGATGTGAAGAGAACTCAGGAAGGAGTTTGTATATTAGATGAGAAAGAAAAGGAAGGGTAAAAGTATGTCCAAGGTGAGCTTGGTACTGCACCCTAATAGTTAGACTAGTTAACTAAGAGCAGAGGCCACCAAATATAAAACCTTTCTTAAGGATGGTCTTTTGTGTTCTGAAATTTATTTGTGTCTACATTTTTAAACAAAGAATATGTGAATATTGGGATTCAACTGCACAGGTGTAGATTGAATATAATTTTCATTGAAAATTTAGTTGCCTGCATGGTTTTCCAGGGTTCTTTCATGTCCTTTAATATTCCTTTAAAAAAAAAATTCATCATTTTTAGATTTTTTTTCTATAATATTCATCTTCTGTTATTATACTGCTGCTATAAGAACTGGAAAATACTCTGGTCCAAAATTATATACAGAGGAGGGGGGGTGAGTGTATTTGTATACACATGATAAAAATGTGGGAGTAACATAGGTCTGAAATTGGTAAAGATGTCTGGTTCAAATTCATGTGCTCAAATAGATTTGTGCAGATTCTTTGCCGTTTTGAAACACTCTGATCATGTTCTTTTCTCTTTCTGCATATGTATATATGCATAAACAGATGTGTTTAGGGGTTGTTGTTTACATTGTGCTATTGGGCTATTCAGTCAGCTAACAGCTGGATTGGAGAGAACTTTGTCAAACGTACATTATGAAATGAAGAATATAATTGGCTGAAGTAGTTTCTGGGGGTGTTCAGCCTAATGCAGGTCAAAGCTTGTTAGTCAATTTGTTCTCTAAATATCATTACGCCCATCTGTTTCCCCTACTATTTTTTAAATAAATTTAATTTCTTTCCTTCCAATTTGAAATATTACAGAGTGCGGGAGCCAAATGTCTCCTGAAATCTGTAGCCTGCTTTCAAACCCTGCCATTGTGGCTCGCAGCAGGCGGCCCGCCAGCAGTAGCTGAAACTGAGAACTCTTACTTGCATCTGCTGGGGCCCACCGGTGGCTGGCAGCCGTGCCAGAGAGGAGGAAAATGAATGGCCATTACACTCAGCTGTAAACCTTCCACCAGCCCAGAGGATCTAGAGCAGGTCCAAAGAAAGAGTAAATATTAAAGAGCAAAAGCTGGTTTACTTCTCTTTCTCGTTTGACATCAGTTTCCAAGGAAACGGAACAAAACGTGAGAACTGGGAGCCAGTAGCTGAGATTGACTCAGCTGGTGGCTAGTCCTATTTCTGTTCCCATGGAAACACGTATCAAATTGGCAAAAATAAAGAAATAGAGCAGGGTCAGTTCCAAAATGGCAGGATGAATGTCTGCTGCTTCAGCTACTTAATAAGGTGAGGCTTGCTGGTATTTATTCCTCTTCAGTAAGCAATTCCAATTTTAGTTCTGGCTCCATTATTCACTTCCCAATAAACTCTACTTCACAACCTCAGGAACGTAGGAACCACTATCATTGACAAAACTTGTCAATGGTCGTCTTGTTCAGCAGCTTTTTTGCAACAATGACTGGCACAAGTACTTTCAGAGGTGGATGCTAGAAATGTGTAGTCCACATCTGAGAGTTCATCTGTCATGCTTGAGTTTTAAGCTATGGTTCATAATGAGTACTGACTTCAAATGTATGGGTGTGTATATCTTATAACTGTTTTATACGCTCTCTGAGTACTTTTCTTATTCCCATAAATTGTAAGTTGGTTTTGACTCTTGCTAACTTTTCATAGTTCAGTGTAATTGCAAATTAGGCACTGTGTGAAGAACTTCCTTTTTCAGGTTTGGAAATGTTGCTTTTCAGTCCCATTGAATGTGCCTTATTTTTCTTTTAAGGAAAGAAAGGATTGAATCTTCCACATCTACTTTTGTGGTACCATTCATTACTATACATCTGTGTGTTTACTATACAATCTAATTTTCATCTTCTTTCTTTGGTAGACAGTCCCGATCTTATTAAGCTCTTTGTCCTATGACATAGAAACTCTAAAGCATCTTTTTTAGTTAGGATGACTAATATTGCATACTTTAGAAGATCTGTGTAATGGCTTTATCTATTATTCATCCTATTCCTTATGTTTAGTGTATTATTTTTCTCTATTGAACACCATTAAACAAAATTTTGGACTTTTCTGTTAAAGGATTCCCAGATGACTTCCATGCACTAATTAAGACCTCAAGAAAATATATAAGTAGTTCCACTGTTTTTAAGTGAAAATGGCCTTACAGTTACTGAAATCAAATTCCATTTGTCATCATATGGCCCACTCAGTTATTCTTCTCACAAATCTTTAGACTCAATTAACCTCAGCATTTTTGTCTGCATATTTTTCTGCTTGCGCTGCTGGTCAACACTGATTTTAGCATGAAATTATGGTTTTTAGTGAGGAGGTATTACTCAGGAATATGGAAGCATGACACTTTTTTTTTAATGTATAATTATTGTTACTTGTGCTGCTGTTATGTAGTTGCACTTCTGGCATGTTGCTGCTGCTTTGTGAACACTTTGCTGTAGCTCCTCCAGTTCTAAGGACTCAGCTACCGAAGTACCCAACAGGACCCATCCTTTCCACTGCATTTGGCAACCCAGACTGTTCTCCTTTTGGGATCTCAAAGTATAATCCTTAGTCCTAATAGACTATTGGAGGAAAGGAAATCAGGTGGAAGGTATCTAACACTGGTAAAGCCATTACACACGTATGGATTAAAGCTGCCATTTACTGCTTTTGCTAACAACAGTACTGAGATTTCTGTGTATAATGTGAGACTACCAGTAAATCGTTCACTACCTAATCACCATTAAAAGCAACAGAGATATCATCTGTCAGTGATACCTGGCTGGTTCACACAGAATGCACTGTGGTAGTTTTGTTCATTCACTGAGGAGGCTCGATATATGATAGACCCAGTGGCACTTCTTCACTTTAAACTTCAAATACATAGGATACATTCATTCAGATTTATTTCTCTGAAGGCTGAAGCCAGAGCCAAAGTTAACATTGATTTTATGCTCCCTTATAAAGCTGCAAACAGCTATGGAGTTGGTATAGGACAAAACTGATGCTGTTTGGCAGTCAGGTGCAGACTACCAAATAGCAATATACCTGACTTTAGGATATTTTCAGCACTTGCAAGGGCTTAGAAACTCATCTCCTCACATACTTTCCTTGTTCTTTCAGAGATAAATCTCTGAGGGATCTCTGGACACATTTTTACTTGAACTGCATATTAAGTGTCAAGATTCAGAGGCATTATAATCCAGACAGGAACATTTTTTGCTCTTGTGTCATTGATTTGAGTTCTTAATATCAGAAGCAAGAAAGACAAGAAAACTCTCCCTCCGTCAAATGCCAAAGCCTGATTAAGAAAAACTTCCAGAAAATGGACTCCAGGAACTAATTAATCTTCCTTTTTACATTCTATTCCAGGCTTTCAATACTCAGCCCCTTCTAGCCCTATAACATCTCTCTGTTGTTTTCTGGAAGCAAACACCACTGTATAAAGACAGACTTTAATGCTTATGTCAGGAAACAGACATTGATGCAGATGAAATGAAGCATAATTAATTACTTTGAGAATATGCTGAGGCTGCAATAGAGACCAATAAAATTCATCTACCAGACTTCTCCGAAGATAGCAAATTCTGCTTCAAAATAGCTATTTAGGCTAACAAATTGTCTAATGTAATTAATGCATCTTTGGAGGAAGAATATTCCCTTGTTCCTTCAAATGTTTAATAGGCTGATACTGAAAAGACACACCCTGGGTATCCTGGTACTCCTTTAAAACCACATCTTTTGTCATGAGCAATCTTATGGAGAAGGCAAGCCTCAGCTTATATTGTAAGTGGTTATAGTCAATATTGTTCACCTGAAATGTCTTGAATTCTGGCCAAGATGTTGTACTGAAACACATTAATGTCAGTGATTGATTATTCCTACTGTCAATGGGGAGAAGCAAGCCATCTAGTCACCTGCCACAAGATCTTTATGAAGTGCTCGACCATGACATCAGGCTCTGTCATCTAAAAGATGCACCTTGGCTTTACTCTAAAACCACTTCAGTGTTGCTCAGACTTCATAGGTACGGATGTACTTCTATTTAGAGGTAAAGTGCCACGTGGAGCACTTCTTTTTCTGGCACTCACAGGGAGGCAGACACTCGGTGTACTAGCTAGACAGCATGGGCACACACAGAGGCAATATGCAGATGGCAGAGTGCTTGGAAACTTAACCCATGTAAAACAGACTTTATGCTGGTGGGGAGAGGGCCTGAAGAAGAAATTCCACACACAAAGCCATCCTCTTTATGTCTATACACTACAGGTCATTTCACTTCTGTATTTAGTTCCCCTGGGTTCCTCACTGTTGCTATCCATAAGTAATACTATATTATATTTGTAACCAAACCTTGAAGACTCTGTCCCACCCTGGCAAAGCAATGCAGTCTTAGTTCTTTACATATTGTCATCTGCATAACACCATTACAATCTATATGGACATGAAAATATACATATTTTGAAAACTATTTCAAAAACCTGCTATACCAGCATAGGATATTTACTGTAAGTGCCTTAGGTCATTCTCTGCTTGGGTTTCCCATACAGTAGTAAATGAAGACTTTTGGATGCCTATCTTTTATGTATGTAAAGATTGCTCTGCTTTAGAAGGTAAAGTTTTTTCTTCTCTGATAAGCATACTCTAAAAATTCAAATGTATATTTCATATGTAAGTGAGAAAAAGCTTTTTGGGATCTGCCAAACACTAAAATGAACTTTTCTACAAAAAATGCAGATTATCACAAATCTCCTCATTCCTACAAAAGCAAGGATGGTTTCTGATTTAACTCTCTCCAGCGTCAGTATCAAGCAGAATATGTTTGTGTATGTATTTTTATTTTAAAAAGTCCTGCTCTTTATTCTTCTTTCCCTGGAGGAAAGATAAGAAACATGTACTAGCTGTTAACCATATTGTTAATGGGACTAATATGCATTAGCAATTCTTCAGTGACACGTATGTATTCTTAAAAGCCGTAAAACTGGGGACTTTTTGCTTTATAATGGCCTGAATCACCCTAAAGTCTACTTTCCAAACTGTCTTTGGTCTGACACTTCCAGCAGCTACATCTGTACCCTGGGAAGTGCATGCCTTCTTTCCATGCTTCTCCACCTCCTGTAATGCTTTCTCCTGTCCATATCCACGAACTCTCATGCTTACCAAATCTTACCTCACTCCCACTTCCGCTACCATAGTCTGCAGATCATTGATAAAACTCACTGTGTGAAAGGACAGCAAACTTGTGGCTTAGGTCAGCACAGCTTTGGATCAGTACCTACCTGTGAGCAGCTATTAAGGACTGGCAGTGACTTGGCTGCAGGTGGCCATGGCTTATGTACCACCAAGCTGGCATTGACATGCTTGTAGACAGTGAACTCAAGGCTTCCCAGTAAGACTTGATTTAATGGTTTGTGGTAAGAATGAAATATAAATGTTTACTACCTTATTCTGTGCAAGTGGTGGAGTGAGTTCCTAGTAGGTGAGGGTGGGATGGGGCCTTAGATGGTCTTGCAGAATTTGGGAAGGTGATAGTGGCCAAAGGTAACTGAGAGGAGTCAGAGATTTGGAGGGGACAGAGGAGTGCTGGGCTTGCTGCTGTCACTGATTGTGTGCCTGAGACATGTGGAAACAGTGCCTCATATAGGGAGAGACCCACTCCCCACAGCTGTAGCTGCCTGGTGGCCCTTGTCTTTTTTCTTTGTTTGTTTTTTGGTGGTAGTCTATGTGGCACACATTGTCTCTTCATTGTGTAGGTTAAATAGGCAGCAAGAGTACTGCACCTCACAGTCCCCTCCTGTGACCTGTAGCAGCTGCCTACCTGCCCTGCCTTCACCACTGCCTATGAAGTCTGTGTCGAAGTCCATCCCTGTGCCAGGGCAGTCACCTCACAGCTTGCATAAATGCGTCTATGTATTCCAAGACATTGTTCTCATCCCATGTCCCTTACAGCCTCTAAAATGTAGGAACTGCCCTTCAGCCCTCTGGCTTAAAAGCAATTTGCATGAAAAGACTATACATTTTTGTCAATTTTGTCGAACTACATTTTTTATTAGCTTATTTTTGATAATTAAATAGCAGTATTGTCTCTGGGCATACGTTATACAATGAATACTTAATGTCTCATTTTATTTAAAATCTTCTGAATCTTGGTGGAGTAATTAATTTGTTACCTGAAGAGAAAGATCTGTGTAGAAATTTTGTCAACAGTCTCTTAATGAGAAAATGCTGAGACTTCATTCTTTGTCATCTTTACTTCTAGTCTTAACTCCAGCAACGTCATGGATCCAATTTCTTGATTTTCAGGCAGATTTAAAAAACCTCAATGTTGTCTTTTAGTTACTTGCTTTTGAAAACTGTATTAGCCATCCTAATTTTTCTCATATCATTTCTTCTCTAATATATATTTTTTTAATCAACTTCCTTATTATGATTATATTAAAAGAGAATACTGGTTATCTCAAATAATGTTTTGCATTCAAGTGTCTTGGTGTACCGATTTCTTTAGTATTGCTGTTTTATTCAGCAATTTCCATTCATTCTGAGATATTCTTATTGCTTTCTCATGCAGCATCTGTGACCCATGTAAGAATTTTAGAGATCAGAGAATCTTTCTAAGCAGTTAGTAGTTCCTTTCTTAGCATTACTATATCAGGTTAGGGTTTACGCAGCTAGAATCCTCATTTCATGGAAATACCCTGCTTATATTTTAAAATCATTATGCCTGCTTTTTCATTAACAAATAAAATACTGTGTAACTCTTAGAAGCGTAGAAGAATCTTTTCTGATGTGTGCTGCAGAATTATATACTCCAAAAGGCACATATTTGTAAAAAAAATGCTTCTCTCAATATTTAATTTCAGTTTTTTGCATACAGATGTACATATATATATGAATGTGTGTGTTAATATGTACATATATACATATATATTGAATATCTTGGCCATTGATATTTCAGTTCTGGTGTCTGGTCAGGGGCCACAAATCCAATTAAAGTACTTTTTTTTTTCTTTTTATTTTTTTCTAAAACTTGATGTATATATATTTTTCCAAAAATAACAGAGCAGGGAGTCTCTTTTGCTTTCTGTCAGTCTTGAATGTGTGAGCTCCTAGCTCATGTGAATTTCAGGAATCTCTTATGGAATGGTATAGGACCCAAACATAATTAAAATAACCCATGGTTCTGATTTTGGCAGGTGAAAATCTGGGTGTCCCCCCTGTTATATATTTCTGTGCTGGTTCCTTCTCTGTAGAAAAGGACTTTTGATCTAGAAGCTTTGATTAGTCCTTTTGTGGGACAGTTGCAAATAAAAGTAGAACAGAACACCTACATCATAAATCTATAGAGCTAATGATAGAAAGTAATTTCCTATGGAATTTTCTGTTCGCAATAATATCATTGAGCTAGAGTGTAACTTTGTGCAGCAGATAAAAGCAAAATGAAAATTTCTTGCTGCCAATGTGGAGGTGTTCTTCAACTTTGTTATATAGATTGAAGGCAAATATCTTTAATGTTTTTATTGGGGTCTAATTTTACAATAATGCTGTGAGCAAGGTTTTAAAGCAAATTTTTTTTCATATTCTTCATTTGCATATGCTAATATAGAAGAAAGAACAGCCAGTTAAAGCACTGTGAAGACACATTCAGGATGGAAATGTATGTGTGATGGCAGATCATCAAACAAAATTATAAGAAATGACATTACAAAGGAATTAGGCTGAAGCAAGATGCAAAAGATGACTGTGGGGGAAGTAGTGTGATAATCTGGATATTTTTCCTATTTTGCCAGTGTTAGGGTTTTTTTAAAATAATTTCATAAAATTTTAATTAATCTGAAATGAGAGCCATATCGAAGTGATCAAAGTAATTATTTAAGCTATTAAAATTACCAACTTTGATAAGTCATTTCCACAAGTCACTATGATACTGATTGCGTAAATTGAAATCCCAAGCAAGATTTCAGTTTTCAATGAAAATAGGTGGAACTGAATGTAAATACATACCAGGTAATGCTGAAATCTTGGTAAAATCACAGAATCACGGAATCATGGAACTGTTGGAGTTGGAAGGGATCTTCTAGGTATCATCTGGTCCAACTCCCCTGCTAAGGCAGGATTTCCTAGAGCGCATTACTCAGGACTGCATCCAGACAGGTCTTGAAAATCTCCAGAGAAGGAGACTCCACAACCCCCCTGGGCAGCCTGTTTGGGGCTCTGTCACCCTCACGATAAAGAAATTCATCCTCATATTTGAGTGGAACTTCCTGTGTTCCAGCTTGTGCCTGTTGCCCCTCATCCTGTCATTGGGAACCACTGAAAAAAGTCTGGCTCCATCCTCCCTCAGACCGCCTTTTTGATACTTATAAGCATTAATAAGGTCTCTCCTCAGCCTTCTCTTCTCCAGGCTAAAGAGTCCTAGCTCTCTCAGCCCTTCCTCATAAGGGAGATGCTCCAATCCTTTAATCATCTTTGTTGCCCTTCGTTGCTACAATAGTACATAGTTATAAGAAAATGCTCAGTAGGACTCAAAAGGCAAATCAAGTGTAAGGAATTATAAGAAAAGAGTAGGGAACAACACACAAAGCAGTATTATGCCAGTATATAAATCCAGAGTGGAGTTATACCTACGCTGTGTGCAGTTCCAGCACACTTCCGTTCAGGAGATGAAAAACACACAAACAGAGCTACATGGAGGATTGAGAAGTGTGGAATAGCCTCCATCCAAGGAACAGGCTGGGATCGCTTGGGTTTGGAAGAGAGATGGATGATAACAGGGAAGTATAAAATCTTCAGTGACTTAGAAAATGGGAATAGAAATGATCACACGTAATCTATTCCAATACAAGAGCTAAGAAGCTTGAAGTGGAACTGGCAGGTTCAAAAAACATGCAACACAGTGCCAATGGAGAACTTTTCTACAGAGTGTTTTCCATCCTGAAAGCTTACTTGGGATTAATGTAACAACTGGGCACACTTAGGGAAGAAGAATCCATAAAGAGATGTTAAATACAAAAAAAATGAACTGATAAAGGAACAGGTACATGCAAGAAATGTTGGGTTAATCAAAAAAATTGAAAACCTCTATTATTAAAGAAGTCTAGAAAAGTACAGCTTGCTTAATTTTGCAGAATTGGTCCCAGAAGCATATATGATTACTATCTTTAAATTTCATGGAATATTAAAGGCCAGGAGGTGAGATGAACTATTCAAAATTTATGTCAGTGCTGACACATGAGAAAAATAGTTAAAAATTGCTCATGAGTAAACATAAGCTGGAAGTGAAAAGATGTTTCTAAGGCACTAGATTAGTTGAAGATCTATAATTGTCTTCTTTTAGGGGGGTAATGATTTTACATTTGAAATTCACAGTGTAATAAGTACATGAAGGAGATGATTATATGATATGATGACTGGACTCATGTTTCTGTGTTTATGAATTGGGCACCAGATTTTTACAAAGACCTTGTGAAAACTGCTTGCATTCCTGTTCTTTTCCAGTTAAACGCTGGCTAACTTCATCTGGATTTTGTGATATTTTTTCAGCCACAAATGACTAACACAAGAGAGAGAATACCACAGCTATCACTGCATCTCCTTTAAAATGGTTCATTTGCCTCAGGCTTTAGGATTTAGCTCTAATGAAGATGAAAGATTGATGGCTGACTGCTGACCTACTTTGAGGAAATGAAAGAGCAGGTGGCATGCTGCTGACTAGGAAAGTAAAAGGCTGTACTTAATGCAGAGAAACACATTCATGGCTAAATAAAGTTTCTTTTAGATCACAGCTACTTTTCAGTAGCCCAACACAGAGTAATACACATCTGGGAACCTCAAAACCTCTTGTATGTGTGTGTGTGTGTAAATACATTTAACCCGTTTGAAATAGTTATTTTCATTTTATGTAAGAAGGGTCTATGAGTTACTGTTAGGGCTTTGAATCTGTCAAACTGTCACAGTGTATTGTAGAAACTAATAAGAAAAGCTAGATGAGGCAAATTTAAAAAAAAAAAAAAAAAAAAAAAAAAAAAGATGGCTTAAAATGTTACAGACTTGTGTCAGTGCTTTCAACAAGCTGTTCCCCAAGTTTTGTTTAAACTTTGGTGGAGAGGCATATTCATCTAAACACAGAATTAAGGCACTTCCAACTTTGTGACAGGAGTGTTTAATAGTAAGTGGCAACCAGTCCTTCAGTCCTTCAGCAAAGAGCTGCCACCCTTTAACTAGGAGCAGTGTGCTGTAATTTGTGTCAGGAACTTCATACATGAATCATGAGAAGGGGCTAAAGGAAAACATTTTCGGTTTCTTGTTAGCAGTCTTGTGTTTGAAGCAAACTAGTAAGTACATTGGCAAATTAACCTAATATTGACCAGCAAATATCGCTGCAACTTCTCATGACTGTCAAGTTTAGAGCAAATGCCACCGTTTTTAAGCTAATTGCTTTAATTACAAAGCAATTATCTTCCATGAGATCTAATGGGAAATGGACTGAGCTGCAAACCAAGAGACTGAGTTGTAAGTGAGCATCCTCCCCTTACATCTTGCATTTCTGCACTTCAGACAGGCTTCATTGTTAACTCCAGTGTCATGCTGACATCCTGAAGTGAAAGAAAACTTTACAACTTAAGTAGGTCCCTCTGTGTTCAGCTTCAGATGAGAACAGGACACTAGTATGTCATTTAAGACATCCAATTCTAAAAATGCTATTTTTAGATCAAGTCTGGCTCTGACTTTCCCTTCAGTAAATTATTATAAAGGTTCAGAAATGTGATATAAGGCAACTTACTAGATCTTTAGACTCTTGTTCTCTTAGTTTGGTCTTTGGGTGTAATTCAGACATGGGAGATACAAAGCTATTATGCTGTCCAGTCTGTAACTATTCCCAAGTCCTTTCCTTTTTTAAGTCTGGGAAAAAAATCTGATTTTACCATCTGACATTCAGCCCATATTCTAAAATACTTTAACAACTCATTGGTCATTTTTGTACTATCTTCCTTTATTTTCCAGTTTTGAAAGGGGAGACAGCTAGAGGAAGGGGTCACTTATTATTTTGGTGTTATTCAAAGCCTGACAGTGATTTAGAGGTACAAAGGAGGAAAACTTGTGAAAATGAGTGTGCCTGGGCATATCTAAGGCATATTTATAAAGACAATACCAAGTTAATTGTTTTATTGTCTTAGACATGGACTGCAAAGTAGTAACTGAATAGATTCTTTTTAAAAGGTTAATGAAGTCTAGCCAATAAAATTGAGTGGTTTGGAGTGTGTTTTGGAAGTTAGGACTATTTTAATGCAGTTAGTAAACTTTAATTAAAAAGAAGACTCTTACCTTAAAAGATCGATTCAGAAAATTGTATGGTGAAGTGATGACAATATTCTTCTTCTGTGTTAGACATGCCCTGCACCTATGTGAATAGGATACTATTTTCCTGTGGTATAATATTAGAATCCATGGAAATTTACTTCCATTGGTATTGAAAGATTTTAGATGTCTCTAGATGTGATCTACATATGAAGTTGAGAGGGTTTAAGGTGTTCTAAAGTGGACATTTTTTTGTGACATCTCTAAATTGATTTTGACCCAGCTTATAGCCATTTAATTCACATCAGAACTCTTGCTGCTATATGTTATTAATATAAAACCTTTCTGTAATTCTGCATTTGTTTTCAACAGTTTCACTCAAATATTTTTTAACATTTAAATTAAGCCAATGATGTTTATTATGCAGGAAAACCACAAATTTCCAAGCTAGCAAGTTACCTACTGCAAAAACATACTCACTCTAGGTGTAATAAGTTGAAGGACTGGAATCTTGACTATTAGATATTTGAATACTTGGATTAGGGTCTAATATTGGTTTGTGTACAAAGGAATAAAAAGTATGAACTTATGGAAATCAAGTGAAAATTTAGTTTGCTTTGGGATTCACTTTTTTCTTGATATTGTCAACTGAATTATTCATCATAAACAATTTGTGGGATTTATGATAGGAGTGGCCTGTAAAAATCATTCAGTAGTGATTTAATTCTTTTTTCTCCCACATTTTCGGTCACTACCCTCCTTTTTCTTTTTTCCATGTTTGCCCAAGTCTTTCAATGAACAGAACTGTAGCTTTTTCTCTTTGATGTATGTCCCTTTTGATTAGGAGATCATCAATTATTTAGATTGTTCCAAACCTTGCAGCCTAATACTTTGAACATAAGACTGTAAGTAGAGCATTTTGAAGATCAGTGTTTAAAAATAGGTCGTGTTTTTTAAGAGACCAGCCAATTCAGTGCTCGAAAATCTGGAAAATCTCCTGATTAACATTCAGTATTTGTTAACCTAATATGGGCTTGTTTTTACAAGATTAGCCATATTATTTTCTCTATTTAGAAAAGTCACCTAGCTTATGCGTAACATTTAATGCCAGTTGCATTATTAACAGAATCTATTAAAAACTAAGAACAATGATATTTAAGTGGTTTTGTTGAAGGAAAAAAGGCATTTTCCTAACTTTCCTTTAACGTCTGTTTCATACAGTTTGGGAACCTTATAGAGTTAGTGTTGTTTTGCTATGATAATTATTTGGTGCATGTTCTTTAGTATTATTATTATTAATAGTAATAATAATATTTTGCATTTCTGAAGCACTTTTCATCTGCTGACCTCAGTTCTTTTTGCAAACAGCTAATTAGACTTCAAAACACAGTAAGTGGTGTAATACCCACTTTTCTGCAGGGCAGTACTGGAGGGCAAATCACGCTGCCTCTCAGTAGGCAGTCCAGGATGCTTGAGAGGATGAGTAGGAACCCCCATGAATATGCATTGTGAATTAATATGCCATGAGGGAAGTTTTCTTACTTATTCCAATTAATTAGCTCATGGCCTGATAAATGAAAAGGACAGAAACTTCAAACTGTTCCCTGCAACTGCATGCTTAGAAGTTTTCATCTTATCTTGTAATATGGCAGTGACAGTCAGGGCAACAGCAAAGCTCTTTACAGTGGCTTCATATACCAGAGGGAAGTTCAAACAAAACTAACTATATACAGATATTTTTTTATTAAATGGTATTTTCCATCCTAGCCTGTTTAAATAGTGACAATTCTATTTCTTCCAGCTTTGCTTCTTTAGCTTTTTCTTTTTCAAATGAGTGTGGGCCAAGAGCTTTCAACAATGTGTCCCCTGATACTCAGCTAGTTTTGGTGGTTCTCCAAGCACTGTGGTGTTTTAAGGACTGGCTGTTACATACAGGAATATTAGCAATTTTCACTCTACATAAATCCTGATACACAAGTAGTTATCTCATCAAACCACACATTCAGTTTGACATACTCCTTTTTAAAAAAGAATAAATTTCTATGATGAAATGACTGGCCTGGTAAATGAGAGCAGAGCAGGGGATATTGTCTTCCTGCCTTGACTTTAGTAAGGCTTTTGACACTATCTCCCATACGTACCTCATAGAGAAGCCATTGATGCGGGGTCTGAATAAGCAGACAGTGAGGTGTATTGAAAACTGGGTGTATGGCTGGGCCCAGAGGGTGGTGATCAGTGGGAGCAGAGCAGGGGATATTGTCTTCCTGCCTTGACTTTAGTAAGGCTTTTGACACTATCTCCCATACGTACCTCATAGAGAAGCCATTGATGCGGGGTCTGAATAAGCAGACAGTGAGGTGTATTGAAAACTGGGTGTATGGCTGGGCCCAGAGGGTGGTGATCAGTGGCATGAAGTCCAATTGGAAACCAGTAGGTAGCAGTGTACCCCAGGAGTCAACACTGGGTCCAGTCCTCTTCAACATCTTCATCAATGATCTGGATGATGGGGGAGAGCGTAGTCTTAGCAAGATTGCTGATGACACATAACTGAGAGAGGTGGCTGATATACCAGAGCATTGTGCTGCCATTCAGAGGGACCATGACAAGTTGGAAAAATAGGCTGACAGGACCCCCAGGCAGTTCAACAAAGGGAAGTGCAAAGTCCTGCAAGTGGGGAGGAGTAACCCCATGCAACCGTACAAGTTGGCGGCCAACCAGCTGGAAATCAGATTGACACAAAAGGACGTGGGAGTCCTGGTGAACACTAAGTTGAACATGAACCGGCAATTGGCCCTTGCAGCAAAAGCAGTTAATGGTATCCTGGTCTGCATTAAGCAAAGCATTGGCAGCTGTGAAGGAAGGCAATCCTTCACCTCTACTTAGCACTGGTGAGGCCACACCTGGAGTGCTATGTCCTGTTCTGGACTCCTCAGTAGAGGAGAGACATGGACACACTAGAGAGAGTCCAACAAAGAGCAGCAAAGATGAAGAAGGGACTGGTGCATCTCTCCTATGAGGAAAGGCTGAGAGAGCTAGGACTGAGGAAGTTCTCATCTATGTATATAAATACCTGAAGGGAGGGAGCAAAGAGCACAGAGCCAGGCACTTTTCAGTGGCGCACAGTGACAGGACCAGAGGCAATGGACATGAAAACGGAAGGAGATTCCATCAGAAAATCATGAAACACTTCTTCACTGAGGCTGACCAAGCAGTGGTACAGGTTGCCCGGGGAAGTAGAGGAATCTATATCCTTGGAGATATTCAAAAGCTGCCTGGACACAATGGGAAAAATGCTTGAGGTGGTCCTGCTTGAGCAGGGGGGTTGGACCAGATGATCTCCAGAGATCCCTTCCTACCTCAACCACTCTGTGATTCTTTGATTCTGTGAAATAAAAAGGTGAATTTCCTAAGGTTCTAGCTCAGGGCTGCTTGGGATTTCCTCTGTGCTACTAATTTTACCTTGGTTGCCATGGAACCAAAGGCAGAGAAGCAGAAGAAATCAAGTAATGAAGCCTACAAGTAGTTTCTCAAGGGAACTAGGAACTGAATAAGGTAAATTGATAATAAATAGAACAAAAGCTATTGCTTACTTCATTGAATGATTGAGAAAATAAGAGAAATATGACTTCGAATGCAAAAATGTCTGGATTGGTATTTTGCATCTTTTTTAATATCTGTAATTTCTCCCTATTATCTTAGATTTATTGCTAGTATAATCTTTACACAATAACCCGGTTTAATATTTTCTGAAATCTGTTGCATGTGGATATTAAAAAGGCCAGTGAAACTATCCAGCATTTAGGTCTTGTTTTACGAGCAAATTGAGGCTTAGATGGCTGTCCTACACACAGGTGAATTTCACTGGTGTTTTTTGCTTATGTTTTAAAAAGAAACTATTGACTGTTCAAAAATATCTTTCCTGGAGAAAGAGTAGAAGAAATGGCCAGCACATACTGTGAATTTTATTGTACCTAATGTTTAGTATTTGAAAAAGAAAAGAGTAGGGTAAAACTACTGGTAGAAATGCCTGTCCTTAACACCCAGAGTACAGAATGGCATTTTGTTTTCTGCATCTCATGAAGCAGTGCCTTGTAGCATATGTTGTAGATTTTTGATCTCTGTCATTTCTTCTTAATGGTTATACTGCTGATACAGGCCCTGACTCTGCAAGCTATTCTGTACAGCCACCAGTGTGTGCTGAGTGGATGAACTGGGACTTTTCTGAACACAGGCAGTATTCCTTTTACCACCTGATTACAACCCTTTCCCTTTCGCTTTTTTTTTTATCCATTATTTGTATTGCTTCACTTCAAAGAAAATAAATATTCCCTTACTACAGTCCAGGAGAAACAGTACTGCTTTAGGGCTCCAACAGTGAAATTACAGAGGTCAAAAACATGAATGTTATAAAGTCAGTAACTACTGGGGAAAAAGCCAAAGAGAGGCTGTTTATCAAAAAATTGTAATGTGTTATAATGAAAAGCATTAGAAAACTGGCAAGCAGTATGAAGTATTTTGTATTATTTTATTTTCTAACTAATTTCTAATAAACAGAAAATCTCAAGAACTCAGAAACCACTAAGAACCACACTAACTGGAAATTACATGGATCGTCAAATGCATTTTATAGACTCTGTGAAAACCTGTCTTCTGCTGATTCGTTATGGACCTACATGAAATTTGGGTGAAAATAATTCACTTTATAACGTTAGAAAGAGTGGATTATCCCCAGAGAATGTCTCCAAGGTCTTCAAGCTACAGAATAGCTGTTTCCCCTTATGTGACCTATTTTCTGTTCTTTGGCTGGTACAGCTGAACAGCTGCAGACCCTCTGATTGATAGCCTTCTCTCTTAGATTTGAAGAGTAAAGCTGTTTGGTGTGTAGAGATCACCATTTATCAGTCTATCCCTGGGCTGCAGTATTGCCCCAGGGGTAATTCTGATTGAATAAGGGCTATAGCAGTAAGTGATATCACCTGCTGAAAGAACGAGCTGTGAGTAATAGAAATAATCAGAGAGTTTTGTTAGGCAACTACAAATCCATCTTTTTCTTCTCGCTTTTGTCGTTTTAATGTAACAGATGTCTGTTATCAGGACTTCTTCCCAATATCCAGCAATACTGGAAACACAAAAATACACTTCTGTGTATTTTCACTTTCTAAAATTTTGAAAAGCATTTGGCACATGTTCATGTTTTTGGCAAGAAAAAGTGTATTCTTTTCCCTTTTCATTTAGCATTATGACAATACCTGTGGCTCTCCTGGCTGAGACACTAAGATGATTAACACAGAAACTTTTGCTAACTTCAAGTAGTTATCACATTTTACCTAGCCATAAAACATACTGTGTGTTTGTAGGCCATGACTTCTACTTCAAAATTCGTCTGATTGCAGATGTGTCTGCTGAATTGCTTCCTGTAATGTAGAACAAATGCAATGGCACTTGCTGCAGGAGCTCAGCCTGGTCTATGCTCTTTCCAGAAGTCCCCAGGCTATGTGCTGTAGCTCTTCTGAGGCCAAAATGGATTGATGTCCTGAGAAAATGTGTTTTGAAGTCACTTGTAGAAAACTTCCTATACATGTGTCCTGGATTGAGAGACACAGGACTAACTTTTCTTCTAATGCTGGGGAAAATTGCACTTTTTAGAAGACTCTAGTGTCTGAATTTGTGAAATTATTTACTTTATACTGTGGGATTCGAGGTTAGTGTTTTCGAGCCTTGCCAGGTGCAGGGACAAGGAGGAGCAAGGCCTGGGCATTTGACCCAGGCTGGCCAACAGGTTTATTTCATACCATGGATGTCACATTCCATATAAATTAGAAAAGTTTGCTGCGTAGCTCTCTCTCCCTTGATGGCGGCAGCCCAGACAACTCCTTGCCCTGGTGCTGGACCCCTGAGGCCTTCCCTTCCTCCTGAAGCCATTGCACTCGCAGTGTCCGCCATTTGCTGTCCCTGCTGGGAGTGCACAGCTTCCTACTGATAGAATTGGCTGAGTATAATTCTTGTATATCTTATATCAGTATCGGGATTAATACTGGTTCTTTAGTATTATTGTTAATTATTTAGTCTTAGTCTATTCAATCTATTTCTATTTCAACCCTTGTGTTTATTTGTGTTCCCTGATTCCCCTTTCCAGGCGGGGAAGAGTCATCGGGTGGTAGAATAATTGTCTAAACGACAATAGATTGTTATGGGTTTTCTCAAACCATAATAATATGCTACAGATTTTAATTTTCCACTGGGTGTTTTTGTTGTAAGAAGTCTAGCCTCCTTGTGCTCTTCCCACACTCTCTTTTGATTCACCAGTTCAGCAATTAATTATGTACCCTGTGAAGTCTGCTTTCTCCCCCTTTCTCCTGTTTTCCGCCTGCACACCTTCTCCCCAGTCTTGTTGCACAGATAGAAGGAGGACATGAGGAAGGAGCAGAGAGGTGTCATCCATTTTTCAGGCAGGGGAATGTGGGGAGAAGAAGCCCTGCTGCCAGTTATCAAAAGTTTGACTCTATCACTGTTGCTATAAGTTACGTCTGTTCCTGAGTTAGGTTCTCTGCAGTTGTAGACTTTGGTGATCCAACGTAATGAGTCTCCTTCAAATTTCTCAGAAAAAGGAATTCTGCCCCTCTGGTTAATTATTTTATTTGACCTTAAAGGAAGGTGGAATCTGAGACTTTCTTTCCTGAGATCAGGGGGCTTGGACTTTTTTGCCTCTTTTAATGGGGGGAAAAAAAAATAAAACCAGCAATAAGCATGTTTCGAAACATGAAGGAACTATGGATTTTGTGTACCTAAGCCCTGAGGAAGAGTTAATGTCCAAGCCCTTGTTCACTTTATAACACTTACAACATGCATTTCCGTCTCAACATGCATGTGCTGCTTTTATGTTGCAAATATCTGACAAAATTGTACCAGAAATGTCTTCTATTTCTTGCTTCCCTCCCAGATACCACTTGTCCTCAATAGACTTCTGTTCCAAAACACAACTGCCAGAGCAGCAGTGGGGTGTGTATTCAGCACATCTGCACAGTCTTCCCAACTGAAGCCACATGAAACAGACATAAACCTAGAATACGCTATAAGCTATTTTATTTTTTGTTTGGGCAGGATTATTTTCCCCTGGACCTGTCGGCCCAGCATCCCTGTTTATCTTGAAACAACCAGATCCTGAAAATTCTCTGTCTTTTGCGGCACAGTTCTATTAGACAGTTGAATCTCTAATAGAAATATAAACTCAAGTTATAACCCTGAATCAAATCTTTCTGAAACTGATGACAAAGTATTACAGAAATTAGTGGTTTTGGACTGATCCAGATCAGTACTGAAATGTTCTTTCCTCCTCCTCGTTCTTTGCTTTCCTCTACTGTCTTTCTCTCTTTCTGTGTATTTTGCATTTTCTCTTTTCATTATTTCAGCTGCCTTCTTTCTGGATTACTCCCTTCCCCTTTCTTAATTCACTTTTAACCTACTACATCTCTCATTGCAGCTTTTGCAACTAAAAGCTTGCAATTAGTCCTCCTTCAAGGAAAAATGTTTGTCTTTCCTCTGCTGGGGACACACCTGTGTTTGGTTAAGTATAGGATTTCCTTTTCTACTACCTTATTTCTGTATCTAGTGAGGCATGCACTGATTTCGCCCAGCTGAATGTTCTGTAAAGTGACTCTACAGCAAAAACGTTAGGGTCGCTGCTACTGGTTTCTTTTATTGCTGCAGTTTTGATGTTGGCCATATTGCTGCAAAACAAGGTGGAAAGCGCACCCTCTATTTTTACCCCGAACCATCTCAATCCAATACAGATTAGATCTTTATCAACCTTTGAAACTATCATTTCCGCCCGCCCCCCGCCAGGACCCTGCCTTTTGTGTCTATGTAGATATAGTTAACAATGAGGCATACAGGTGCGCACCCACAACTGGGAAGACACTGTCCTTCTCACAAAATTCCAGAATCTTAACAACAAAATAGAAATAAAAAGCTAAGGAAAAGAATTCATCTTTAGGAATAATACATATTCCTAATAGAAGTCCATCTTAAATGTTCATACATGCAAAAAATGCTGGTTTGGAGGGAATTATAAGCGGGCACTCCTGCCGTAGTTGTGCTGTCAGAAGGGTCATATGAGTGTTGGAGCTGACAACGTACTTGTTTTCCCAAACTGCTCAGTACACTGGTTCATTCAGATTTGAACATTAGTACTATCCTTCCTAAGGCACTTTGCTTGAAAGCTTTTCCAGCCGTTGACAGTCGTGTGACCCAATCTTCACTTCCACTTAAACTTTTATACAAGCTTAACACCTTCCCTGGGCCTTTGATTCATGTGTCAGCCTTCAAATATGTCTTCTTATGCTGAAAAAAAATATACAAAATACTTGATCTCCTTCGAACCAAGAACCCTAAAATAAACAGCAGAAAGAAATGTTTCATGTGACAGCCTGTCTCCTAAAGAAAACAGAGCTGTGAAGTGCATAGACAGATGGCTGCTGCAGGCAAAGCATATTCTCAATGTGCGATAAATCAGATTTTTTCATAAATATTCTTGTCTTTTTAAAAAAAAAATGCTCTTATATAAAGATTATTATTAACTTTGAACAATGGGCTATCGATTTCATCCTCACATGAATGGGATAACATCATAATTCACTTGAGACTCTTCACTGGCAAGGCTGTTCTGAGTGGCAGAGAAGACTGTTTTGTGCTCCAAGAAATATCCTATTTTTGGAGGTGACACCCAGATTATAAACTGTAGAGCCAATCACCTTTGACAGTTTTAGCTGCATTCTTTCTGTTAACCTATACATGCTTATTATTAGAGTCCAAACGGCTCACTCTTAAGGAAAAGCTAATTTATCCTTTCCTGAAATACGGAATTTCCGCTGCTCACTGTTATCAGCTCATCCCAACAAGAGTGAGATTTTTGAACCAATGATATTTTATGGTGCTTATCTTTTTCCCTTTACTGAAGTCTCCTCTCTCACTGCTGCATATTCTCCATCCACCAAACTTAACCACTAGCACCATCAAATCAACACATACACCTCTTCAATGTGAAATTTTGCACAACTGCATCTAACAATTTAATAGTTGAAAAGCAGAAAATTTGCTTAAATAAAATGTGTATTGTGAAAAGATGAACTAACTGGATGACTATGCTCTGTAATTACGAATGCAAGAAAACCTGTATTTTTATTTCCCATAGAGAGCTTGCTTTTCTGTTTGGTCTCCCAAACTTAGGACATGAATTGTTTTATCCCATACCACATGATGAGAAAGAAGGAGCCAGTGGACTTCTTTTTTTTTTTTTTTTTTTAATAGTCCCCTTGGCACTTTAATACATTTTGAAAGAGCCATGTCTGCTTCTCTAGCCTGGGGGAGCTGTCAGACCTGACAGACCGCTGAGCCTCTTCCAGGACAGGTCATAGACTGAAAAAAAAGGAAAAAAAAAGCAAAACTAAAACATTTGGGAAAACTTGACTCTGAGGCTTCATCCTGGCAAAGAGGAATCCTGAGCCAGGTCTGAGTAAGAAGCCAGGAAGAAATGGGTCAGATAAAGTAGCATAAAACAGAAGGGCTGTTAAATTCATCGTGGTGAACATAGTTATGACTGTGGTCAAGCAAGGTCAGTGTTTTACAGCACTGTTCAGTAGCCTGAGGTGAAAAGCCTTTCACAAAAGAGAGTAACAGTTGCTGACCTAGGAGTCCAACCTGTGAGGGAAGGGACCCGTCACCCACTGTTGCAAATATAATTGGAGTTGTTAATAGCGCTCTCTTTTATTCTTCTGGTGTATTCATTTTGCGTCTTCTGCCGTCACGTCATTGTTGCATGAAGTATTAATCATCAAACAACCACCTGATTTTAGTGGTAGGGTTTTGTGCTTGAATTTGGGTTTTAAGTCATGAATTTTCAACTCGGAGCAAGCTGTACCAGTCACAGAGAAGTTTGCTACAGTATTCAAGCTATTGTATGGATCCAAATCACACCTGTAATTTTTCACAGAGATAAAAGTCCTGTCTTTTAAATACTAACTTTGCAACTTTATTGATCTTTTATAAAGTAGGGGGAAGCTGTACATAAGGTGCATGTAGTAGCATTGTGTGCATGCACTAAAATAGAATTTGCCAAACATCACCTTTGCCATTCTACCATTAAGATGAAGTCCTTTCCTTAGCTTTTTGTTTCTATTTTATTGTTAAGATTCTGGAATGTTATGAGAATAACAGTGTCTTCCCCATTGTTGGTGCACATATGTATAATAATATGCACAAGCATAAAAGCAGTCAGGAGAATGCAAGTGAGAACTGGTTAGAATCTAGACAAAGCGGAGTAGCAAGGGTGCTGGCTGGTTATGGTAACTGGCAAAGGTGAATGAATGAGATCTACAACTCACAAATTCTTACATTTAGTAAAATGCATATGTATTAGTGATGACACTATGAAAACCCCTACGATTTAAGGGTTTTGATATGTTTAACTCTTAGCAAGCAAGAATAATATTTTGCCTGTGTGAGCAGCACTCTTTGCAGTGGAATGTAATCCTGTATCAGTTTCTGAAGTCCTCTCATGACCAAAATAGTGGTGATTTTTTGCCATTACTTTATTTTTTCGGCTTGCATTCACTTTTTTCTGTCATGTCTTACTCTGTTGAATGTTATATTTTTGCTTTTCAGCCTTTGAGGGCGGGCTCTGGTGCCCTGTATGTACTCAGCACAGCTATTATATTTGTCTAATTCACATTTCACATGTAAGTTACACCATAGTTTACATCTTTGCTATTTAGAAAAAACCAAAATTACCTTTCATGATTTGTTTGGTATTTCCTTCAGTTCTGTCCTTCCCTGTTTCTCAGTTTCGTCTTCTGAGAAGACAAAAGGACTTGGACTCTTTCTGAGGAGCTTTAGCAGTATTTATACTTCACTTAGAAATCCTTGCCCTTTGGTCGGCAAACACTTTAGTTTCACTGGTTTCTTCCCTCACACCTAAAATTCTGCACCTGCACATTCCCCATGTAAGTGGAAGTTCACCACCCGTGTTGTACCTCAGGCCTTTCTCTACATATATCCCTTTGGGCATTCAGTCTAGTGCACGTCACCAGAGAAAGTCTAATACATTCAAGTAGAATAAGGTCTGCTGAAAACACTGCAGCGTCCGATGCTTTTGTTAAAAAACTAGAAGAACTGTTCTTGCTTCAGCCACACTAACTGGGATGTTCCCCATTAGCCTATATTTTGTACTGTGCTACCTTTTTCTTTCTCTTTGTAGCTCAGCATATCCAGGATGGTTTCTGTTAGGACCAACAGCAGTTTCTGAAGATGGGATGGTGGTTCAGCTTCTTAACATCTACAGTTCCCTGTGTCCTCCATAAGACATGTATTATACAGCTGGGGATTACTACAGCTTCACTGTCTGAGTGTCCCAGTCCAAAAAGTTCAGGTGGACTCTCCACAGATTTTGTCTGAAGCTAGGAAGGTGGTTTACTGTACCGGAGAGACTTCAGTGTGACTCCCTAGCACAGCTAATCCTCTTCTGGGAGTCCAAAGCTGAGGGAGGGTGGAATTTCAGACACACCTCTCTCATTAGCTTTTCCCTCAGAGTAGTGTTTGTGGCTCGCTGCTCAGTGTGCTGCTGCTTTGAATCTCATTGGGAAGAGCACCACAGAGAGTGCAGGTGGCTAACATGGGGCTGTGGATTGCACTTCAGAAGCAGATGCCAACAACTTCAAAGTCAGGCTTTGCAATGCTGGGGCTCACACTGTGCCTGCATCCTTTTGCATAACACACCTTAACATTTTTAATCTGAGAGACACAGGAACGAAATGCTGAAAGATGGCCCTTGAGTCATCTCTTTCATCTATTGTGTGTTGCAGGAACGTACTTCACAATAAATGCCTTCGCTCTGCCCATGTCAGCACGTAGCAGATTGAGGCAGCCCTATTCAGTCATGTTCAATAATCGGGCAGGCTGGCAGGAGGCAGGGCAGGTCTTCTTTGGGTGAGCGACTCAGACAAGCTGATGGGCTCCAGATGTGCTAAATTCTATGACCAGACTATCCTCTTTTCTTGTTCAATCATGGGGGCGCTACCTGTGCTTGTTAATTGTCACTTCCCACCTCTGCTCCCTCTCTGTGCTGGGTCTTTCCTTTGCATGCTGCTGCTCAGAAATACCACAAATGGCAATGCTAGCCCCACACAGTGTAAAATATCCTCCAAAGTCATGGTACTTCCAAAGGCCATTCCACAGCTGGAGACACCTCACTTTTCATAAAGTGTCTGCTTTTAGCAATCTGAGTCTTACCTTGTTTAGTTTACTTGTAAGCAATTTTTAGATATACTATTGATATAAATACAAAGAAATAAATTCTTGAAGTTTATCCTTTTTAAATTCTTGTATCCAGGACACATTTATACTTCATATAACTATGCTAATTATATTTATTTCGAAATTCAGTATTAAAGTCCTATCCATCCTATGATCATTTCTCCTCTTGTTACACTGCTCCTCCAATGTCATCAACTGTTCTGGCTCTAAACAGGGAGAGCCATATGCTGATGATCCCACCACAGCTCTTCTAGGAAGTGTCTTGTCCCCATTACAACCAAGCAGAGGGATGAAGATTTTGTTAATATTTCACTGAAAACTTTTATCTACTTGATTCACTCTCTCCACAATTCTTCTCTTAATATTGTGAGTTTCTGATCTGCAGAATTTTTATTGGCATTGGTATTACAGGCATCCTAAGGATAGTTTTCTTTTATCCACTTGTATTTCATGCCCCTAGTCATCCTCTGCAAGTACCTTAGGTCTGCTTTCTCTTTCCTTTTTTGGGTATAGTAACACTTCCCGATCTTATATCACCTCCAGATTTGGTGTACATAAAATTATACGATAATACCATTAAGAAGTACTGAGTAATGTGCTCTAGGCAGTCCTGCTTTAGCAGGGAAGTTGGACCAGATGATCTCTAGAGGTCCCTTCCAACTCTGACAATTCTGTGATTCCGTGATTCCATGAGTAATGTGATCCAATTTAATGTTTCATGAAAGGCAATACAACATGCTTCAGAAGATGGTGTGAAATCTTCACACATGTACAAATCATGCTGTTATATACCCACACAGAAAGTTTATTTCATTGCCACAGCAGTCTGTGGCTGCATCAGGTCCTGTGTTCGTTCCAGCTGAACTTGCAAAAGGGATACCTGAAAGTATTTAGTTCCCAGGTCTTATTGAAGATCAGTGACAGTTGTGCTCCCAGTTCCTTTGAAGTGCCAGGATTTTGTTGTTTCAGTACCCTCTTTGGGTAGATTTTCATTCCTACCCATTCTACCACCCTACACACCTGTTTGTGAAATTACACGCATCATTATCTGCTTCCATCTGCAGCTGCACATTTCTGCAGAGATTTTGATGTCTTTCTGACAGTGTAATATCTGGGTTCTGAATGAGGATACAAATGTTTTCTGAAAATTTCTGAAGTTCTCCATTCCCTACATGGAACCATACTGACCACACAGCAACAAAAGTTAAAGGGCACCTCTGAACCATTTCAGCTGTATTTCACCACAAAAAAAAAAAAAAAAAAATTATTTAAAAGTACAACAGCTAATTTTTTCAAAGAATGAGAAGCCACAAAAATTAATAGTTTCTGTTCTAAGGGAGTACTAACTGAAGAAAAAGTTTAAACATGAAACTGATTTTTGTTGTGTCAAAAGAACCCTTTTTTTTTTTTACAAACTAAATTTTTAAATGGAATGACAAGTACATATTTTACTAAAAAAGAACTATCATTTTTTGTATAGAGAAGATAAACCTAGGGTATTTTGAATATTAACTCTTTCCCATCAAAATAAATGCAGGGGGTTTGTTATACTTTGAACCATGTTATTTTTCAAAGACTAACGCTTTTCAGTTTATTTCTATAAGTTGAGGTTTTTAAAGTCTCTTCAAAACAGTGAAAAATGGGAGACAACTACATATTTTAAAACTTTGAGATTATTTATAAATATTCTCTCCATATGAGAATTACACTTCATATCTGTGAATGTATTTATTTGTATTAGTATTCTAAAAAAAATAGTTACATTGTAATTCCAGCTATTTTAAGGCTGAAGATCCATTCCCAATGCTGACTTATATTTCTTAAAAAGGCTGAAGTACATACAGAGTGAAGCTGTAGTACTTCTGAAGTAAGGCTGAAGTACATACTAGACTGTGAACCAAACTCAGCTGTTGAAATACGCATGCTAGAAAAATGTTATTTGATTTAACAGCTAAAGATGTTTCCTTACCAGGGGCAGATCTAATAAGACCTTAAAGGATGTGAGGCTAGATTCAGATAATGTTTGTGTACTGAGGGTAAGATGTCTCTGTGAGCAACAATCTATGGCAATAACAACAATTTCTTTGGATGGAAAATGGCCGGATGGGAATAGCCTCATGGTGCCATGAAGAGAGAGTTGCTTCGGTGCCTGGTGTTCATGTAGCCACTGCTGGGCTCACCACTTACCACCTGGCTGATCTGTTGCCTTCTGCATGGATCAGATCCCTTCTCAAAAACTAGAAATGTTGCAGTTCTGGACAGGCCTAGGCAGGGGCAGGTTAATACACACATAGGTAACAGTGACCTATAAGCAACCGCCCTGAGCTGCATAATCAGATTTTTCTTAAATTAATATAGTAGTACACAAAATGAGATTGATATACAATTAATCAGATCCTTCCATTTAACAAACCCAGCTTTCTTTGGGTTTATGTAGATTATGGTAGAGATGGCTGAATATATTTTCTAGCAGTTTAAAAACAAACAAACAAAAAAAACCCCAACCAACAAAACAACAAAATACTAAAAATACTTTTGAGACTCACTACCAGAATTACTGGCCACTGCAACACATCAGTAGCAACCTAACCCACATGTTTTACAGGTTTCACACCAATTGAAATCTATTGTTTCAGTTACTCTTTTCTTAAATAATAAAAGGTTAATTAACACCCAGTGTTCTTCACAGAAGTGTTTTATGAATGTTATTGAGTGAATTCTGACAAAACCAATAAAAGAAGATAATTTATTATTTCCGGATGGGTGTATTTACAGAGAGAGAAGTTTAGTGATTTGTCTCAGACCTTAAAAATTGATCTCCAGCACCCTAGTTGGATAACATAGAATGGGTTATTTTGCTTCAAAGTCCAACTGCCGAATAGTTACACACTACATCTTTCACTGTTGCTGTGTCCAAATGTTTTTTGTATCCTGACTGCTCCCCACCTAAAAATGTCACTAAATGGCTAAGGAGAGTAAGACTTTAGTGTTTACCTGATATACTACCTATCCAGAACTGTATGCAGCGCATTTATGCCTGGGTTATCAAGTTCTTAAAATGAAGGTCTAAAATAAAACTGATGATGTAGCCTCAGCTACAAGAGAGTTCAAAGTCATTTCTACTACAGCACAAAGTTGGCTTTTTTTTCCTCTTTGCGATATTGTGGGATGCTTGGACTGAGACATTTCTTTGATGTGTAAATGCACCTTAAGAAGGACATTAAATATTTCAAGTAATTGGTATGAACGTGAAATCTCTCATTAGTGTCTGCTAGACAGCTGCAAAGTACAGATAAGAAAATGGATGTGCTAGTACAAGAAAATGTTCCAAAATTCTTGAGGGAAGCTTTCTGTCTAGAAATGCCCCTTTTCTTTTTGCCCGACCAATGTCTATGCAGTCTGTGTCTACTGCAAAAATTCTGATTATGTGGAAGAGTAAGGCACTGTGTATGTTAGTCTCCTTGCCACAGAGGCTTTTCCTTACAGTGACATGACATCCAGGATCTAGGCTGCAGACCAAAATTATTTTCCCACCTACTTGCAGAATAGAATTTGAATGGCACTCATTTAAAACACTTCAATGTGTCATATGTTTGATTTTGACATGTGTTTTCAATACCATCCACTGAAGTCCATTCTGAAATTGATGTGACTCTCTGAAATGAAATGACAACAGTAATTAACATTCCACTTCATGGTTAATTAAAATAGATTATATACTAAGAAAACACAAACTTCATCTCATAGAACTAGTTAATTAGTCTTCTCAAAGCTGCTTTCATGAGGTCTGTTGCTTTCACAAGTTTAAAATTTGTATGTTAGAGTAATATAGATATAAAGAAATTATCTGTACTATTTCAAGGAAAAGAGAAAGTTTACTTCCCTACACATATTTCTGGCAGTTTCTGAGAAAGTCTGGATATATAAATTCACCCTTCCTGAGACTGAGCAAGTTGACATTGGGAATTAAGTAGGAACCTTGCAAGGGAAAGGAATTTCATAACAGGCTGATTTTTGGCATTCATTGTGGTTACTGCACTGAGGAGAGAAGGGCAGTGAAGTCTATACTGCTGGTATAACCATACCGAATAATGCAGTTTAGTGGGAAGACCAGACATGAAAGCTGGAAACAGAACCTGAGTTCTTCAGAGATCTGGGTGTTTTCCAGATACTAGATAGAATAGAGTTGTGCTAGTGAAAATATGATTGTTTTTTAGTGGTGTTTTGAAATGGGGTAGTATGATGTCCTTTTCAGTGCAGAATACCAAGGTAATAAGAGCAGTTCTCCCCATTATCTCCCTGTTAATGCAGGTTGTGACCTGCATTATGCATTTACCATTACTTTTTATACAGTTTTTGGTTGTGTTTTTTTTTAAATTTGAAGATTTCTCTGAAGATTACCTTCTTTCATATAGATTTAGTACTGATGAAAGAGTACCAGTTGGTAGCTCTGATGAATGAAGATCTACATCTACAGATTGGGATTAAGGCAATTTTTTCTCCTACAGTTGTCTGCAAGCAAACTAAAATGAGGAGGGAGAATGGACTTCTGTAGGTAACAGGCATTTCAATCACAATGATTTGTGCAGCTCTGACTTTCCAGTAAGCATGCAGACCATGCTGAAGAATAGGGAAACAGTCTGACAGCCAACAAGATGCCCTCCTGAGTCTTTTAAGCAAGAACAGCTCTAACATCCTACTGAACTGGGCTGCAGAACAGTAGATAATAATATCAATCTTGCTGCGTGTCTATGTGTCTAATAACCTAGAATATAAATACTTTTCCCACTTTTGGAACTCTCTGCAAGTCAGAAAAAATATTTTTCTTTAGTGCTATAAGAAGAACCAAAGTGCCTAGTAAGAAGTAAAATCATAAATGATGCTGAGCTTGTAAATTAGATATTTGATGCCTGGCTTGTCTTCGTCAATCCAGGAAAAAGCAAGCGATAAAAATACCTTTTTTAGCCATTAGTGATAACTATCCATTTGTCTCAAGTTGTCTTAAGTACATACAAAATTAAGTTTAACTCAACATTTTTTCTCTTCCTGCATTAGTTTGAAATTTTTGCTTCCTTTTCAGACCTGATGACGAGCTCATAAATCCATAGATTTATCTGCTTTTTTTTCTAGTCAATCTAACAAAACATATCACCTACTCCTACAAAACCTGCTTTTCTTATCTTTTCTCGTGTCTTTAAAACACTAGTGCTGGAACAACACTAATATTGCATATCTCATAGGAAATTTGTTCTGTAGTGCAGCTTAGCAAGGGAAAATATTTGTAGCTGTTACAGTAGATACCTGGGGTTTGTGCTCAGCTCTGCCTAAATTGTCCTTATGTAACCTCATGAGTGAAAAGCATGATACGTACTTACTCCTGAACAATAGCACTAAGAGGCCTTGACTGATGTTAAGTCTGAATCTTCAGAAATATTACCATATGTAAGTGGGAGAGCTGGGACTGCACAGCTCAGTGAATATTCTTCTGAGCTATAAATAGCTTTTGGAAAAGGTGTCAACTGCAATTTTAAAATGCCCAAATACACACAATTCATAACCTTGCTGTCTTGCATTACCAAGTGGTTTTGAGCTTTTTAGAGCCTGATCTAACTTTTGTGCCAGTTACTGCAATCTGGGTTGCTTATTTTCAAATACAATATTAAGGTAAATTCAGAAATACCTGTACACAGAGAAGAGGTACAAGTTAGCTAGCCTTTTGATCTGATAAACAAAAAGAGCATGATTTACTGAATGGCAATCAAAATTATCAAAGCCCATAGTAATAAGCCAGTCAGAACATTTTAAATGCACCAGTAATTAGCCATTAGGTCACCCTGATCGTGTAGTAAATCCCCATCTCTTTGCAACCCTCAATTCAAAACTAGAGAGCTTTCTCCAAAATGTACTCCAGGGCAAATAATTTTCATTTGCACAATAAAAGAGAAAGTTCTTTCTGTGAAGGTATCACTGGATAAAAGATGTTGTCTCATTGATGCAACAGGGCAGATTATTTAACTCTAACAGTATCTTTTGGCCTGAAAATATATGGCTTCTGTGCTTTGATTCATCAACCAGGTAACAGAGTTTACATACATGATTAATACACAGAATTTGGCAGTTATGTTCATTATTTTGATGAGACAGTCAAGAGTTTATGTAACTGAAGTTGAAAATGAATGCCTACAGTGGTATGATTTATAGAAAGAGGGGAATCTGACAGTTTTCATTGTTAGACTAAATGTAGGATACTTAGCTTACTCAAGCAAGCCGAGTGTTTTACTCTCTTTTTCTTCACAGAACAAACATAACTGATATTCCCATAATTGACCTAAAATTATATTGCCTGCTAATAAGATCATTAGAATTATACAATGTCTTATATATAATATTTTTCATATTGACTGATTTTTGCAGTCTACATCATTGCTAATGAAAGTTCACAGTAATGAATTCATTTCAATGTGTCACCTTGATAGAATAAATTGGGAAGGAAACCTTCTACCTTTGCACTTTTGCAACTGCAATTCATTATTGCTATGAGCTTGTACTGTGACTCAATTTTATTTTGCCAAAAGGACTTTATCCCAAATGACCAGTGTGAAAAACTGAAGTTGTACTCCAAATATTATCTGACATATCTAAACTTTCACTTGTTCACTTTTCCAACTTCATTGTATTAAATTAGCTGAAAGGATTAGGCTTGAGGTTGGAGAGTTTTGGTATTTATTAGGAATTAACCTTGAGGATGCCTTTATAGCCTTGCATTTCCATGTTTATCTGCCAAAAACATTCACTGTGGTGAGTCTTCAATCTCAGAGAATTATTTACTGACTATGGGCCAAACATAAGGCACTTGAAATTAGAGTGCTCTGTAACATTGAAACCACAAAAAAAGATAGTGATCCAATTTTATATTACCATGAATGAATCTCCTTCTAGCCATCACAGAATATAGAAGTTTCCTTGCCATTTTGTAATCCTTTTCTTTGTCATCCTCCCAATTATGTTGATAATAATTTTCTACTTTTCATTATCCTGATGCAATCTGTAAATTTTTCACACTGGGGACTTCACACCATTTCAGGTCTCTAAAAGAAGGAAATATCTTTTTTCTAACTTTGGTTAGAAAAAACCAAGAAAGTATTTCAATATGTTGTACACCTTCAGCATATGGGTAGTCACACTGAAGTCAACAGGTGACTCATACTTAAAGAGAAGCATATGGTTAAGTGACGGGGGGTTTTTTTCCAGACTCAGTTCTGAAATCATGCTGGAAAAGCTTGAATATAAAAAAAAAAAAAAATAATCCTGTTATTCCATTGTGTGGAAGAGCCAGGACACTTGACATATTTCCACCCTTTATGTGTGTGCCATGAAGCTATATTTTGCAGGATTTCTTTCTCTATATGTGTATGAGGTTAGAGGAAAAGCTGATGTAGTGTGATCCTATCCAACCACAAACAAATTATATAGTCTTCACTATGTAACTGGAAGGCTGGATGAACAGCCCTAGTAATGCTTTGCAGAGGTAATCTATTTGAGTTCTATGAAGACTGACAGAGTAATATCAGGTTTTGGTACAGTAACCAAGGATTTGTTGTATAGATACTAAACCAGATTGCGTCCTACACGTATTCCAGGTTTATTTCTTTGTACAGCCCTGCAAAGAATTCTTATTCAGGCCACAAATAGCACTAGTTTTTCAATGTTCATTTCACTCATTAATTTTGAAGGGGCTAGATTTGGTTGTACCATTGTGTGTTGCTTCTCTTTCATACGCATTCTTTATATGTAATTGTAGCAGATGAATGAGATTGTGTTAGGGTAATCTACTTAGCATAATCCATTCTTGAAATCAGATTTTTTTTGTATTTTATATTGCCCATTTGTGTGATGGAAAGCAGAGAGATTTCTGGGAGCAGGGTCAAAATCCAGCTGTGCTCACTCTGTCTTGGATTTTAGCTAGCCAGTGGATTTTTACTTTCTTTGGCATTTGTGTCAATGCAGGTCGTGTCAACAAGAATACTAGGTATTCCCCTTTTTTGGCGAGTTTGTTGTTCCCAGTGCTATTGCCTTCTGTATATGTAGTCCTTCTGTTTAAAAGGAGAGGCAGGTAGCTGCAGAAGAGGATTCTCAGGTCTGGATCTGGGCAGACCAAAATGCCTGCTGCGCAACCTTCATGCACGAGCAGAAGCACCTGGGAGGGGTGGGTGGTCGGGCACAGCTGAGCATTCCTAGGATAGCTTTCACTTTGGAAGAGCATTGAAAATGGCTTTTAGAAGCCCCTCAGTTGCCATCAGCTGTGCTCTAACAGATGGTCTCTGGGCAATTTACTGCCACCAAACATCCAAGCCTGATGTCTACTGGGGCTCTCCAGATTGTTGACAGAAGTGACAGAATGGCATTTTGGCTGCCACAGTGTGCCACCTAAGTTATTAACCTAAAAGAAAGTCAGCAGTGATTTTAAGTTAATATGTGAGCACCAAATTGAAGCAAGTATATCATCCATTCTGTCACTTCGGCTGCAGCAGCAATAACCTGCACCAGAGGTAAACAGCTCAGATTGGTGACCTCTTGAATCTTCATGAATTCCCAGAGACAACTGAGAGACTGTGACTCTGTCTTTGACTGCACTGGGAATGTAAATGTCTAAATTAGATACTTTGATACTTAGGTACTTTGAATCACTCCGTCTTTGAAATAAAAAAAAATTACGACAACAACAAAAACCCTTACAAAAAAAAAGTCCCACACCTATACTGGGTTTTTAAATCAGACATTTGGAATCAACCCCTTGTGTCGTGCATATTAGTGTTATCTTTTTGCAGTTCATTGGTTTTTCATGTATTTTGCCCATCGCCTCACAGCTTTGCAATAACCTCTTTTGTAGAAACTTGAATTTTTAAATGAAATATATTAACTTTTTCTCCCATAGCCACTACTTTATTTATAGTCAAAGAACAGTAAGAGATAATTCCTTTGCAGAATCCATGCCAATTAGATCATGCCAGCAAGGCTGGTCTCTCAGGTCTCTTTTCATTCTGCTTAATTTATCATTTCAGCCCATTTGCCAGGCTTAGATGTGAGGTTTATTGGCCTAGAATTGCCAAGATCAAGCCCCAGAGTTTTTAAAAATACAGGCATAACCGTGATTGTGCTTAAATAGGAACTTCATTTTTGTAACTATTTTTTCAGTATATCTGTTTCCAAAATAGACTCTTTTCTCCCCAGACTACAATATTTAGAGACACAGAATCATAAAATGGTTTGGGTTGGAAGGGACCTTAAAGATCACCAAGTTCCAACCCCCCTGCCATGGGCAGGGACACCTCCCACTAGACCAGGTTGCTCAAAGCCCCATCCAGCCTGGCCTTGAACACTTCCAGGGATGGAGGACCAGCAACCTCTCTGGGCAACCTGTTCCAGTGCCTCACCACCCTCACTGTAAAGAATTTCTTTCCAGCATCTAATCTAAATCTACCCTCTTCCACTTTGTCATTCTCGATGACTCATGTGTAGGTCTTGGTTATTGCATCAACCATTTGCTTCATTCTGATGTTGTGCTGAAAACAACAGAATTAGTACCTGCATTTCAGAGTCCAATGGATGTATTATCACATATTAAAAATCTACTGTTATGAATGAGTGTAAATCAAATCATTTCAGGTGCCAAAGTATCACATTGAAATAAAATCCTTTATGGTGGATCACACTATTCCATTAGTACTGTAAGGGATCCATGGATGACTATGTAAATACTGTCACTTTTGTAAAGTTGATGTGGAAAATATTTCATGTACATTGACTGGTAGAATCTGATTGCAAAGCTTTTACTGCAAGACTTGTGTATCCGAGTTCATACAACAGCAGTTCAGAGCTGAGGCTCCTTACAGGTCATAATTCAAGAACTCTTACTATGGTAATTAACAAATCTAAAACAAACTAATGGTGAAGTGTTGTAATTCGGACTGTAGATGTTGTTTCATTAATCTTTCGCATCACGTGTTATGGCTTTTCAAACATGGCTATTTTAAATACACCCTCTTCCTAACCTAAGGTGATGTAAGAGGGAGGTGGTAGGCTCCTGTGGGAAGGCTCTGATGTCATGTCATATGACATAAACCCAAAGTCATAAACCCAAACAACATAATATTTGAAATAATTAAACCTGGTAGATCAAGTATGGTCCAAGGAGAACCCAGCACTCAGTTGCATCCAATGTTTCCAGTACAGTTGTGTAGACATGCTTGACAAATTTAGCCAGAACTGACACATTACTTTTGTAGTTTTAGAGTCTTGTCTCTAATGTTAGCTCCCTAATATTTTAGCTTTACTCCTTCTTAGACATTCTCGTTACTAGTATAGTTTGCTAATAGGATGTTAGTGTTAAATTCATTATTCATTGAGGTAGACAAACAACTTTGGCAGAAAAGAATAAAAGGGAATCTTTTGCTCTGGGTATTAAATGTTTCATGTGTGCAGACCATGAGTGCTGCAAATTGCTGTCCATAGTGTTCCTACATATAATACACTTAAAAACCATGGAAATATTTTCTTTATATCCCTTAAATGTGTAATAAAAACTTGATCTCTATCACTGTTAGAAATAAGGTAGAATATCAGTGAACCTTAGGACTATTCATCTCAATCTATTCTGATTAAAGAATATGAAAGAAAGACATTATTATGGAGGGATATCTTTTACTAGCCAGTTTAGTGCTCATCCCTCTTTCTGAGATTGCTTGTGAACCAATATACCTAGTAATGTAATTGCTATTTAGTTGGGTAAATATCAGTCATATATTTCACTTGACCTTTTAGTCTATTTAAAGCAAAAAGGAAATAGATACTTATTGTTTGCCAGCCCTTTTTTCTGTCTCATTTCACTGCACATGTTCTGGAATCCAGTTTCCTAGGCAAGCTGACTGCATTCATTCCATTCACCATTCTGCCATCTGTGAAGTAATTAACTTTTGACTTATGGAAAAAAAATCAAGAAGAATTACAATCATTTTATTTGTTTCCCAGTACCCCTGAAAGATAAGCAGTAATATTGTTTCTATTTAAGCCAGGGGCACACATGAACATCCAAAATCTGGAAGTTACTCACAGCTTCCTTTACAGTAGCCATTTTAATTTTATTGTAGCTGAAATTTTACTCTCATTGCTACAAAGACTGCTACAGTGAGCTATATTTCTGCATCTGGGTTGAGTGTGGCCCTGAAACTTAATATGAGGACTGGATTTAATAGTTCTGTACAGACATACATTCTCCTCTGCCAAACCGCAGCACCCCTAGAACCTAGATTTGCAAAACTGTTTAGAGATTTGCAATGCTTTATGTGTCTGGGGGTAGGAGAGAAAGGTATTATCATTTTTGTTTGTAATTTACAAGCAGAAGATTTACATTGCTATCAGTGTTAAAAGAAGACACTGCTAACTATCCTCACATGTTATTAGTTTTCAGTAGAAACAAAAAACACCTTGCAGACCCATTACGATGCTGATCACATTAGATGATCACAAGCTATGTTCTGTTGTACAAAAGAGCTGAGAGCTGGTAAAACATCTATTTACATGCTTTGCCTAGTCCAATTCATGGTCTGATGAACGAGCCTGAAGAATTCAAGTTCAGGATATAGAGAAGCTATGTGTAGCTACTTGTGCAGGTTAGTGCATTGATTGCAGTTGTTCCCTCCTGTTTTAGTCAAACTGAGATGACACAGGGAGAGTTAACAGATATGGCAGAAGTGCATTTTACCTTTACCAGTTTTCCCACCCCTAGCCCCAGGTGTTGTCCCTTCCAAAGCAGGTGTGGCTGAACCACACATGAAGTTTGCAACCCAGAAGATGGAAAAAAATATAGTCTCTGTCAGCCTATTTTCTGCAGTAGTTTGGGAACAGCTTCAGGTATGGTTCACCCAGAGTTTGGCATGGGTATACAACAACTTCAGGCATCCTACTGCAATTTTCAACATGATTCAACAATACCAGAATTACAGTCTTTCCTTTACAGCTGCTAATGTTGCAGAAAACATTTCCTGGGGTCGTCTTTTCATGGCCTTTTTCCTGCAGTACTTTCTGTAGAATACTCTCTTGTCTGAGGAACAAGCCTTTCAAATAACTCTGTCTCATCATATTTTACCTGTCTAGTGAGTGAGCTAAGATTGTGTGGATGATAACTGAGGAAGCATGGTTTCAGGCCAGGAGTGACAGCAATCTTACCCAAAATAAGGTTACGATGTAACAAACTATCCATAAGCCAGCTCTCCTGGAGAACTGGAGGCTGTCCTACCAGCCAAAAAAATTGAGAGCTGAACAAAGATAGGGAAGGACTAAGACAGAGAACAGATGTACTAATGGAGCTCAGGGTCCATCAGATGGGATTTGGAACTGCCATGTCTGTCACAGGCCTGGAAAAAGAGTTGCAGAGCTGGTCTCTGCCTTTCCACATATTGCAGAAAGGAAAGGATTCAACCCAGTTAGCCATCAAAGCACAGAAGCATCTGAGCTGCTCACTTCTGGAGCCCTCACAAACCATGTAGGTAAACACAGGTAAATTGTCAAATGAAACAGGTTACCCATACTTATTTTCTAAGGTGTTCTCCATCCTAGATGTCCTGATAATTGTCCAGTTATATTCAGCATTTTTTTTCTGAGAGAAAAGGAAGGATTTTAATAGAGAGTGAACAGTACACAGTTTTAATTTGACTTCAGAGTTTAAATGGCTGGTGAACTGTGTATTGCCCACAGCACTCCAAAGTTTTATTACCCTTCCAGCAGACCACATGTCTGGGTCTCATTGATAACATTTAGAAATGCAGACTTGTTTATGTGTTTATGTGTTATGAGCTCCATCTTGTAGTTTCAACTATGCATTCAAAATTATAAATGTATGTATATGGATAGTGTTCTTGAGGAGTATGAATGGGTGCCCTGGAACTGCTGGAATCAAACATGTGGCATAGAATTAGTCACCATAATCTTTTGTCTCAGTTTTCCCACCTGTGTCGTAAAAGTATGCTATACTCCTGCATAGCACAAACCAAAGTAAGTTTTTTCCAGAGATTTACTGAATGTTGGCATACTGCTTTCAGAAGGTGAAGAGCTCATTTCTGTAACATCTGGTGTAAGACAGCCTGGTCCTCCCAATTTGTGCAAATCCTTCTGTAGTTTAAGTCTGTTGTAGTATTTTAACACCTGCAACCTTTTAGTACAATCAGCAAACTTTAGTAATGCACAATACAGTTCACTCTATATATAAATATGTAAAATAAGTATTGCTTTTATTAGCTCTGAAGGATACAACCTTTAGACCTTTCACCCTGCTGAACAGTGTGAAAATGGCAGCTTTCTGCTATGGTGTGGTCTAACCCAGTATGCTCTATGTTCATTGTCGCTTTATCGATTTATCGGCTATACTTTGGACACTCAGGAATGGGATTGGATTTTTGGGTATAGACAACTGGGGATTGCTACAGAGACATTTCACACAAGAAAAGTGCCAAAGGTACAGACACACTTCAGGGAGGACAAACTGTGTCAAAGTCTGTGCTTTTTTTTTTGTTTTATCTGATAGATCAAATGTTAAATTTAATCACCTCAAATTGTTTTACTCACTTATCAACTAGATACTCAGACAGTTTCCTTGGCTCTGATTTAAGTTGCTTCTATCTGCAGTTTCCAAGATTGTCTTTTTAGGATCAGCTTTGCTATCTTTAGAAGCAGTTGCTGGTTTTAAGAATAACTTGCATAAATAGTAGGTTTAATTACACTGGATTATGCACAGTGTTTTCTGGATATATGATAGAGCTAGCTCAATATGCAGAAGTGCCCAGAAAAGAAAGGAAACATGTTTTCTAGCTGTTAAATGTTAGAGGTTGATTTTGTCTTCAATATTTAATCAGTTCTTATTGGCCAGCATGGGACAGTTGAAATATATGCACATTCAGTGTTAAATACTATATATTCTACATACTGAAATAGTTGTTACCAATCTTGAAGGTCTGAATGCCAGACATTAACATCACTTCATCTATTCTACCTTTTACCCAATAAACTTTTGAGTCTTTGGTATTAAATATGAAAATATTGTGTCAGACGTAGCTATCTGTACAGACTTCGGTCCACTTCATTATTGCCATCATAAGCCCAAAGCTACTTAGTTCTTAATCATTAGTATGATGGCAATTAAAATATCATCCCCCCAAAATTTCCCTCTGTTGGATTATTGTGGTTGATAAGGTACGACACATAAAATACTCTGATATTGCTATAAATTAAAACATTTATAAATTTCTTTATTCATTTATGTATTTATTATTTCCTTTACGGTCAGCTAAAGTTTTCTTCTCCATCATTACAGACAAGAGGCTTATGGTAAACTTTGGGCCGAAAAAAGCAAATGCACAAAAAGCAGCCCAAACTTCCAGACCACATGAAACAAAATTCTTTACGGTCAACAGCCACAAAACATGTAACACTTAACAGAATCAAGGGGAGTGTCAGGGACAGCTCAGAGGGAGGACATGGTTTTAGCTCAGAAGTATCGTACAGTTTACTCTGGGATGGGGCAATATTCCTTTGGGTAATCCTGTAATCCTGTGCCATGCCCATGAGAGATGCGCTGCACCTGTTTGCACGGTTTCACCTTTTGCACTGGGACATTTCTTGCCAGCTAGGGTTTTGTATTTGCTTCATAGACGCAACCAATCTAGCTTGAACCGCATGGCTTACCTATTTCAGGAAGGAACAAATGCAATACTTTCTGCATTTCTACTAATTTTGCTATCTGATATTGTGGTAAAGTTGGTGAGTTTCATCTTGACCTCTTGAAATCTGTTTTCTCAGTAGAAATCACTCTCTGTGAAAGTCAAAATTTTCTTCAGAGTCCAAATGTGTTGACTTTCAGAGTTCCAGTGTAGGACTAATTGCTTTACTCGGGGAGCAGCAAGTTCCCAGAGAGTACAGCTCACTCTTGTGTCACCAAAGACTCCATGGACAACTGTCAGTGACTATTCAGTACGCTGTTCATTCTGCTGAGAGAGTGAAGCCTGCCTCTTTGGAAGCTGCAGAATAAATATCCTCTTCAGTACATTCTTTCACGTTATTCCTTTCAGTCCTTGAATGAAATACCATCTGGTCCTGATGACTTACTGTAATTGCATCTCTAATTGCTCTGTAACTTCCTCCTTAGAGAGTTCAATCTCTGTGAAAGACATATTCTGATCTACCATTAAAATTGCCTTCAGCGTAGCAATTCAGTTATCAGGACTCTCCACTTTCTACATCTCACTCTACCCAGACAGTGTAGAAGGATAATGGCTACCACAAGGTAGGATTTTTCTGTCCCACAGGAATCCTTATTTGGTTAAATAGAGATGTTTTTTCTTGAAAAACATGTTACAGATCAGACAATTAAAAAATTAGGTGGATTTGGAATTCCTTATCATTGTAAAATCTGGTATTTGTTATCAGTTCTGTTACTTACATCTCTCTGGACCCATGCTTGACGTTATCATTGTCAGTCACATTGATGTTATACCTTTACTATGGAATCTTTTCCTGCACTTAATGTCTCTGTCCCTGTTCCTTAATGCTTTATTCTGATGTTGCTCAAAGTCACACTTACTTCCCACACATTTTTAAGAAATCTTTTTGAAGATGTTCCATCTATGTGTGTGCATCTTTCTGGCCCTGTAGTTATGGTGTAATACATCATGGCTCATATATACAAGTTGTTGAGGCATTCAGGTTAATGACAGATGTCACTGAAAGGCTGAAAGTTCTTTGTGACAGCTAAACATCTATTCTTTGGTAGACTTCAAACCCACACTTCAAATAACGGAACAGATTAAAAGGAACCTTTTTTGATACATGAACCAGTAATGGAGATCCTAACACAAGAGCATCCTGCAAACAGGGCAAGACACAAGGCATCTTCTCATCTTCTCATCTCCTCATCTCCTCATAGGTAAAAAGGAGCATGTTTAGCCAAGTTAAGAAGAGCTCTGCCTTTTGCTTCCCGCATTTTGCAGTTGCCAATCCTTCTTCTCCAACACCCAAAATCATTTGCAAATAGGTTTTCTAAACCAATGCCTGTTGCAGAAATGACGTCTTACTTCCATCTCAGAACTTAGAAGAACTTTCTGTTGCCAGCTGTATTGCTTCCTACGCCACATCCAAGAGAAAATGGGGGGCTATAACCAATATGATTCAGTCAATTTCCCTATATGGATCTTCAGCTCAGGGTGGTGACATCTGCCTTGCTCATTAGGATCTCGGGATTTTTCTTGAGTTCAGCTCCATTCTTGGTTCTGTAGGAGCAGCCCTGGGATCCTTGGTAGTTTCTGCAAGATTTCAGGTGAATATCATCAAGGTGGTCATCATAAATCCTTGCATCACAATGTGATTATAATCTTTATCACACATGGCTTCACTTGCAAGATTTCACCTGAGGCTACTTCAGACCTGGCTGCCAGTTCGAAGCAGCGTATGGGCATTTATAGTATCACTTCTCTAGCACTGTCTTCTCACAGGAGTGGTGAACATACACAGTCTCAGTGTCGTATTTCTCTCCCTGCAAATGCATGGTCTTAACAGATGCCTCAACACATGCAAACAGAAGGCATAGCCGTCCACTCTTCCTGAAAATATAACAAAACTCAGACAATCCGGTTTATCTGCAGTGATTTTGTTCTCCTGAAAAAGAAGTCACACCACATCCTGACAGACTGCACTGTGCTTGCTACATGGGCCATGTTCACTGTGTAAGGGAGCAATTTTCAACCTTATACATTCAGCATGAAATCACTTTCACAGCACAGCAGTTACCAGGTGTAACTCACCAGACTATTTTAAACAGTCAACAATCCCAGGCTGCCAGGTAATGTGAAAGGCTAATCTAGACAGTACAAGAAGGAGAATGAGTAATGGGTTGAAAACATTCCATTTTGTGCCATAAGAAGCCACACTCCATTCCCTCTCTGAGATGCCCTTTGGCATCCTTATAAAAAACTTTTATTACTAGCATCCAAACCTACTTGTTCTTAAGAAATGACAGTCATTCAAAATGTTTTGTCTCTGTCAGCCCTATGATCTATTTTTCTTTCTCTTTACACCATCACCTCGCTGTGCTTCTAGGGTGACTGAAAATGGTAGATGGAATACAAATTTCTGAAATCTCTGAGATGAGATGTTTGAAGTCCTTAGATGTATGCACCAGCCAAGGACTATAAAGGCTATGAGAGTATCCCTGTACAAGAGATACATAGAGGAAGATATTTCAGAAAACTGTGGTTATGGTAGATTCAGTGAACATATGAATGTGTCATCTGATTTGATTGGTGGGAAGAGGGGTTATATAGAAATAACTTGGATTATTTTATTTCTTTTTGAAATCCTTTTGTCTTCTGGAGTCTACATGTGTGCAAATTTGAATGTTATCTTTCCAGTTGTTGGTGTCTCTCCTGTTAAGCTATACCACTGCTACAATCACATTTGTACTGTTGATATTATTATAATTAGTATAATTGGTTATCTATTGTTTCAGTTAGAAAATCTTTCCCCAACTAGCTGAATATATAATTTGTGAGGCCCTTATTTATTCTGGATTTAGGTTTAAAATACTTAGCAAAATTATTCTCAAATCTAAAAGCATTGTGAACTTTATTGCATATTAATATGTATTAATAGAGCAAATTTGGTTTTTTAAGACAGTGTTTGTCCAATATTCCTTCTCCTTTTTGTAAAGTATTAATTATCTATGCAGGAAATTCAATCAGTACTCATGTGATAGGCGATAAATAAGAAAACACAATTTCTTTGTTGTTTTGATAAGTGGCTGGCTATTTGTTTTCAAGTTGTTTTTGTTGTGAGGGAAGGTCTAGCATTTATATGGATTTGTTCAGCAAATGATAGAATGGAATATTTTACATTAAACTGCTCAACAGTATGACAGATTAAAATGTATAAAACTTAGAAATAATTCATATTTAATAAGGAGAAGAATACATGCTGGCAGAAATCTAAGGGTTATGGACCCTTTCTTTTAAGATAGAGAGACAAAACATGTGATTTGTCTTCAGGCAAGAGTGATTGAAATGTCATCCAAGACTCATGCACCTTGACCTGTTTTCGCTGAGTAACATACCAGTTGCATGGCAGGTGCATTTGAAATATTAAATTTTGATGCAACTGGGAAGTACAACTAGAGCTAGATGCGTATGCCAGCAGAAATGAGAGACATGGCTAATCTACCAGGAACAAAAAACTATTCTGCACACTTCAGATGGAGCACCCGATCAGACACTGTATCGCTGGAATGGTGATAGAGTTACAATCAGTTTCTCTGATAGGATGATGAATGCTGTCAGATTTTTACAAGAAAATGGCATGTACTCACTGGACTGGGATTTGAGGAGAAAAGTGGATTTAATCCAGAAGTAACTGACAGCATGAGAGATTGAAAGGGTCAAAGGGTGGAAAGCAGAAAGTGCTTTCTTAGAGGAGTAATTTTTTATTCAATATAACTAAACCAATCTAGATGAGCCTTCCAGAGAGTCAGACCAGATAAAATATTCAGACAGGCTATTTTAATCTGGTCTCTGTCTATTCTGTATAAATCTGTTTCTAATCTGTGTTCCCTTACCCAATATAAATAATATAGGAGTAAGATTGTATAGCTGAGATGAAAATACAAGGCCATAATTCCTTAATGGTCTCAAATCCAGCCTAAAAATTGAGTGCCTGAATTCTGAGACACTTACTCAAACTGTTGCATGTCTTCCATCCTACTGATATCTCCTGTGGGGAAATGGAGGGGAGACATCCCTTACTGTGAAGAGAAAAGCATTTTCCTGACTTTTGAGGCATAAAGGAATTTTCCCATAAACATCACAATTATATGTTCTGATACTCTCATCATACAACTAGGGACAGGAATTTAAGCACACTGTTCTTAAAAAGAACAATATGGACCCTGATACACAGTTAATTAGCCAGAACAGCTCTGCAGAAACGAATACAGGGGACATTCTGGACTGAGACACACATTACCAGCTGACATGATTATATTTTGTTGCACACAAGAAGTATTGGCCTCTTCTGCATCACCTGAAGTCAGTTATCATAGCAAACCAGACTAAATAGTTTTGGGTTTTTCTCCCTTTCAACTCAAAAAGATTATCACTGCTCCAGCAGTCCTTATCTGCAGAAGTTTATTTGTGTATACCCAGAGATCCTTCCAGGCATTACTTAGTCTTATTTGAATAAATGTGAGCAGTGGCAAAGGCCTCTCCATGCTGTGATGGAATAAAGTAGCAGGAAACCGAAGCTGAGACTCCATCTTGCCACACCAGCAGTCTTTGGGGCCAGAAAGACCAGTTTCTCTCTTTTTCTGATACCTGCATAAGCCAGTGCTAAAGGTGCTCTGTTTAATTCTTTCTGAGTCCAAATATTTTGAATTCTTGTGAATAAACACCAGCCCAACCAGCTTCATAGACTGAGTAATATTAGGGTTTAGTAATTTTTGTTTTCAGATTTGAGGCTCTGTGAAGAGAAGTTTGGGCCTCCAGAGTAGTATTACTGATTGCTGCCTTTTGTTCTTAGTTTTGCAATGCTAAGCTGATACGCGATATGAAGAAAGAAAGCTGAAAGATCAACAGACAAATTAAAAACTGAAATTAAAGAGAAAAAAAATCAAACACCTTAACTGGGATTTGAGCAGAATTATGTCATTAAATCCCAAACTACTGAAGACTGCTGTGCAGCTGTCACCTAAACCAGTAACACTCCATTTATTGCTTTAAAATCCTCCAGAACAATAACGCACACAATCAGTTGCCTCAGTCTTGGCAGAATGGAGCAAACTCTTACCTTGTTTTACACCAGTACTTGGAAGGGAAGCATCATTTCTGTTATTAAGCTTGAGCAGCTTAATCCAGACATCATTATGTTTAACTTGCTCTGACAAACTTAGACTTCAAAAAAAACCACCCTCTGTGACAGTTCCCCTTTTCTTGTAAAACATAACCTTTTATATAGCACAAGATGATGGTGAGCTCGTTTGCCCAAGAACTGGGACACCAGTTTCAATTCACTCCTCAGTGTTTAAGCTCCAAGTTCACCAATCAGTGCCCTAATCACCAGGCATTGACTCTTTGTAGGAACATTTGTCTGTTCAAAAAATTGTGTCACTGTGCGTTATTGGGTTAGAGACACAAACTGTCTTTGTAGATGATTGATCCCTAATCTCAAGGTTAGGTTTTTTTGCATTTTATTCAATGAACCAGGAAGCGGTTCCCCAGTCCCTGATACCTGATCCTAAGATACCAATTTTTATGTGAAACTGGCAGACCATGTCTTTCGTTAGCTTTGCTTTTAAAGAAAAACTCAGAGGTACATTTGATGGGTGGATTTTGTGCTGGAGAAAAAACAGAGGAATCTGGTTGATGTGCCTAAAAGGCAAGCTTTAGTGATCCTGCTCTCCCATCTCCTAAGCCTAGGCAGCTTTCCACTCAAGATACTAATTGTTCTGGTTCTCATTTGAGGACATTTATCTATGTCCACATATCTAATCTAGCCACCAAACCTGTGACAGCAGATGCCTGAAAGACAGTCATCCCATCCTTACTTTTGAGATCATCATTTATTGGATCCAGGCTCAAGAGCGCATTGCTGTTGGGCAGCAGCAAATTAACTTTCTGAAATGTAGGTTTTTAAATTCCTTCTTATCTATCTAATAAATTGCAACCTTAAAAAAGAGAGAGTCTGGCCTAGAGAGTTAAATTTATCATGACATTAATCTGACTATGTTTTTACTCTGCTTAAAGTTTAATTTGATTCTTTCTCTCTAATAAATCTCATTTTAATTAAGACAGCCCAAAATGAATTATAGGGACTGTTACTGGATGCTCATTGTTGAATATTTCAGAGATAAACGAAGCTGACTCCTGCCCTCAAGTGAAGCAGAAACAGCATGAGGGCATAAACACTGATGGGGATGAGATTGCAAATTGTAACATGAACTAGAATTATGAGGTTCCTACCAGTAGATCTTGCGTAGTAGACCCTGCATGGGCAGTGAAAAACCTTGTGATTTCTATAAGGAGTACATAAGACATACTGTCAGTCCTATTTGGGTTTGGGTTTTCTTTTGCAATGGCCATCCATGCAAGTACCACATGGCAGATGTATACAGTGTAGCTGGAATTGTATGTGCAAATTCATGTACAGATTTGACAGTATTGCACTGCAGCTGAGCCAGTGAATTTCAACATTTATCTATAACAATCTGGCTGTCCCAGTCAAGCACTTTTCCTCTCCTTAGAAGAAGACTATCAGTGATGCCAAACTATACAAACAGCACTCAGTTCTTCTTTCTAATTTGCATTGGCCTGAAATGGAGTTGTTCAGATATACTTGAAGGCAGAATTGAGTCCATAAAGGCCCCATTCCTGCAAAGTGTGACATGCATGCAAATAACTCAGCCTACAAAGATTCCCATTGACAACATTAACTTTATGGCCAGATGTAAGGTTTTGCGAAATCAATACCTTTGACAAGAGGGAAGTTTTTTGAACATGCGACTCATGGCTTTTCACAGCCATTAGAAATGAGTATTCAGAAAAAGTTCCCTATTTGAATTTCAGAATTTTTTTTTAAAAAGTATTTCTTCTTCATAGAATATGACTAGATATATAGTTCTCCTGGTTTACCAGCAGATATTGCCAGATATAAATCAAGAAATTTCTTTGACAGTACATGCTTTTATACTCTAAAACTATATTTTTATTTAAAAGTATGTTCAGCATAAAAAGATCATGAGTCCTTAAAGAGTTTTTTAGACTCTATGGACTGTATAAATGAGAACAAAAGATTTCTATTCCAGTATTGTGCGTCTGCTGTATATTGTTGTATAATTAAAATCAGTTACTGAAATGGTGATAAGGTCACAGTTAGTATCTCTATTAGAATAATAAACTGTGTTAACTTTTTTCCCAAAGGGATGGACTCATGGGACTGGGGTTTGAGATGAAGAGTGCACAGATTGTATAAAGCAGTTGCAAATGGTAGAATAATCAGTAGAATTGTAAAAAGATAAAAGCAGCAGCAACTGATTATCTTATAGGTTGATGCCATCCAGTGGTTCAGTAGAGCACTGAGGGACAGGTTTTGAGTAGTATCTGGTATGAGATACGGTTTACAGATCAGACTGCAGAATTACTCCTTTTTGATATTATCATTCTAATTGAACTTGATGTGTTTAGTGTTTATCCGTTTACGTATGTTCTAACCTACAGTTCCAAAATACTCTTCATGTATGCTTTGGCCTATATACATATACACATACACAAGCGTGTATCACCTTGCATGTGTTGTGTCTCTGTGTGCACATACAGACAAAAATACTGTTAAATAGTACAGTTTCCACATGAAAGGACACACCTTAGATGAGCATAGGTATTAAAAGGCAAGGCAGCCAATTTTTGCTGAGGTAAATCAGGTTAAAAATGTGTGCTCCAGAAGTGGAGCAATTGTTTTATTTCAGAGCTCTATACAACAATAAACTTACTCTTATCAGATGCCTGTAGAGGGGAGATATCCTAAATTAGCTGCATGCAATTCTGAATGATGTTAAAAGTAACCTACCTATACCATCATAACAATATCACCATTTATTTATGTGGCCTCTATTTAGAAAATAAGGAAAAAACAAAGGACTTGATGTACCATGGTTTTCCAATTGATGCATTGCATTGTCAAGCTGCAGAAAAATTGCCTGTAGATGTTAATTTTATAGTGTTCAGTAAGCAGAACTGATATTCTGATTAGTGTCAAATTAGCAGATCAGTGCAAAATTTTAAAAAATTAATTCAAGCTCTGACAAGAAATCTGCTTGCTAGATTTTTGTTATGTACAATGTTAATATTCATCCTCCAAAATATTATTCTCTTTTAACAACTTGAGTTCTTCAGTTTTATGCTAACAGAATTGTTGATTTAAAAAGGGAATAAAAAGGGAATCACAGAATTGTAGGGGTTGGAAGGGACCTCTGGAGATCATCTATTTCAACCCCCCCTGCCAAAGCATGTTCACCTAGAACAGGCTGGACAGGATCACATCCAGGTGGGTTTTGAATATCTCCAGAGAAGCAGACTCCACAACCTCTCTGGGCAGCCTGTTCCAGTGTTCTGGCACCCTCAAAGTAAAGAAGTTTTTCCTCATGTTGAGACAGAATGTCCTGTGTTCCAGCTTGTGTCCATTGCCCCTTGTCCTGTCACTGGGCACCACTGAGATGAGTCTGACCCCATCTTCTTGACACCCGCCCTTTAAATATTTATAAACATTGATAAGATGTAATCTTCATTATAACAAAATACTCAGCAAGAAATGTACTGTTTCCATGAAAATCCATTATTAATCATCAAATGAGTAAATAACCATGGTACAAATACTAAGATGTTTATGTTCAAGTCAGAAGACTGGATTATATGTGGATTCACAAAGAACATCATACCTGCCAGCAAATGTGAAAGAAGATTCATGGAGTCATAGAATCAATTGGCTAGGTTGGAAGCCTAGATCATCTAGTCCAACCAATTTCATTGCACAAGCCTCCTACTCTTCTTCCACTCCCTGCAGCCCCCATCTTCTTCCTTGTCATGGGACATTCAAAGTGTCTTCCTTCCTAAAAGAACATTCAGCAGTGTCTTTTTAAAGCACAAAGAGAAGTGTCAAAGGCATGTAGCATCCAACAGTGCTGCAGGGGATTGTATTCCAAGAAGAACAGTACCCTTGTTGCTCTCAAAGTTAGCATATCAGGTGGAAACATTAAAAAAGAAAATCAATAACAAGAAATATAATGTTAAGTCAGACAGAAGAAATATCGGTACTAGTTATCTCAAAAGACAACACGTTCATTTTAAACTTCTCTAATTCCAGCTGTCTGTGTTGTCGATGTCCCCTCCTTGACATCTTAGAGACAGGAAAATAGTGATCTGGAGAAAAGAGGGTTGCTTCTAACACTGATTGAGTGTGTATTTTTCCAAGATGTATTTGGATTCATAAAACTGATCTATTTATACTAATACAGTCTGTGAAACACAGTATAGTTGATCTGGATTATATGGAATGCAAAGAATCATGAGTTTGAGAAACCTGACTCAATCTTTGCTGATATTTGCCTTAAAATAAGCACAAAGAAAATGTTTGTCTTCTATTCATAAGTAGGTTTATATGATATAACAGTTTATTTAGGGGATTGAAGAAGTCATTGAGACTTGTTTCTTCTTTTGAGAATAGAGGTCAGTGCTAAACAGCTCCTAGAGATCAGAAACAGCTCACGTTACTTTTCCATGCAAAAACAACTTCACGAGTGCTCCATGTTGGCATTCCTGCAATTCTGTGTGGAGTGACAAGTGATAGCATCACATGGGGTAAACACATTTTAAAACACATTAGAGGAACTGTTAGATTATATTGTCCTCTGTGGAAATTGCATGATTTTCAAAAATTGCAGATTTTGGTTGAAAGGAGTCTGAAGTGATGAAGGAGAAAAAATATTTTCTGTGTGCTGCTTTTTTTTCTCCTGTAAATAGCAGAAGCAGAAAGTGAAAGGAAAGGGCTGAGAAAATGCAAAGTGACTGACAGACGGAGTTATCCCACTTCAATTTTGACAGGAACGCAAAGGGTGTTGAAAACAAACCAGCTTCCCGGCAGTCTGTTTCATAGGAATTTCTGTCTGCTCTCAACAATGATTAAAACAGCAAGTGAAACTTTAAATTCAAGTTACCAAAAAAGCCTTTTTGCAGCAGCTTTTCTGTCCCCTTGAGTACCAAGCACCATGCACTTAGTGTTATGAGAGCCTTCCCCCAACTTGTGAAGTCCACAGCGTTTCAAATAGAGACCTAAGTTTCTTGTGCATCTGTTAACTGGGAAGTGCCTTCTCTCATGTAGCAATTATTACTTTTTTCCCTAATCTCAGCCACAGGCGGTTACATTTTACTTTGATCAGCTGTCTTGTCTTTATATCACTTGTCTGAGATCTGGAGAGAGAGAAACATGACTGAGGAAATGCACAGGCTAAAAAAGTGGATTAAATTTGGAATTTTTTTATCTATAAGTTTGGATGGATACACATGGATTCACTGCAATAGTTACAGGTGCCCACATATGTCTGTGCTCTGACTGTATAAATTGTAATACATAATCCTGTGCTTCATTGTATACTTACATCAGTTATTCCCCACCTTCTCTAACTTTGGTCTTGCCTTTGCCTCTGAAATACAAGAATATTGGCTGTTACATACAGCATGCTAAAAGTTAGCAAGTGGCATGGGTGAGGGGGGTAAAACTGGAGATCTCCCAGGGCAAAATGGTAGCTGCCAGTCACGTCTTCTGCAGAGACTGCTTCCCTGGTACCCTCAGAGGCTGCAGTACGGAACTATGATTTTGGTAGTGGATTTTGCCATTATTATTTAGATCCTGTCAGACTATTTAGGGTTTCATAGGCTTAAATTGTCCTTTCACTTCCACCCAGGAGCTCACTAGAGACCAGTACAGTGATGCTGAGTGTAGTAGTGTAATGGGCTTAAGTCCTACTCATCGTTCTCTGTAACCAAGTTTCAACACCTCAGGCATCACAGGCAAGGTCTTTCAGAAAAGTGTATCACAGTGACCTTTTTTTTTGCAAATCCTGTAGGAAAGATGGAAGCAGCATGGGGGAGTGTACTGGTCTCTGCATGAGGGTGCAGGAGCAGCTTGACCAACCAAAAGAAGGCCCTGTGCTACAAAAAGGAGTTTCTCCTGTTTAAAATAAGTTGCTGATGTGAACTGGGATGATGTTATCTCTAACTTGGTTAACCGTGTAGCACATGAGGGCTAAGTCCATCCGAGTATTGGATAATATGTTCCTCTAGTGCAGCAGCTTTAAAAAAGGTGAAGCTGTAGGACCGTAATAGGAATCTCCTTACCTTCCATCCAGAGCAGTTCTGGGAGTCACACAGTAAGGGGACACTTCCAGATAGTGATTTAAGACCAGACAGTTCACAACATAATGGTCTAACTTATCTTTCTAAGGTTTTTTATGGCAACCTTAAAGTCTTTTGTTACTGAAGGTTTTTGGAAGAATAACACTTGTAAGCAATATTGTCTTGAGGCTGAAGCAATTTCTAGTTTATTATTTCTCACAATCCTTTGCTACACTGCATTGTACTATGAGCTAATTAAAACTGTTGTCCCTCAGAAGTCACAGATTCCTCTGTCTGTGTTTATTTAGTCAGGCTGAACAGGAAGAAAAAGTTTGGAGGTAAAAGCAGCAAATCCATAATTGAGATTGCTGTAGATAAATCCCACTGGATTTCTTATTTAGTCCTGTCAGGCTGCAGTGTCCAAACAGGGAAACTATTTGAATTCCTGAACACTTGTGATGTGCAAAGACAATTGACAAAGGAAGGATAAAACATGCAGTCGGGGGTTTTGTTTTGCTAATCGTTGTTAGGAGTTTGCAGACAAACCCAATGCAAACTACTTTTATTTTGCTACTCTGTGTAAGAATCATGAAGGAGTATCTTCCTGAGGAGGACTTTGAAGGAGCGTAAGAAAAGGGATTTGTGGCCTAATTCAGAGAAGTAATTCAGAAATGTATCTGTAAAATCCTCATTACTTTTTCTTAGAGTAAAAAAGTGGGCTTGGAGCAGGCACAATTACAGTAGCAGAAGAAACAAAAGGCAAAACCCAAATACAGAAGCAGGGACAGAGATGAGTAAGAGGTTTTTTAGAGTATTTAATTTAGTTAAAACAACGTGTAATATTTACAGTTACATTATAAATTGTTGAGTTTGAAACTGGGCATTAAAGAATGCTTTGGAAACAGTAATCATCATACTGTAAAATATTGCTGATGACAAAATATAAATTGTAGAACAGTCACTCTGCCTTCAATACCCAAAAAGTTACCAAAGCAAATTGTCAAATAATCAGTTTGTAAATACATAGATAATAAAACAGCAAAATGATATGAAACAGCCAACATCAATTCATCAAGAACAAATCAAGTCAAATCAATCTGTTTTCCTTTTTGACAGTATAACTGGCCTGGATACAAAGGAAACAGTGTATGTGATATATTTGAACTTTAATAAGGATTTTTGCATACTATCAGTTAAATTCTCATAAGCAACTTAGAGAAATGTTCTTGATGAAATTGCCATCTGGTGGGTGCACCCACTTGTTGCAGAAATGTACTAAAAAATAGTTACAACAATTCACTGTCAAATTAGGAACATGTTTTATATAACGCATTACAGACTTTTTGTGTGTTTTCTTCCAATTTCATTAATGAGCAGAAAATACTCATCAAAAACTGATAAGGGAATATTTTGGAGAACAGGATTAAAATTCAGAATCATAGTAGTTTGAAGAAGTTGCCAGGAAATCAATAAAATTATATTCAGTAATCATGAAAGAAGTGCTACAGTTACTAAGGAGGAATAAAATGCTCAAATGGAAAATCTTTAATAAGTGTGATAATACTGTACAAAGGGGCAGGGATGGATCACAACCTAAATGTGAAACTACAGTTTAAATACTGCTAAAAAAAGGAGATTAATTGCAAAATTCGTATGTAAAGCATGGGAGATAGGAGGTATTTTATTTTACAGATGACATTTTAACTAAAGCATTATATGAGATATTTGGATTTCAGGAAAAGGTAAACAAATACTGAGTCCAGAGGGAACTCAGAAGAGATGTGAGAGGTTTAGAAAATGGCTTGTGAGGAAAATTTGAGAATTTGCTGATTTGCTGTGCCTTCTTTGTTCTAATCTAAATAAATAGGAGAAAGCTTGTCATTAAAAAAAGCAGTGAAATATTAGGATTATTATAATGATGAGACATCAAAATTTCTTCCTATCCACTGAGGATAGGACAAAGTTATCTGAATTTACGCAAGACAGAGTTAAGTCAGATGCTAAGAAAAACTAAGCATAGGGACAGATTGTACTGGAACACGCTAACTGTGCAGTCTCCTTCACTGGAGATTTCTGAGGACACGTTAGATGAATGTGTAATCAAGAATGAGCTGGGTATACTTCATCCTGTCTCAGAGGTTTCTTTCAGCCTAGCTTTGTGTGATTTCTACTTAGTAATGCAAATGCCTGAAATTAGTACTTAGGTGGATTCTAGAAAACAGCTCCTAGGTGAATTCAGGCAAAAGCATCTCTGCCAAAAGCCTGGCAGAAAAGCCTGCTGAAGAGATCTCGAGGCTAGGAATGAGGAGGTGAAGGGACATGATGACCCAGAGTCCATTGAGGAAGTGGTGGGCTGTGTTGGCAAGATAGTGGGAAGGGTATGGTAAACAAGACAGAGCTTAAGAATGACAAAGCAGGGTGAAGGAGGTCCACTTCAAGCACATGCACATGAACAGAGAAGTGCCTAGAAGACAGCACTATGAGGGGAGCTCTCATACTTTCTGAGAAATCAACAAGCTGGAGCACCTTTATGAAATGCCTTTACACTAATGCACATATGCAGCATGGGACGATAACAGAAGGAATCAAAAGCATGTGTACAGTTGAGGACTATGGCCTTGTACAGATGTGGTGGCAGAGCTTCCACAACCAATATGCTGCAGTGGATGGACACATGCTCTTTAGAAAGGACAGGTGAGGAAGGTTGCGAGGGCATTCAGCTTTTTGTGAGAGATTAGCAGGAATTCAAGGAGCCTTGCCCTTGGACAGACAATGAGCCAGTCAACAGTTTATGGGTTAGGATCAGAGGGCAGACCATGTTGTGGCAGATGTTTGCTACAGACTGAAGGATCAGGGAGAAGACATGGCTGTCTTCAGCAAGGGGAAGAAGCCTCACATTCAAAAGCCCTGGTTCTCATGGGACATCTAGTATGTGCTGGATGGCAACACAGCATTAAACAAGCAATCCTGGGGATACATGGATTGCATTGATAAGAACTTCCTACCAGTGGTGACCGGTGACCCTATAGTGGCTGACACTCCATTGAGCTGGATGCTTTCAAACAAGGAAGGGTTGGGGATATGAAAGTTGCGGACAGTCTTGGTTGCAGTGACCAAGAGCTGGTGGAGACCCCAATCCTTAGAGAAGAAAAGGGGACAAATAGGAGGAGCACAACTCTGGAGTACAGGATAGCAGACTTTGGCCTGTTGAAGGATCCACTTGGAAGGATCCCACAGGAGATGGTCATGGAGACAAGAGCAGACCAAGAGAGCTGGCTGATTTTCAGGGATGACCTCCTCCATGGATAACAGTGACCCATGCCAATGTGGAAGAAATCAAGCCAAAGAGGCAGAAAACCTTCACTGATGAATAAGGAGCAGCTCCTGACTCAATACAGACCTAAACCAGAATTGTACAAGAGGTGAATGCTGGTATAGGTGAAACCAGAGGAATACAGAAACGCTCCCTGAGTGTGCAGAAATGGCATTAGGAAGACTAAAGTCCATCTGTAGTTGAATCTTGGGAGAGACAGGAAGTGCAACATGAAGGTCCATCAGCAACAAAGGAGCGATTAGAGAAAATGAGGGCCTGCCACTAAATGGAACAGGGGACCTGATGACAAAGGACATGGAAAAGGGTGAGGTATCCAATGCTGCCTTCACCTTAGTCTTTACTGATAAAATTTGCCCTGAGGACCTGCAGGCCCCTGAGACCAGTGGAAAAGTCTGGAGCAATGAAGCTTTATGCTCCGTTAGGAGCACCATATTAGGGAACATTAAACCAAATCGATATACACAAATCTGTGGTACATGACTGAATGCATCAATGAGGAGTAAAGGAGCTGGTTGATGTCATTGTGAGGCCACACTTGATTACCTTTGGAAGATCATGGTGACTGGGGGATGTCCCAGAGGACTGGAAAACCAAGGGTCAGCTCTACCTTCAATAGGGGCAAGCAGAAGGATCTAGGGAACCACAGGCCAGTCAAATTCACCTTAATCCCTGTGGAGGTGGTGGAGCCAAGTTCCCCCACAAACCATTATTGTGTTTTAGACATCTTCAAATCCTTTGTAGAAAATTGCAAAACATTTTTATTTTTAGTATAATACACAGGGGTTACATGTCCACAACATTGAGGGTCTCTTCAGTTCAGTGATCTTGCTAGTCAAATTTCACTTACCCTTTTCTGCTCCGTTACCCTCAGTAACAAGCAGACTATAACTTTTAGTGCCTCACAAATCCTGGTGAAGCTTCACATAGTCAGACAGTATCTTTCAAACAGCACACTGCTGCTTTGTAATAGGGACCAGATTTCAAAAAAAATGCCAGTTTATTCTGGACTCACCCTTTCCTCATGACCATCCTAATGCCATAGTTGGGCATAATAAATTGGAACCACCTGGGACTAGTAGGTATTTGGGAGAGAGAATGAAGATGAGATTTTCTGGGTACAGACTGATTGCAGTCGCAGAAGGAATAAATTCATTTTTAAGGGAACAATTTTCAGGAAGTTTAATTTGCAGAGTGAGAAAATTAATTGAGACCATGGGTAATTTTCATCTTTCCATCCAGCAAGAAGAGAAAACTAAAGGGAAACAGTGAATATAATTGGAATGACAGGAAAAAGAAACAGTCATTCATAATTGTTCTTGGTGACAGCATAATTTTTTTCAAGAGTACAATCAGAGGTGACTTTGAATAGTACTGAAAATGTGAATTATATCTAGCAAATTATTTATTATGACCAAAAACAGTTACACAATGAGTCAGACACTTGGAGGGGACAAATCCATATTCCCAAATTTAAATTATTTTAAAAAGCAATACATAAGACGTATATCACACACACACACAAATTCTGTATCTAGGCATAACCTGTACATTATACTGTTGTTGCAAAACAAAAAAAAATCACCTTTGTAATTCAAGGGGAAGAATTATACAGCTTTATTAAGCAGGGAGCTGCAGTGGAGCTCTATTGAGGCTTCGGGGAAAAAACTGTCTTGAAAAAATGAAGATATTTTAACATTTGCATTTGTTCTGAATTAGCATAAAATTAAAATGTCTAATTTTTTCATAGAACAAAGCAACTTTTTGTAACAAGCTTGTTTTCACATTCATGATGATGATGGCTCAGACTGCCTGACTCCCGATTCTGGGGATCGTTCTTCATGGGTTATGGTGTTTGCAGAATTTAGTGCTGTTCTAAAGACTGCTAATTAGCAACTGGCCTAAAGGAGTTGTTTGCCAATCTAAGCAGAGTCCAAGAAAACTACAGCTCTTTCCAACACATTTCCTTTGCTAGGAATGGTGGAATACTACTGTATTTGTGATGATGAAGATCTATCTTGTACCAAAAGGATCCCTAGCTGGCAAAATGTGTCTCCTTTTGAAATCCTCACTACTGGTTGAATTGTGAAAAGTAAGTGAAGCGGATCTGATAATCTGGCCCACATGACTCCTTTACAAAGTAAACATTATCAATGAACACTTGATTTCCTGTATCCTCAAGGAAAATTGCTTTGGAAGAAAAGACTGCTCATGAGTGGCTTTTGATAGCCTCTTTTCAAATGCTTATCTTCCTGGATCAGCAGGCAAGTCTTGTCTGTTAGAAGGGCTCCACTCTATCTCCTTGTTTGGGATACCAAGGGTAATTCACACACATCTGTATCTCGGTTTTCATCATGTTTTGTTCTGCTGTAAATATCAGTTTTATTGACAGATACCAGCCTCTCTGATACTCTTCTGTTGGCTGGAGATGTGAAATTCCCCAGCTTCATTTTTTATAAGAGCATCTCTTAGAGATATAATGAACAGCAGCAGGGATTGGAAAAAGCACTTGATAAGTGCTTAAAACCCGGCTTTGTTCATTCTTTGTGGTAATTTGCTCTAACATTTGCCGCCTAATAGCGCTTAAGCTACAAAATAGTGCTTCCTGCATGATTAGCCTTTCTCACTATTAAAATATTGCATTCTTTGCATTTGACCTGATTGTAAGAACTTCCACATAGGCTGCTGCTGGAATTGTTTTTTCATGAAAAATAAAAAATAAAATAAGTAAGCTGTCAATATCAAGGACAGAAGACAAGTGCAGTCATGAAAAAGATGCCATTTTTGCACATTTGAGGTATCTGTGTAATCTTTGCTGCATAGCACAATTATTCTGCAAATTGTAATGCTTTCATTGTTTAAAAAAAACCCTGTCTTTAACCACTAAAAATAGTTGTCTGTCTGAGTATAATGTTATGCATTTCTGCCCTATAGAATTAGCCTTGCAGAAAAATGCCCCAAGGCAAAAAGAGGCAAGTCTGAACTTGACCCACATCCAGAGTGTTTTGTGAACACAAACCCCATGGGCTGTTGAGTTGGTAACGATTAGAATTGCAGAAAGTTTTTTCTTACTCTTTTTTTCCTCATGGCAATGCAAAGTAACACAAAGAATGAATGTAAAAACTATATTAGTACATCCATATCACAAATTTAAAAGCACTAAAAAAACAGAAAGCGAAGAAATAATATTCTGGCTTCAGAAATAATACCAGGTAATATTAATGATGGTTTGGTATGTATCTATAAATCCAGGTGGATTTTAGTCATAGAAAATGAGAAAGATCAGCCTACAGCCTTGCAGTTTTCATGATGTTATCATGAGCTTCATGCTTCTGAGGGTTTTCTTGTTTTTTTTTATCTTCTCTCCTGAAAAATCTTTCCTTTCTTCAAAATGGTTTCTTTGTCCTGTTAATTTCAGCAGGGTACTTCTCATGATTAACATATCTGTCATGGCCATAATTCTTTCAAATTAGAAGTGAACTCAGTCCTGACATTACACAGTCTGCTCTTCATTGCATGTTTTAAAAAAATCTGGGACTGCTCCTTTGTTCATTGCACCCTTAATTATCCTGAGGACATATGTAGCCTTCTCATTAAAAAATATTAAATCTATTTAATTTTTTTTTAAGTGCCTGTGAAGTCAATACCGTATATATTTTACAAATGCATAAGCTAGGAGTAAAGTTGGGATAAACTAGGGATACAAATACCCAGGAATTATTTAAGAAATGTGTAGATGTGGCACTTCAGGTCATGCTCTAATAGCATGCTCTAGTGGCCGAGATTGTAGGGGTTTTTTTTGTGTGTGTGTATGGTTGGACTCGGTGATCTCAGAGGTCCTTTCCAACTATGATGATTCTGTAATTCTGTGAAATGAAGTTTTTAAGTACTACATTTTGCTTTGTCCCTTGCACCTTAAGGTAGAAGAGAGTATTGGGAGAGAGTTTCTTGTGTTTCTTTACAATCCTGTCAACTGTAATTCCATAGAGTGGGCTTGGGTGTATGTGTGGAAACACACTCACTGCTGGCACAAAGCATCCCTGGGTCACCCATGCTACCACCATCTGCGACATATGCGCTATTTGGCAGAGGGATTTCTCTGCATTTCCTAGGAGGCAGGCCCCATCCATCCCTTTGCTGTTGCCATGGCCACATTCTCTCTCTTAGCATCCTTGAGTGGAGAAGAGTGTGATCGTGTTGCTTCCCCAGGAGATTGCCTATGTACTTTCCACTTCCTTGTGTGCAACATCAGCGTGCCAGAATGATGATGCTTGGTGAGGCACCCAGTAAAATATAGCAAGTTAAGGAGATTTTAACCACAGAAGCGGGCAAACCAGAACCTGGTCTTCATCTGCAGGCAGTTTGTGCTTCTGATTTTAGTATTGCATTTAGGAGTCTTCCTACTTAAAAAAAAATAATATATATACAAAGATGTATTTATAAATATATATATGTTTTCTAAATGCATAGTTATTATATAACACATTATATCTAGAAAATAGATTCAGGTTTCCCTGGATTATGAAATTTGGGTCTAAATTTTGAGGAGAAAAAAGCAGGACTTGCAAGCTGGTTCAGGGATTATCTCCTCACATACTCCTCACTTTAGCTTATTTCACAGCAATCCCACAATATTAGTAAATATTCCTATTTTTGTAACAATAGCTTTGGTTTCTCAGTAAATTAATCTCTTTTTGTTAGCTTGCTTTGGTGATAACATTTTACATTACAAGCAGCTGCTCTGTAAAGATTGAAATGAGGACTATGTGATAACTCCACAAAGAAGCAACGCCAGGCTGCAAAGTGCTCTCTTTGTCCGGGTGCCAGCATTATGAAGAATCAATACAAAAAGAAAAATTGGGATGAGAAAGAAAACAAACATAACTGTGTCTCCGCTGCTGTTGCTCTCAGACAAAGCTTGTTTCTCAATGTTGAAACCTTGTTGTTAGACAGGGACAGGGGAAAAGATGATGTAATGGAGTGAGGTATGAATAAATGAAGCAGTTGGAGTTTTGGACTTTGTCTTCCTCTAAAATGGCAAAGATGACCAAGGTCATTTAAAGCTAGTGAAACAGGACCCATTCTGCTGTGCCCTTCCATTTAAGCAGGATTCGGGCCCACAGAAAGATGATTTTCTCTACTGCATCCTTTTCAGATTCGAGCCCAGTAATGACTCTAATCACTGCAGTGAGATGACTTTGATAATCGTTGTTATCTCAGGTATGCAGGAGTGGGGAAGAAAATAACTTCTTATAAATGCCTGCCACCATAATAAAATGACAAGATATTCCATGATTAAGGAATGGGAGCTTTATTTCAGAGAAATCATGGAAACAGTTTAAGCAGTCATGGGCAGAGATGGAAAAAGTTTCAAGAGAAGTGCAAGTTTCAGCAGGCAAGCAAAAACACAGTTTAAAGGTCAGATCACATGATCCTTTAATTGGGATATTAGTGGTGCACAGGACTTTAGCTGTATTATATTTTACTGTAGACAGGCATCCAGCAAACTCAGACATACATCCCATTTGCAGGTACTGCAGGATACAAAGTTGAGTAAGCAGGGGGTTACAGTCCTTCCAGATCCAGAACAATGATTCAAAAATAACAGCCTTAAAATAAACAGAAGCATTGAGTATGAGGCTTTCGCACCATCTCCTAGGCTGAGCATCTGTTCAGCAGCTGAGGTGGATATTTAGATTCAAAAGCAAATCTTAGCAATTTTGGATATACACAAGCCCCTTTCTCTCATGAAAAGGGTTTTTTACAACCTGGTATGCTCCAGAGTGGAGAGCCACCTGGTGGGTATTAGCAGCAGTGCTTTTGCCGTGTTCATGTTTGGAACCCAAAATAGTATATTTGTAATGTTCCTTTGGTTATTATTTTTAGGATTTCTGTTTGTAAAATCTCCGTGGTCTCCTAATTTTTATGCTGTTTTTTTCTTTGCTTTTTTTTTTGTTTGTTTAGTTTTCTAGGCATGCAATTGTAGTTATTCTTTGCTTAACACTATTCACTAGCAAGGCTTACTGTTATTACAGAGCTGGAGAAACTGTGTAGCCAAAAAAAAAGGAATCACTTCGAAGTGCAATTTCACTTGCTCTGAAACGTCTTACAAATGTAGACCCAGTTGGCCAAATAATTTCATGTGAAAAAAAAAACCATGCTTCAGTCAGATGCAGGCTTGAACTAGAGAAGGGGAATTAGTATCTCTCTGCCGGCTCTGGGGTTCGAGCACTGTGGCAGATCGGAAGGGATTTGGTTCAGTTTTGTTAAAATCCACCCTCTGCAAGACTGAAGGCTTAATGTAGTCTGAGGAGGAGGTGCTTATAACCAGATTGTGTGACATTCTAAACAAGGGCTTCCTCACTCCTCCCCATATAGGTTGTTTTGTTGTTTATTAAATACTGACATACTGGCTGATTCTGCAGCCATGTGGCTGGGACATTTGCTGGTTAAGCAGTATATGCATCAGGGTTCGTATGAGTTACTGTCTACTAATACACTTAGTATCTATTAATAGAGTGATAGAACATCAACTAGTGAAATGCAAAGCACAGTGCCTATTATAGCAGCAGGGTAAGGCAATTTTGGGGGAGGTAGGAACCAGGATCCCCGCAAGAAAAGGTGATATTTGAGCTTGGAGCTCCTGAGCTGTAAGTCCCTGAAAGGTTGAATGAACCCACCCTTGCTTCTTAATTTGGCGAGTTGAGGCTTTCTTTAGCATTGTTCTTTTAACAAGTTTCTGAAACAAGCTTTTCTCTAAGGGCAAATTAATGTGCCTTGTTTCTTTTTTTTTTTAAACAGGGAATGTCTCTTTTTAGACACAGGAAAGGTGAAAAAGTGGGAAAAATCTCTATGATCCACATTGAATGTGGATATTTGATTCAGATCTTGATTCAGCTAAATTTAAAAATGTCTCACAGCCCTAATTCCAAGTGAGATATATTTTATTAAACACTCATATTCCTACTGACATTTCAAAAAGAGCATTCAGAAAGAGCTCCACCTATATTTTGCATCAGAGTTTAAAGAGAGTGTTGGAAATTCAGGCAGTGAATTTTCCAGTTTCCGAGTCTTGCAAGCAAACAAAAGCTTCTTTGAGAATTTTGAGCATCCTTAAGCCTAAGAAATATCTGTGAATCTCTATCTCTTTGCAGAAAAAAATCACAAGTATAGTTATTCTGTTTTCTATTGTTTTAAAATTTCAACTCTACATAATTAATTAAATAAGCAACGCAGAACTGTTATGAGAGGGTTGTGTTGCCAATAGAGCAGCTCTTTTCTTGGAAGAGAGGTTGGAAAATCTCTTCACTTACTGATATCCTTCTGAAGTGATGGGGAGACCTATTTACCACCCCTTCTCCCCATCTCACCTCACCCCCTTCACAGCACAGCTGTATTTGTCTGGGCCTGCATAACGTGTCCCCTGCTTTCCTGAAGCGTCAGGTGGATTGCGTATCCTCAGATCAATCATATTGCACACGTCTGGCTGCTCTGACCTGGCTGCTCATTCACCATAAAGGTCTAATGTACATTTTCTGCCCGTGGTCCCTTTCTCCGTTGGTCTCAGGAGCGCGTTGGGGGCAGCTGTGGGCTGAGTGAGTGCTGTGGGAGGGTGCGCACAGCCTCAGAGGCACAGGCTAAGCACCCCACTTGCAGAACAAAAGTCGGGCCAGAGTTAACATCCAGCCTCTTCATATTTCTCCATTTTTAAAATACTCAACCTTCAACAGAATTCTTTCATATTTTTGGTCTTTTTTCTTTCCTTTGTTTTAAAAAAGTTCAAAATTCTCAGATAAATATACTCTATATCAGAGGCGTTTCTAATCTGAATTTCAGAGTAACAGTGACTGTAGTTCCTCTACTTAGTACACAAGGTGCTGTTTTGTTTAGAAGATCTTTCAACAAGATGTCTCATCGTCTCAGAAAGAAAAATTGATGGAGAATTCACCATGACCTCTCATCATGTTTCAAATATTATATAACCTTATTGCTAACTATTTTCACTGTAAACACAATGAAACAAAAAAAAAATGTTTTCTGGCATAAAATAGATAATTTCTTATGTTGGACATCAACTTTTAAAATCCTTATCTCAGATAGATAAGGTATAAACCACAGCAGATGTTTCAGAAAAAACCTTAACTGCTTTGTTCTTTTCACATGGTTTGTTGCATGCAGAAGCCTTTTATTGCAGTTCTGTCTGACAGAATCAGCTACTCACTGTGAGCATTCAAGTAGAGCTGCTGATTTTACAAACATGCACATCCACCTGTCAAAGCCATAATTCACATTAAACAGAGATAGTAAAATTATCATTCGTTTGTGAGCTAGGTCACATGTGATCTTAAGTCTGATGAAGCAAGAAACTAGGGCAGAGCCAGTTTGTTGTCCTAACATTCTCACTGTTAATGTCTGAAATGCGTGTGATTACAATTTCAATTGGTAAGCCTCCTGTATCATGATTTGAAAAATTGCAATTTTATTTACAATATCATTTCCTTGACTTGTAGAGAACTGTACTTTTACAGAACTCAAAACAAAGCACTGCCACCTTTTAAATATCCATAAGATTGTTACTGATGCAAGTTCAACAGAGGGCCACCAAGATGATAATTGCTGGAGTACTTGACCTGAGAGGAGAGGCTGAGAGAACAGGTCTTGTTCAGCCTTGACAAGAGGAAAATTCAGGGTGACGTAACATCAGCTTTCCAATACCTACAAGGACGTTACTGAGAAGATGGTGTGAAGTTCTTCTCAGAAGTGTGTAGTGGCAAGATAAGGAAAAAAATGAACACAAATTGAAACGAGAGGCTTGGACTAGACACAAAGAGAATATTTTTTAGGGTGAGCACAATCCTGCATTAAAACAGGTTGCCCAGAGAGATTGTACGGTCTCTGTCCATGGATGAGTAACCGGGTCTGATTTCATAGCTGACCCTGTTTTGAGCAGTGGGCTAAACTAGAGACAGTTCCCTGAGGTTCCTTTCAACTATAATTTTCCTGTGAACCTATGATACATTGTTTTAAAGGAAAACTGTCTAGCAGCATGTCAGAAACATACTTAAATGCAGTATTGACACGGCAAGAGTTATATGAGAAAACCTCTAAGGTTTAGCCATCTCAAGAGACCTCCAACAATGTCATGCTAAACTGGATTTGTTCTGATAAAGGAGCTTTGCCATGATTATACCTAATGATCCCTAAAGCCACAGGAGAATATCATTTCCTCTCTTTGTCACAGGCATGGAAATGTCTACAGCAAGGCTGACACTGGGAAGGAATAATTACAGTCATAGGAAGTTCTGACGAGGGGAACTCATGAAGTGTCTCATCCTCATGTTATGCTAGCTATGCACTAGAATGGGTTGCTTCTGCTTCTAACATTTGTTTTAAAAATTCACATAAAGAAACTAAGTGTTTTTGAGGCTCATATTATGTTTTCGTAAGATTTCTAGAGCTTTTTTATGGAGTTATTTGAATTTTATTTAGATGTAAGCTTCACATTGAGTTGTTTCTGCTCAGTTTGAAATGGCTCTTCAAGGCCATTTGCTGTGAATGTCATAGTTTTCTTCCCCAACCAGCAGGGTAAAATCCTACATGAGATGTGCTTACAGAGTTTATGTACCATTGAGTTACATATTTACAAGACAGGTTACTTGTGGCAACTGAGGAACAAGCTCTGAAAGTAACTTCTCTTTGCTGTATGTGTTAAATACTCAGCATAGGGAAGTCCATTTCAATAAAGTGCTCCCTGAAGTTTCTTCTTGCTCTTAATGTTGGTTTTCTGAATAAACAGAGGCTTGCTTTAAGGTAGTAAAACTATATTTCTGTCAGGGATGAATTTGGTCCTGGATTTATCATGTCATTAATTTAGCACCTATGAACAAAGATTATTAAAATCCAAATTGAAATATTCAATGAAATATAACTCTAGCATAGACTCCAGTAAATTGTCAAATGATGGATTTCTGCAAAGATGCCCGCTCTTTTCAGGCATATAAGAAATATTTAGCTGACAACCTCAGTATATGAGCCTTTTCAAGAATAATTGCTTTGAAAATGAAGAGAACAGACACAAAGTGTGAGTCACTACATCCAGTTGTGAAAAACAGAAACTAAATATATCCTACATGCTCTAATAGTCATATATGAAGAACGTAAAAACTTTCAAACACTTTTGTAGGACAAACCTCCCACTTTCAAGAAGGAAGCCTAGAGAGAAATATAATTCTAATAAATAAAACGTGTGGGTGTTGATGAGGAAAGCTTTGGAATTCCACTTTTCAAGTACAGCAGAAAGTGAAAAGGCCTGCTTTCAAACACCTTTTAGGTGTCTTTAAAGAATATGAGATTACCATTCCTTTCAGACATTACAAAAACTGCAAAGTGTTCCTGTCCTTTATATTTTCTTTAAAGCACTTTGTGCATACATATATTATACTAGAATATTCTCTTCTCAGGAAAAAGTATGAAGTACTGAGAAAAAGTATGAAGAGCCGCAAAATTTGAATGTGTACAGACTTGAGCAATTGCATACATTTTCAAAAGGTTTTCTTAAAGTATCTGTCTCTCTTACCACAAGACACTAAGTGGTAAGTATATCACAAGAAGAGAATTTATATGTATTATATAAACTGATGATCCAGACAATCATAACTCCGTTACCAAAAAAAGAGTCGTGGCATTATTACCTTGCATTTTAATAGTGAAAGGCAGGGGATGGTGCTTTTGTTCTGCTACTTTAGTTCAAAAAGCAGCTAACAGTTCAGAAAAGGCTGGCTGGCTTCATACACGTAATGGTTAGAAATAAACAGGAAAATTAATAGATTTAATCTAACAGTGAAATGCCTCAAAATCAATGTGAAGATCACAGTTACTTAACCAGTTTACGTAAAGTTGTCATGAATATTTAGGTAGCAAGATTTACAGCTGACCACGAGTTAATTGTTAAATTTTGGAGACTTGTGAGACAACAGGACAGCAAAGAGAGGCATAATTTAAGAGTTTCCATTTTGAAGTGCAATTTTATAGCTGATGGTAGATGTCTGTGGCACATAGCGATGAAAGTGGAAAATACAGGAAGGCAAGAACAGAGAGATGAAAGAGAAATTTCAAATAAGAGGAGGACAACAAAAGTTATAAAGGAGTTTAGTTCAGATGCTTTCTAAAAACTCAGAAAGGACATAAGAGCTAATATGACAGCAGTGTATAAAATAATTAATGGTGAAAAAGGCCTAAGAGTGTATTTACTCTTCCTAATGTGACATAAGCAAACTGACAGGAGAAGCCTTAATTTTATCAACACGGTTTTAAAAGATAAAAGGGTGTACTTTGCAGACTATGCATAATTAACCTGTTGAACTCACTTGTGTAAGAAATGGAGAAGAAAGAGTGCAGTAGGAAAAAATAATAGAGTCTAACCTTTATACAAGTAATAAAGATTTTACCACTCCTTCACAGAAAAACAAAGTTCCAGCAGCTTGAGGGAAGGATTTTTTTTTTCCTGGAAATATGGTTAGTTAGGAAATTTTGTACACTTTGCAAAGCACCTCTGGAAGCAGCTAACAGCGCAGTTCCTTTGCCTTTGCTGTGGTGCAGTGCACATATATTAATTACCCTAAAAAATGCAAAAACATTGAGAGAAATTATGTCTTCAAGACACCTGTCTTTGTGAAAGATGAGCACTATTTCGAAATAGCAACAGCAATAAAGACCTTCCTTTTTCTGTAATGTTCTATTTAAAGTCCACTTAAATGAAATTAAATGCTCTTTACTAGCAGCAATAAATCAATTCTTTATGTAAATGAAGCAATTCTGCTACCACAGCAGAAGTTTGTGCTGTTTATATGTTGTCATGACACTTCTGGGTAGGTCATTCCTTCCCCCACCAGTTCTCAGAAGCGCTTTAGATATCAAAATGTAAGGTTGAAACTTTATTTCCTACTAGGTTTCTCCTTGATATTAATTCAACAACTGTCATTTATGCCATGAAAAAGTATTTTGCAGCAATGTGCAGGTGAGATCTTGTGATGTTCAATATGAAATACAATCAAAGCTACTTATAACCAGGGTAGTAGAATGGTATAATGGTTTGATAACTAACTCAGGATTCCAGTTAGGTCCACTGGAGTGTAGTTACTGCCGCTGTGACTTTGGGCAATCCATTTTATCTCTCACTTTCACAGTTCCTCACCACTAAAATGGGGCAATCATCCTTTTCTTCAAGATATATTGGAGGTACTCTGCTGTTGGGCTTGGGTGTAGGAAAATTTCAATAAAAGATATAGTCATTTTTAAAGCCCATCTATTTTAGGGTACTATTTCTTCACTCTATTGGGGGGGGGGTTTAAACGGAATAATTTTTTATTACTTTACAGTAAGAGGAATGGTAAAATGTCTTTGTGATAATTCTTGGCATGCTTAAAAACCTCCTGTGAAAAATACATGGTTTTCCTCATCTTTTTTTGCCAGCCGACTGAATGATGACACAGATAATTGAGCAGTTTCATATTCCACCAAATGCAGCTTACCTCTAATCAAATGTTGTCCACGTATGAGAAGGATTAGAATATTATGGACTTAAAGTCAGGATTACCTGTAGAAGCTGTCTTCATCCTCAGGAAACAAATTAAAGAAACTGGCTGTTGATTGAACAAATTATTTCAAAAAGCCAATGTAGATAGTACATATACATCTTCCTGTCACCGTATTTTCAAAAAGTGACTAATATATGGATGTATGACAGCATTACTCCCATTTGGAAGAAATTGTTTACTGTGCACAAGCAGGCATTGGAGATAATATTATTTTTAAAGTATGAAGAGAGCTGTTGATGGTGGTTCAGAGTGTTGATGACCAAGCTGCCTCTTTACTTTATTACCTTCTTGCTTATTTGAGTCATACAGTGATTGTCAAGAAGTGTTTAATTTATCTTGACTTCTACCACATTTTGAACTTGTTTTTCTTCTTAAAGCCAGCAAAGTAGCTGACAGGGTGAATTTCTGTGCCATATGTAATGAAATGTTAGACCAAAAATAGAAGAGGATGAGGGACAGTCAGTGGCCAGTGATTTCCCTTTTCCAGTACACCATCTCAAAATTTCTCAACCTTCTTCCTAATCTGCATACTCTGCCATTGGCTAGCCACCTGCCTTTCCCCCATTTCCTTCACCGCTGATCAGCCAGATGGAGAACTGGATCCATTTTCAAGTGCTTATACCAGTTAATAGAATTTCTGACCCCAAATTATTTTTTAAAGTGCCTTATTTCTGCATCTCCTGTCCTCCAGTTGACAGCTATACATCAAGGTGTAGGGTACGTGACGAGGTGCCCGTTTCTCTTGTGGTGTCTGTTCCCACTTTGAGTACAAGGTTTTTAACACTACTGTGCCCCAGCAGGTTAGACTGCTCAAGTGGAAGATGCTGGTTCAAGTGTGATGAGGTGGAAGAGAGTTTGGAACCCATCCCTCCTCCATCCTGGTAGATGAGAGTTAGGATGGGGGGGAGAAAAGGACGCCTTCCCTTCCTTCTCGCAAGCTGTGTTTTGCACAAGGATAGGTACTGCCTAAGCAGCTTTACCAAATCAGGCCCCACAGGTCAGCCAGTTGGGAAACATTTTGTATTAAGGTTGAACATAAAACAGGCTACAGATAAACAAATGTCCTGAGGTGCCGTGCATGTGCCTAGCTGCAGAAAGGGAGGTGTCTTCTAGAAATATTTGCAGAGGAAACAGAGGTGTCACAGGGATCAGGTGCCTACAGAGATGTCCTGCCCCACAGGTACTAGTGATAGCAAAATGATGGACATGCATCCTTGAAACCCAGCATTCCTGTCCCCTTTGTAAATACAGCCTTGAGTGTCTTTCCGACAGTTCTCTCCGCCTTAATTGTTCTGTTTTGTTGTCTTTAGTCCTGGTGAGAATAGTCTCATAAAACGTCCTCCATCTAACACATTTAAAAGAATTGCCTGCTATTTCTTCCTGTGTCTATATACTCATTTGCTCTTCATGTTCTAATGGCTCTGTTTGAGATGAGTTTGAATTTTCTTGATTGATATAAATAGGATTTGCATTGTATCCTTATCTATTCTCCTCCAAGGAAATTGCTTTTAATTATTATTTAAGGTTCAACTCTAGTTACTGCTAAAACGAACTTCTGCTTCTAGCTTTAGGACTGAGAACTGAGCTGCAAATAAACATGAACTGAAATAATTAAATCAATTACTACCTTTGGTTATTTTACTGTTAATCTGTGTAGCCTTTATAGTTTCAGAATAATAATGTCCAAATTCATTTTAGCTGAAGTAATTTTTTTGGGTTGAGATTCATGCTTTCTTCTCAGTACTAAGAAGTAGGTCTTGCTTGAGGCATTCATTTAATTTGTAAAGAAATTTCTTTTCTAAACTTTGTCCCAATGTGACTTTTGACCAGTTTATGTGTGGATAGCTGAAATAATATGTTATTAACTGTTTATTAGCTTCAGTTGCCATTTATCTCCTTTGCTATTATACATTCAATAGACTTTTATGATTGGAGGCCTTCAGTATAACCTGCCAACTTTGTGTTTCACATGGGCTGAATACACATGTAGTTTTGAAGTTAAACACAATAGCTTCTATTTGGCTTGGGGAGCTCTGGATGCAGTGGGCAATTATTACCAGGTTTCTGTAGTCTTACTGCTACAGCCTTCTCCCAGACATTTACATCCCTTTCCCACATGCCACAAGTAAAGGGTTGCCTGTCGCTCAGCCTCCCCAGACCATACGGGCAAAGTGGCTGCCTTCCTGGTGCTTCCCAGGTTTTCTCAGCCTTGTAGCAACCTGGCTGTTTCATTCTCACGTCCACCACCAGAAAAGAAGGAAATCATAAACAAATGTGCCCACGAATGCCAAGTGTGCAAGAAATTATATTAATTAACTTCCTGGAAAATGTTCATAGCTAAGGATTGGGATCTTCTTGGGACAAGAGAGGATGGACAGTGGCAGGAGAAGCAGAAGAAGGGCCACAAGGGGCCACAAAGATGAGCTGCTGGGGCATCTATGCTATGAGGACAGGCTGAGAGAATTGGGATTGTTCACCCTGGAGAAGAGAAGGCTCCAGGAAGACCTTATACCAGACTTCCAATACCTCAAGAGGGCCTACAGGAGAGACGGGGAGAGACTCTTTATCAGGGAGTAGAGCGATAGGATGAGGGTCAATGGTTTTAAGCTACAAGAGAGGAGATTTAGATTAGGTATTGGGAAGAAATTTTATCCTTTGAGGGTGGTGAGGCACTGGAACAGGTTGCCCAGGGAATTTGTGGATGCCCCATCCCTAGAAGTGTTCAAGAACAGGCTGGATGGGGCTTTGAGCAACCTGGTCTAGTGGAAGGTGTCCCTGCCCATTGCAGGGGGGTTGGAACTCGATGATCTTTAAGGTCCCATCCAACTCCAACCATTCTATGATTCTATGATTCTGTGAAGAAAAGGGGCTGGTGGCAGCAGACACGTTGGTCGTGAACTGGCAGTAGTATTTGTTGCATGGTGGTGCATTGTTCATGGAAGCCAGCAACAGCCAAAGTGCTGCAGGAATTATGTGGGAATGCAGAGCCAAGACCCCAAATTATTCTAAATTCTTAATTGCCTAGATGCCTCATAAGCACAAAAGTGCAAATTTACCTTCTTGCAACCTCAGTAGAGTTGCCACTGCTTGCATGCGGGCTTCTGAAATCCTAACTCTGGCACTTTTCAGATGCCAAAACCCCATTTCTAGGGAACTGCCTAAGCCTCGTTTGCTACTGAGCAGCTGGGCTCCCTCACCTCTGCCAGGGTTCACAGACTGAGCACTCCTCCATCTGATCTTCTGTTTGCACTCTTGGAGCCTGTTGACTGCATTAGAGGACTCAAAACAGAGATCGCAGCAGCAGTAATCTCTTTAATAACCTGTGGGAATATAGCATACACATTTATAAATTTTTCTCCTGACTTTTATCACATTTCTTAGAAAAGTATCTTGGCCTTTCTCTTTGCATGATCAAGACCTGAAAATAACATATCCCTTTAACCAAGTGCACAGTTTTTATGACTCCCTGTCTGACATTGTTCCTCCTCATTTTTACAAAAAATGTAAACAGCAGATCTTTAGGTTGTAACATTTAATACCCTATGTCCTTGCTCGGATAGTCCCTCCTCCCAAGGATACTGGAATTTACAACAGGTTGGGCATGGAAACCAGAGGAAAAGGCTTTGATTTTGAATCCTTTATTGAAATTTCCATCCATAAATTGAGCATAATTTCAGTGTTACAGATACACACTCACTGTAGGTCCCACAACAGTTTAAATGTAATTGTAATGGTAGGCTTTATTTTTGAAGACTTATTTTTAATTGGAAATCAAATCCTTGCTGCCTGACTGAAAGCCTCTCTCATTTATGTAAGTGTATCGCAGCTCCACTCAAGCCACTGGAGTTGTACCAGGGCCGCTGAGAACGCTATCGTCTTTAGAACAGTATAAACTTATTAGGATAACTGTTTGATCTTATAAGTGAATTCAGCAAGCTAAAATCACCCTTCATCTAAAGCAGATAATTACATTACAGTTAAATTAATTGATTTATTTGATGGTTATATCCTGGAGCCTGCCAGGATCCTGAGAGTACCTCTCTCTTTACTGCCTGCCTTGCTTCCTAGGATGAAAGTGGTGGGACTGGAAGAAATGTGCAAGTTGCAAATGTAAATGTGCCACCACCCACTTCTCTGTTATTTATTGCTGTTTACATAGCAGCTCAGGTCTGTGTGACATATCAGGCAAGTAAAGCGTCAGGTTGCTGCCTGACAGGGTAGGAAGCCTGGTTGTTCACCACCTGGCTTAGGCATTACTGCTTGCACAAAATGAAGGTAATGTGTGCGTAACCTGACGGCAAACTCAAATTATTCATTCGCCTACTCTCCATTAGATTTGTGCTTTATGCTGACTGTTCATGGAGGCATACCAGTATAAAAGATGCATGCTGTATCAGCTGTGCTCCTGGAACAGGAATCAGACATGATGAAAGTTTGATATTGTGACAGCAAAGGGGCAGGAAGAATAGCTTGCAATTATGGAATCCTTTTCAGAAATGACATTTAGAAAGACAAAATGCAGATGAAGAAGAAGTGAAAATTTGCAAGGAAGATTTTCTCTCCCATACCTCCCCTGTTTTCCTTTATTTGTATACGTGTTTCCTTTTTTAACTGTATTGTGTTTTTCACTCCTACTTGAATATCTGTTGTTTTTTAAAATGGTTCAAGGTCACCCATGCTACTGCTGTAACAGAAGTATGGATCACCAATTCATTACTGCTAGGACCACCATACATCATCTCAAATCCATTTCATTTTGTTCAAAACTTATACAGACAGTCTTATGTCTGTTTTACCTATCTTCATGTCATTATGAACACTGGTTGAATATTAGGTTTCTGGCAACCATGTTCATCCTTTAGGCTCTCCTGATGCAAAGCATCTGTATGAAAGACAGAGGGAGAGGGAAAGAGAGAGAAAGAGGGGGGGAGACGCTTCTTTGATCTATTTCAAGAGTAAAGAACATGTAGGTTGGGACTTGGACCCTATTAAACCCCTGCATCTGTCAGTCAGAAACATTTACTCTGAGCAATCAGGCTTCATTAGCTCCACTTGATGCAAAATTACTTGCTTAAACACAGAGAGAGATGGAAGAAATCACAAAAGTCAATCTGTTTGTTAAAACTCTTGCTTCTGGTAGATGATATGGTAATTTTCATTGAAAATTGAATTGTAGAAAGTCATATGAATGTGGCTAAACACAACCTGGGAAATTGTTCCGAGAAGAATATATTCTGTATCTTGGGAGAAAAGTAAAACATCCTGAAGTCTAGCAGTTGCTATGGAAATGCTTAAATTAAATGTAAAGCATGCATAAATTTTCCATATACCCAGCACTTCGGGAATTGGGGACATATGTTAGGGGAAAAGCCATAGACATGAACACTAAGCAGAAGATAAGACATGGGATTTTTTCTGTGGATCTCTGTGTAGAATATTCCACTGGCTTATCTACACTGCATTTTAAGTGCAGACAAAAGCCCATAGTTGAAGACCAAAGTATTTCTATGCAAACTCCAGGACAAGTCAGAAATGGGCCTGAGCTAATCATGCCAACTACCTTAAGATCGCTTGCAGCAGTACTGCTTGGTCGACTTTGGGCAAACAAGCTGAATATGGAGTCCCTTCTAGAAAGGCTCTGCATACCACCACAGAAGGTCATGGTATGTGGCTCACCCTAGCTGACTTTATTTGGAGCACAGGGGACAAGATGATTTCAGAAGGTCCTTCCGACCTCAGCTATTCCCTGGTTCTCTGAAGATGGAATACGTGAATAGCCTAGTATCCTGTCACACTGCCAACAGTCTGTCCACTGAGCTACAGATGTTATTCAGAAGATAGAGATATAAAGCTAAAAAGACAGGAAAGCACACTGGGTGAAATTCCAGTCCCTTAACTCCATTCTCTGTGCGCTGTGGGTTTGACATAGACTGAGGACTTGAAGGTATGCACTTTGCATATTACTCCAAAAAATGCTAGTTCCCTCACAAGACACTCTTTTGGCCATAAGAAAGAATCCTTGGGGCCCATGCTTTTTAGCAGGTGCTCAAATTGTTGGCTGTGTAAGCTCTATGCAATGTGGCTTCTCTCCTGATCATCTTCAGTAAGTCCTGGACTTGTTGCACATGCAGAGGTATACCTGCATATACTACAGTATCAAAAATTACTGGTTGAATGCAATGTGTCAAAGGAACAACCAAGAATGACTAGTGGTTTGTATGATGGTACACAGGAGCTACCCTCACAAATCAGGCTTACCCTACAAGAAACTCTACTATCACTATTTGACACAGATCTAGAGTGAGGGTATTGCTAAAAAAACCCTCCAGGTTTCTTTCTGTTTTGATGCTGTCGTGGTGAATGTCTAATCAGCCTGAATGCTGCAATTTACGGAAACATGCTGAATCTCTACATGCTTGAAAGACAGCTTTTGTAAGGTGGCTTGGTTTTCTGTTTTGATCTTCTTGTTAAATTATACTTCAGCATTCTAATGCAAATTAAAAGAGAAACTCTGAATCTTCCACATGCAGCTTCTTAAACGTCAATTTCCTCTTCAAAAAAACCCCCATAAATCCATGTCAGAGAAATGCCAAATGAAACTGTATGACACACATACACACATGTACATTTGATAATGCAAGTTACTCAGTTCAATCTAAGTCTTGACTTATGCTATGAAGTTGCTTCCCTCCCCAAGGAACTTTGTGTCTGTCTGCATCAGTGATTTGATTTGGGAATGCACTTCTGGAACCGTTCTCAGAGATAAAGGCAAGAACTGGTGTTCTTTTCAGTGAAACTAAATCAGAAGGTGTGCTCCAAATTGTGCCTAGTGTGCTCCATCCACTGATGGGTACTCAGACCACCGGACTTTGTTTCACTATGTGTGCCTAGCCCAGGATGTGATACAGATGGTGACTCAAAGTAGCTGCAGTTGTAGGAACCCTGTCAAGCTTGAAAAAAGCAAAAGATCACAGGCATAATCTTGACTAAAGTGAAAAACAAGATTCCCATTCACTTTGGGGAAGGCATATTATACTTAGAGTATGCACTCTCCTTGCCTTGGCAGCTGGGTGACAAGAATGAACAACTACAGCAATCGATTTTTAGATTTGGCTACTGGATTCAAAGTCATAATATACTCAGAATTGCACTTCTCTGCAGAGGTAGAAAAGTACACCCTTTTGAACCTTTTGGTAAAGACACATTAACCTTGCTGGCGAGTCACATTAATAGATAGCTTTAATAACATCATAGCTTGTTTGTTTGCCACTGTCCATAGGAGTAAAATAAATTCCTGTACTAACACAGCCTGCACCTGCCTGTATTTTGCTGCCATTTTGAACGGTATTTTGAACAGATGTGAGTCTTCATCATTTGTTAATGAGTGGCATGATGATGGGGAAAAAAAGCGTATTCAGTCATTTCCTTCATCTGTGGATTTATTATTTCTATTTTTATCATTTCATTTAGATAATTCTGGAATGGTAAGGGTTGAAGATAGACATTCCCATGTGCAAATAACTTCACATCCTGTTCCAGGAGATGCCAGTGATGACAGTCTTATGTCCATGTAGGCAGGTGTTTGATCAGAGGATTTCAGGTATATATTTGTATGAATTCTCCACTAAGTAAAATATTCTAGCAAAAAAAAAATCCAGAAGCAACAAATGGTATCTGGTGGATTTGATTTCAGCCTGTAAGCTACATGCTGTGCCTTCGTTACCCGTGGCATAGGCAAATGATTTTATCCACAGAGCTAAATGTTACTGGGTTCTTTCGAGACTATTTTGGCAAACACAGAGCTCACTAAAGACAGAATCAGGAGTCATATTTGTGAAAATATGTTGGGAATAGAAGTTAAACTATAACATCTGCATTATGAGAATATAGTTTATAATTAAAAAGAACATATTTGCACAGCTAATATAGATCAGAGACTATTGGAGGAAGCTGTTATTGCTTGTCACAGGAAACACTGGTCCTCAGGTTTGATTTGATTCACATGTGAACAATGTATATCTCAATGTTTAGATTCATGGTTGCTTGATTCAATCCAAATTGCATATTGTGACTACTATATTTTATACAGTAGTTGAAAAAAGTGTATTTAAATATATTGTATTGAAAATTAAAACCTTTTATTTAGTCATAATTAGGAAAGATAATAATCGAGATCCCACAGACTTTATTTCTTTGGGGGGAAAAAAGGTATTTAAAGAACAATAAGAAGTTAATATGCCTCCAGAAAAAATTTAAAGGCATAGGGCCAGATTGTGACAGTTTGCTCGTACAGTACTAAGGTACTATTTAACATGCAAATTAGGTAATGTGGACTATCTGCTTTTGAAGTGCTAGATTCAGATATCCATATAATTTTTGCTTATACTTTATTTCACATGTTGAAGTGAGAATTATTTGTGGAGTATGGTACTATTTAATTGAGGAAGGCTAGCATAAACTGTCTGTAAGGAATGGGTTCATGTAACTTGACTCTAATAAAAAGTCCAAGTAAAAACAGGAAAAACCTAATATTCTAAAATTTAAGCTAATTTTGTTTAGTTTTTTTCCTGAAAATAGTAGTTTAAGTACTTTGAACCAACTTTACTTTGGTGGTGCTTTTAAAATTTTTCATGGATAATAGATGTTCTAATCCCTAAACTGTATGCAAACAAACCATGCTACTTATTCACTCTTTGCAATCTGTAAATCCTGGATTTTTAACAGGTTAGCTAAAGCACAGTGTACTCAAATTTTTACATTTGTTCATCCCATTGATGATGCCCTAGCACTATTCAGTGGTGGATACACTTGCTTATTTATAAACAAATCTATGAATAACTGTCAAGTATCTTTCCCTGTCCATTTTCCCCTGGATGGGAACATTTGATGGATATTTTTCGAGCTAATAGACACCATTTTTGTTAAGTCGAGATCAAAATACTTCACTTGTATTTTCCCTCCATAGGAGTTCCTGTTTCTAAAATAATATAGTTTCTGATTCATGTAAAGATGAATTTCGTAGACTTCAGCCAGCTTCTAAGAAAGCAGTTATCCATTCCTAACCCATAATTGCTATTGTTTAATTTGTTGTATTGAATGCCTGATGTATTCATAAAGTAATGTAAGGTGATTGTGGAAACACCAGGCCTTGTTGCCATGGAAATACACATTTACTTACACACATATTTCAAAAAGAAAAATCACCTTTATAAAAGTTCATAAAAAGGTACAGAAATAATTGTTTTCTATTCTTTGTTTATATATATTAGCAGGGGGACTGTGTATGGGACTGATGCTGAGTAGGTTCCTACCCAGTAGCTATCACAGAGGGCGGCAGAAGGAGATGCTATTTAGGGGGAACATATGAACCTGGACACTTTTTGCTTTAGCCTCCTCCTCTCTTTCTTCTTAGTTTGGCAGGCAAAAGAGGGTATTTTCACCACCGTCTAATTTCTTCTCCTCAGTCTTCTTCAACCAAAATGGTCTGATGTTTCAGTCTTCTTAAGTTTTCAATATTTTCCTTGTTCCATCACATCTCAGCATTTCTCCCAAGGTTTTTTTCTATCCTTGGTGTATTTGTGAAATGCTTATTTCATCTCCTGATTAATTTACTGAAAGTCTGCTCTGCTGTATAGAAAATCAAGTGGTCAAGAATTGTCACCACTGACACCTTTTCAAGCCTCAGATGAGTTGTGAACACAAGCTCAAGCTTCAGTTTCTCATTGGTAAGGAAAGCTTTTTCCAGCAGAGGAAGTGGGTTTACTTTACTTTACTTTGCTTTGCTTTACTTTACTTTACTTTACTTTACTTTACTCAGTGTGGGTTTACTTTGGGGAAGATCAACTAAAAGCTCTGCAGCAGAATATTCTGCATTTTCTTTAGCTTCTCAAAGCAGTTCGGCAAAATTGAGATTTCCTGGCTGCTAACCCAGCTATTGAGGCTGGTTCTGCTCCAAGGGAGTCCTCTAGCACTGCAGCACACAGTCTAGTATAAAGTGACAGAAGGTCCCAAGTCCTGTCTCTCTTAGAGTCTGGTAACTCTACTGTCTTAAAGGGGTTATGGTGACAGTGCAATAATTGCCCAGGCAGCTCAAACAGAAGAGGTTTTGAAACGTGTGGCAGGCTAGTGGCTGCAGGTGGATACCACAGAGGAGGTGAATGCCAACTCAGACAAACTGAGCTCACACCGTCACCTTTCAAAAATCTGCCGCTTTTCCTGAGCAGAAACCTTCCTGCCCTTGTGCTGATATTGCCTGTCTGTCTGTGCTTATCTCGCCCTCCGCCTGTCTCTCAGTGAGCAGTGAGCAATGGTGTGGAAGAACAAAGGCACCGATTGACTTCCCGTTTCTTTTCAATGCCTTGATCTCAAAAAATGAAAATTTGGATGCAAATGTAAGCTGTCGGGGGCTGTCCTGAGAAAGAGTTTTTGAGGACTTTCATCTCAGCTCTAGAGGTGCTCTAGAAGAATTACACATGGTCACCTGCTAAAATAAGAGTATGTAATAGGCATTCCTAAAAAAATAACAGGGGGAATGATAAAATCCCTAAGTACACCCTATTAAAAAAAAAAGGATGGATAGATTCAGAGGACTGTGGAAGCAATTTATGTCAGAAATAACCACCTCAATGAACTCTTCAAAGCCAGTCAAGATTACAAGCTTTGCTGCCAATACTGGACCCTGAAACAATCCTTTTATATTGACACCTGACACATCTGTACTGGGAAAATGCTTGTAAGATTATCTGTACATACCAAGACAACTTAAAGTTCACAACAAGAGAAAAATGTACAGCTATAGATATACACTGTGTATTTGGTTACAGAAAAAAAATAGGACAATGCATCAGAGAATGGTTACAGATCAGTGCTTCCTGTAATTCTTTAGTTTGAAAATAAGCATTTTCTCTCATCCAGGTCTTTTAATACAAGAATTCACTGAGATATAAATTTATAAATAAGCAAATATGCTACTTTTGTCAAAAAGAGGTAGGAGTTGCAAGGTAGAGTAAGTTCAGGGTTATCTGATTGTACTACATATATATATATCAAATATATGCTTCAAAAGCCAAAAAAATCAACTCTATGATACGGAGCTTAACAATGTAAAAAAAATTCTATGGAAATATAAAATGGATTTTATGGTTGCTAGGTTTTGTTTCATATTGGCTTGCTTTCTTATCAAGTAAAAATTCTCCTGTTGTATACCAGAGCAAAGGACCTGCAACATTTAAAGTGTGTGGTAGACTTGTGTTAAATGAAATCTGGTCTGACAGATGCTGAAAGAAGATAAATTATTTAAGAAAAATGTTGCATAAAAGTTTTACTGATCTGAGAGAAAGAAAAAATTCCCATGACTACCTGCTTTGCTCTGAATAACGTCAATAGAAGTGGCAAAACTGAAATAGCTATTTGTAGAAGAAAGACGTAATGGAAAAATCAAAAATCTCCGTAACTGCTATTCTTTTTGTGTTTTGGGGCCATCTAAATTTCAAGGTAGCTTGGTGCAACTATTGTTGGTTCTTACTGGTGTCAACTATTCCTATAAAATCAGGAGATAGACTTGGTGAATAAGATTTCAAGGTTATCTGTTTTCTTTTCTATGGCTTTGAAACTATTTTATCATCTCTCTATTCATTTGGAATAGAGAAAAGAGAAATTGAGAGATTTTATGGCATTTGTGGTTTCATACATACACTCTGGTATAACTTGACCTTGGGTGTTATGGTGGTATTAATCCTAGATATGGCTCCCGGGCAACCACAACCAGCATACTGTGTTCAATTCTGTTCTTCAGAATTCAGCAAACATACTGGGCCAATGGTCCAGTGAAGAGGAATAAGACTTGTTAAAGAAATATATAGCATGTCCATAGTAAAAAACACTAGGAGCTCAATATTTAGCTTATCAAGGACCACATTAAGAGCTTACTGAACTAAAACCTGTAAATACCAACATGGGAACAAAATTGTGTTGCATAGCCTTTTAATTCATTAGACAAAACATAGTAAGAACTAAGACAACATGACATTAAATTCACTTTAGAAATGAGGAGCAAAATGAGGGCCAATTTTTCTGCAGTCAACAGAATTGACTCTGCAAGAGTTATATAGGTTCGTTGTCACTGAATGTTTTTTTCTAAAAGAGATGTTTTATTTCAAACTGGAGTTAATGCAAAGGAAATCTACATCCTATGTTTTGCTGAACATGAGATAATTATGAAAACGGTCTCATTTAACTGTAATGCCAATATAACTATTGAATCCTAAGCCTCATGTCAGATGTCTTCTTTAAGGCAGGAAAGGTGTCAGTTTAAGATTCCAAGAGTAATTTTAGTTTGGTGAGGGCTACATCTTTCACAGCTGAAAAGAACTCACCAAAGATGAATGCATACTTTGTGTACCTTTAGTGTAGCTCCAGTCTGTAGGCCTTGCTGGCATAATTACACCAGTAAAAGTTGTAAAGATGCGTGGTTCGTTCATTGGTGTCACTCTGCTCTAATATTGGATCAGTTTTACTATCAAATGTGAATCTTCAGAAGTAATCTGTCAAGACGATGGATTTACAATCTTATTGCTGATAATATTCCTTTATTTAGGTGTTGAGATATTTTTCTCAGAAACATTGAGTAGGCATAAGATTTATACACTTGTAAGGAAAAGGTGGTCTCAGTGAGTTTCCCCATGCAGAATTATTTTGGTAGAAAAGTGGCAAAATATTCTTGTTGACCTTTGTTAACTAAAGAAAATATCTTTTTAATTCAAAATGACCTTTCTTTTCAAAATGGAGTTAGGTTATATCAAATAAGGTTAACAGTTTTAAAAGGTCAAAAGCAAATTAAATCTTTTGAAGTCATCAAAATATTTCTGTTGACCTGACCTTTATTTATTTATTCATCCATTCAGTTTTTGGATTATGGTATGAGACATTACTAGTGTTGCAAGGTGGGAAAGAAAAATTGAAATCTTCAAAATTCTTATGATAGACAAATATTTTCATGTACTTCCATATATTAATATGCATCTTACATTTCACTGTGAAAACAAAATTAGGAGCTGATTTTAGACACAGCAATTTTTGTGATGGGGAAGTTGAATCACCTAATTCTAGAAAAGCTTTGGAGGAGATGTAGGTGCTTCTGCTACAGGTATTGTGATGCAATTATGAGAAAATATTTATTACGCTAGTCTTGTCATTTCTGGATTAAAGATTTTTGAAAACAAAGGAAAGATATCCACTTATAACAGCAGTTTTTTAATTATGTCTTAGTGCAATCATAAAAATAGCGACAAAATGCTTCAATAGTGGGTTGATGGACCATCATCAAACCATTTTGGAGAGTATAAAAGAATAGTTGAGGAAATTAAAATGTCCTTCATGTTGAGAAGTAATCATTTTTATTTGCCACAGCCCAGAAACTATCCATTTGTCAGTGCATGCACAGGGGGGCAGTGGTCTCCACTGATATTTGCCTCTGAAAATGTCATACAACCCTACTTGATGCCTCTCTCTTCTCCCACACCTCATATGAATGTTTTTAAATCCTCTTAGAGAATGGATTTTTCACCTTCTGCATGAAGACAGTGTCCATTTGTTGTTGCTGTCACTGCAATGCAAATAGGCATAGTAACAAATATTGTTAGAATCCGTAAATCAAAGGAATTATAGCACTAAACAGAAAATACAAGACAATCATAGAGGTGAGGTTGTTGCCCTCCTTGGCCTGAAAAACTGGGTACAATTGAGGACCTGAGGGTTTTTCTTGTTGGAAGGAGCAACCGATGATGGATTCTGTTAGCTGTTGCTTGCAAATCTGGTTTATTTACCAGAAAAGTGATAAATCCTGTTTCTGTAAGTGCCACAGGAAGAACGATAAGTCATATAGGTCACATTCTTGCTTGCAACTCGGAGCCTACCCATTAGCAAATTATATGGTAGAAGGACCTCTACCTTGGTTCCTGTCAGGGCCACCGTAAGTTTGTCTGTGGCTGTCCTCTGCATTTTTGCTCTGCTGTTCTCCTTTATGTATTTGCCATAATTCCACATTAACACTGTCTGTTCCCATTACCATAAGCAAGGAGATATTTAATTGCTGCAGCCACCAGTAAGAGTAGCTGGTGTGGCCTCCAGCATAACAGGAAATTGAGTTAGGAAAGGAAAAAAAAACTACAAGAAACTGCAAGTCCAGCTTGTCAGCCATGATTATGGGCAGCTTCACAAGAAAGGAGGGGAAAATATTCTTCCTCAGTTTGTGAAGCTGATACCAAGAAGTGCACATTTATATAAGAATCTGCAGCACAGGAGGGTCTTGGTAATAACAAAGGTCTTTGCTCCTCTAACCTGCTTTTCTTCTGTATCTTGGCCCTTTGCCCTCCCTTCAAAGAAAAACACATGTTCTACTGCTGAGAATGCTTTATTAAGTCTTTGTAACACTTGTCCCGCTGCCTCCATGCACATATGCAGAAACATTTCATTACCAAGTCCCTAGATATGTAATTGGGGCAACATTCTCTGAGGAAATAATATGATGTAAAATTTCTACTGAAGAGATCGCTGAGAACAGAGTGGGAAAACTTAGTCACAGTTGTTTGAAACGCTCCATGATACAAGAGAATTCTGCCTTTTTCCTTTCATTGCTTGTCTACATTTGTTTGCAGGGATCACAGGGGTTTCTTTTCTCAGTCTAATCTATTATTTTGTATTTTACATTAATACAAATAAATGAAACAGCTTGGATTAGGGGATGATATTAATAAAAATACCAAGAAATCTCTGGAAACCTTTTGGCTCTCAAAAACAGTTTCATTTAAATAAAAATGAAGCACCATAACAGCAAAATAAAAATCATTAAGTAAAGTGATGTTATAAATAATGCTGCTGAAAGATTTTCTTTACAAGTAAAAGTATGGACACATTCACAATATAAATAAAATATATAATTATAAATAGCTTTTCTGGAATTTTATCATCTTTCAATCACACTGACTTACAGCATGTGTGCTTACTGCTTTCTGGGATTGTACAAGAGACAGATGGGGAGCTAGAAAGTAGGTTTGTTTTAAAGATATTACAGTGTGACTATCACTGTGAATGTATTACCAGACCTTATTGTTTTGGGGTATTTGGAATTAAAGTGGTTATCTCTGACATATTTTCTTTTTTTTTCACTTTTTCTTTCTTTGCTCCCATCCACTTGTAAAGTTAGACCTGGATTCTGTATTTGTAGCAAGCTGAGTAATGTAAAATAACTACATTAATATCCTCAAAGCCCCAAAATGTGTTAGCACTTTTTTCCTTGGCTTATATGGCACATCTTTTTTATGTTTTAGAAAACCAATTTGAAAAACAAAAAAAAAAAACGTGACCAGATAAAAAATAGGGATGTATATGTTGGTATTCAAACAAACGCAATTTCATTGTCTGATGGTTTCTAGCTAGCCAACCGTTACACAATTACTGTCCCATATGTATTCTATGCTAAAATGCCACTTGGAATGAAGATTTTTAGGCATGACAATGTATACAGGATTTATTCTGGACTGTTGGAAGAGTATAATTTTTGAAGTTTTTGTGAAGCCAGGTAATGCCTAAGTCCAGTCCATTGACTGAGGTGGGGTGTGGAGCTGAATTTCAGTACAGCAAGAAAATGAAAGAAGCAAAAAATATCCTGTAATCATCCTGGATAACCTAAAGATACCCTTTACTTCACGTCACAGGGGCAGGGGGTGTGTGCTCAGATCTACATGAGAAACTGTGCATCCTGAAACACTTCAAACCGTAGCTCTGCACAAACCCTGCTCTGGAGGACTCCACTGAGGAGCCACTCCTGTTGAGAGCCTGGGAAGAAGGGGCAGACTGGGCCCAAGGCTGACTCCTGTCCTGCACAGTTTTCACCTGAGCCTAAGCAGTGGGGTTACTGGTTAAAATAATACTGCTGTCCTGCATTGCTGCGGTACTCATCCATCACCACTGTGGGACCACTGGAAACTTCAAGAGCAATCCTTGGTCTCATTCATTAACATATTTGAAGTGGCTGGAATCTTCTTTGTTACAAACTAAGATAAGCTTTAGGTTTTTAAAAATTTCAGAAAACAGAGCCAATTTTTTGTTTTGTTTTTGGTTTGGTTTGGTTTTTGTTTTATGTTTATGGTTTATGGTTATGGTTTATGTTTATGTTTTTTGGTTTTTATTTATTTTTATTGTCTATAATTAATATAAAAAATACTGTTTTAAAAGTCAGGCAGTCTGAAAATCACACATTTTCATTTTAAATAACTTTGGAGGGGGACATGGTAAAGAATTGCAAAACTGATTTTAAATGTAATCTCAAGTCATTTAACTTATTGAAATTTGTTTTCCAAAGAAAAAGATTCAACTAGAGAAAATTTTCTTCAAAATTTTCCCAGCAAATTTCTAACTAAAATTTATAACTAGAATTAGAAGTAGAATTTTAGAAATTTCTAATTCTAATTTCTAATGAGAAATTTACTGTGGAAAACTGCCTCTGTCTCTGGAGCTATGAAAACTGGAATGAGAATTTTTATATTGATCATAGTTATCAGAAAGATGTTTTTTCTGACTCAAAGAAGTAAGGCAAATTAGGCTGAATTCCTTTCAGATTTCCTAGGCAATTGCTTAACCTTCACATGATGATGACTCTTCATCTACAGAAATGAGGTAACAGCTCCCTTTCTAATAGTGCTATGAGCATTCCGGTACAAAGTAAGTAAATCCACAGATTAGGGGCTGAGGAAATCGTAACTGTTCCATGAAATAAAATTTTGTCTTCCACCTCAGATTATGGAAAAAAAAAATTAAAGTAACATTCCTAAATTTTTGATCCTTGTGAGAAGTTTTTCTTTTCAGATGGGAACTGATACAGCATGGTATCTTGCTGCAGTTAAGTATTCATAGTCATCAACTGTAAATGTTTTTATAAAGATAAATAACATTATTAAACAATTTGATAAAAACAAATCTAAATTCAAATATAAAATAATTTTCTCCTTGGGGTTTGCATGAGAGAGCATCAAGTATGCACACTGCATGCAATGAATGTTGTGGTTGCTCAGAATCTTCTTATCTTCTGAGGTCAGGAGCTTTATGCTTCTCATTTCTTTTTCAGGAGTCACAGAGTGGCCAGGTGTAAACATGATTCTGAATCAAAGAAAAATACATGAAGAAGTCTTTAAATCAATTAGTGCCCTGGATCATTAGACTATTATAGAAACATCCAAACTTCTCAAGTAATCTTCAAAAGAATTGAAATTGGTCACTGGACTGCAAGAATCCAGTAACAGTTTTGTACTCTGTTGAGCAACTATATAACACACAATGTGATTCGTAATTTATCTGAACCCAAGCTCAGATATGAACAAAGACAAATAAGCTTTTATTCTAGGTTGCCTACTAAATTTTTAATTGGAAGACATTCCAAGTGAGCTACCCCAGCATAGTATTGCATTTGCTATTTTGCATTCATGGAAGATATGACTACACAAAGTAAAAAAATCTATGAAACAAAAGGGATCCATTTCCTTGCAAATCTCTTTTTCATATCAGAGTTGTTTTTCTCTAAAAATAACCTCAGATTAGTAAATAATTGAAAACTAGACAGCATCTGATCCTTCTCTTTTTCTTTTCATCAGTAATTGAGGGCCTGGCTACATTACATTGCATATGAAAACTGTTTAAAACCCTTTGTGGAACACCTTTCCATACAAATGTGCAGTTTAGCACAGAGGAGGACCTGTTACAACGTGCAAGTAAATTTAGTTTCTTACAGAATTTATAGTATAAACTAGCTATAATTATCCGGGGGGAGGGGAGGGCAGTTTAAAACGAAGTAAGGATGATCTTCTAATTTAGCAAAGTCTGGATTTTCAGATAAGGAATCACATTTGGCCTCCATATGACTGTTAAATATGCCAAATTTAAAATGCCAGAGATGTCTAATTCATGCTGCAGACTAGCGATAGTGTACAGTCATTATGCCAGTTAGATGGAAGCCATTTAAAGGGAAGATAAAACAGAGAGTGGGATGGTATATGAAGACCATTTTAACAGTGTGATAGAAGAGTATGATCCTGTATTTTCCTCTATTATGGGAACTGCACAGTTTATTTTAAACCTAGTAAACAGAAGCTGGAACTATTTACCTTATGTTTCATATCCATGTTTGGAAAAGACTGAGGCCTAATGTTCTGATTTTCAAACTGATCAAGTTTCTTAGAAAGCTTCCTGAGATTGTCCACCCATGAGCTGTGTTACACAGCACCACCACAACCCTGTACATAGGGATCATCTGCTGTATGGGCAGCGGGACCGGAAGAGGTGACCACATAGAAGAAGTAGGCTAAGAAGGTCAAAGACTGTTGGACACTGTGCGGTGGCACAGTCTGTTCTTCACAGATGTTTGCTGGAAGAAATGGCTCATGGAACATAAACCCTTCCTCTTTTTAAACCTATGTGGAGCTATAGAGAAGGAATGGCAATAAAGACATAAATAACTCGATACATGGATAATCATACAAATATCTCCCCACTGCACGGGGTCTTTTCCAAACGGATTTTGGCTAGTATAATAGCCACTAAGAAATTGTAGTTATAGATGAAAAAAGTAGGTAAGAGCTGTCTTTATGTGGATCAAATAACATCATGCCCAGAAGGCACAGCTGCCTCAGGGTGGTTTGCCCTATCTTCCCACAACTTAGCCTAAAACAAGGAAAACTGTCCATTACGCTGCGTACATTTGTTTACTCAACTGAAGCCAGATCCTTAAAGAACAAAAACTGCACTTGCACTTGAAGCACTGCCTTTCTGCTTCCCTAACGTGGGCGACTCTGGAAGGCAGCTTAAACCGATGTCCTGGTTTCAGGTAAAACAGAAACAATTTTCTGTCCAGTAACTTTACTTTTCACCTAAGCCTCTTCTAACAAACTATGCTCTCTGAAGTTAACGGCGTATTTTTCAGACAGTGCCAGCTTCTAGCAGAGATAAGGCATGATGTTTATAATTAATGCCAAGAAATGGTATGCAGAGAGGCTCTTGCTTATAGTTATTGCTGTATCAGCCAAAGCTGACTTTGTCATTTGCCCTGCTGGAGGGTTGGAAACGGAAAAGCATAGAGGGGCCACCTGCAGGGAGGAGCAGACAGGACAGGAGACCCAAAACTATTCCATCCCACCTGCATCATGCTCAGTATAAAAGCTGAGGGATCAAAGGGTCAGCCCTCTTTCTTCAATGGCCAGTATCTGAGGAGGATTCTGTTCATCTGCCTTTGATCCCAATCCAAGCATTCCTGAATCCAGTTCCTGAGTTCAGCTCCTGTCTGTCACTGAGTCCAGTCTGGGACTTTCCCAGTGCCTGCCAGTGACATTATCATCATCCTGGAAGCTTGATATGGGTTCAAGCTTTCCTTATGTTCTTTTTTGATATTACTTTTCATTATTAATATTTCATTAAAGTGGTTTAATTTCTTTTCAACTCATAAGTCTCTTTCTCTCTCACCCTTCTCTTCCTGAGGGGAGAGGTTAAGAAGAGCATCTGTCCTGCATTTTAGTTGCCATTCCAGCCCAACCACAACAACTGAGCATGTAGTTTTGTATTGCAATCTACAAAAACATGAAGAAAACAAGAGTGTCATTGCTGTTCAGTTATTTTTTGGGGTGTAGGAAGGCAGGAGGCAGTCTCTGTCAATGCCCCTGGAGGTCTCTCCTGCAAATTTCCCTCCTGGTTCTGGGTGGTTTTAAGCTTCACTCCTGCCTCTGGCAGTACCCACCTAAGCCATTGCTCACCTGTTGTGACGAGGATCTGCCAGCCCACCAGCATACCGAAGAACAAAAATGAAAAGGCAACAAAACTACAGAAGTGCCTAATAACCTGAATATGCACTGAAAGGGGATATAAACATTGTGTAGATAATCTGTTTACTGGTTTGGATTGCTATCTAGACCTAGCAGATCTGAAGTAAAACAAGCATTTTACTGGAGATGATACACAACTCTTGTATGAAGTGAACAGATTAAACTGTTTATGTTCAACTGCTGAAAACACTCCAGAAATTGATGTCAATGTCAGAAACCTTATTAGGTTTCAGAAGAGGTAGGACAGCTTCAGCCTAATCACAAGAAAGGAGGTCTTCAGGCTTTTGAGAGTGACATCTGAAGGGCATTTAGATTGTTTTCTATAAAAGGAAAGGGCAAATTTCCAGTACATATATAATCACTGGTAGCATTTATGTTGTCATCCTCTCTAAAGCAGTAACAAAGTGCACAAATGGTGGATGATTAGAGAGGTCAGTGAAGTGCCCCATTCAGCTGTAATTGTAGCGTTTTTAAAAATTCTTTTGACATGAGAAAATATCATATGTTTTTTTAACCCAGCTTTTTGCTATGATTAGTTAATTCATGCAAAATCAGTGAAGAAACAGAACGGCAAATTAAAAGCAGTAAAAAAGGAATGTCATTTTGCAGTAGCGATAAGTAATCAGCAAAATCAGTTCACTGTAAAATCACCGCTACCTGCCAATGCTTAACTCCACATGCAAAAGTTTGTTGAAAATATTACCACTTCGCAGATCTGGAAAGTACTTTGAAAAAAGCAATGGCCTATGTACACTTTTGTTGATGCTGCAATCAGTATTCCCTCTTTTCCTGATCTCCCTAGAACTCACAAGAATTTCTTATCTCACGTAGAAAATCTGAATACACTGTTTTATTTAATTAACATATTTTTTAAACTGTCATTGTCTTATAAAATCTGGCATTCTTCCTACTAAAGAAATAATGTGACTTCTTTATCTCTAATAGGATTTGAAAACAAGTAGTGTTTTCCACTTCGTCCTTTTGCTGCCTGGGCCTCTCACTTTTGAGTAATGAATGGACATATGCTTTCCAATTTTGAAGTAAATTTGCATTAGTGAATAAACAGATAATCTGCCACTGACCAAATAAAAAGATAAACATGAAATAAAAAGATAATCTGCCACTGACCAAATAGGAGTCTGCATTCCAGTAATATTCTTCATAATAAGGAATAACTGCACTTGTTCATAGTTGCCTAAAAGTGGCAGAATGCTTCAGTCTAGGTGTAAGTGGAGGTTTCAATTCAGAGACAAACGAAACAAACCATATAACATAGTCCATCGCACCAAGTGGAAGTCTATATTATTTACAAACCTTCTTGTTTTGCAAAAGTACAAAACTAAAATAGAAGGAATACATGGCAGAAAGGATGTAGAGCTGGGGAAATAAAGAGACAGTCCTGTGCTGACTCCCCAGTGTGAAGAAAAATAATTTTTAAAAAAGTGACATTCTGATGACCACAAGGTTAAATTTTATATAAGTTCCATAATTCCAGACCATGAAGGATGCAAATGTTGGCATAGTGTAACTAAGATGGAAAAAAAAAAACTTAATAGCAGGTTTTAATGTGGTTTAGAATTTCAGGAAAAGGTAGTACAGTCCTGTTCACACATCAGTTACACATTCAGAGCTATATTTGAATGATTTGTTACGTGAACTTTACTTCATACTAAGCAAAAATTATGTTGAACATAGTAGGTTAATGTGAAAGAGTATTTTCCTTTCAGTGCACCTAAATTTTAGCATAGGGCTTTTGTCATTGATGAGGAAGAATGAGGTAGTTTAACTGATCCCCAGACAAACATCTGTAGCATCTTAAATGTCGTGATGCCACTTAATGTTTGCAGTCATTTTAATTCTTCAGCTAATGGTTGTGAGCTTCCCATCAGCAACTGTTAGGCTGGAGTCATGAGCCCTTTGGGAGAGTTAATATTGCCTTCTTGGCTTTTATCTTATTTTATTTTAAGACACCTTTTTTAAAAGATCTTTATTCTTCTGCTCAGGGTTTCTATGGGAGTCCAGGATAAGAAAAGGTTTTAAGTGTTAATGTCTTGCCTACCGAATGATTTGCTAAGAAAGACTGTGCATTGCATAGCACAAGCTTGTTTGGGTGTTTTTTTTGTTCCCCCATGTCTACCTCCTTGTTTGTTATATTATCTTTTTACAGTGTATGAGGTCAGGGGCAATGCAAAAAGGCTGATGGAAGAAACTGAGCTGTGGATTAATGCTGTAACCACAGAAATCCATAGAAAAATTCATACCAGCTTCGGAGGCAGCAAGAATAAGCTTTAGGAAATTATTCAGATCTCTCTAAAATCCTTCCACATACAATACTGTGTTTCAGTTGGTGAAAATGTGATTTTTCCTTACCTCATATAATAATCATTATACTTCTGCATGAGACACTTTCCATGTGTTATTCATCAAAAAGGGAAATTGTGAGTCCCACTGGGACAGCCAGGTACAGAAAGCTATGTCTGGGTTGATCTTAGTTTAGCTGACGTTGAGGTCCAGTGTTTCTAAATAGAAAGGAAAAATAGCTTTCAGTATTTCATTATATTCTGTGAAGTAAAACACACTGAACAGCCAACAGGAGGATTCTGCAGTATCAAACTAAAACAGGATCACATACTATAGGTACCTTGTGTTTTTATGCAGTGTACATCATTAAAAAGCAGTTGGACCATACCCTAATATATATTGTAACTTGTCCTGGGTTGAGAGACACAGGACTAACTTTTCTTCTAATGCTGGGGGAAATTGCATTTTTAGAAGACTCTAGTGTCTGAAAATATTTACTTTATAGCCAGTCAGGCTCTGTGGGATTCAAGGTCTTAGTTTTTTCAAGCCTTGCCAGGTGCAGGGATGAGGAGAAGCAAGGCCTGGGCATTTGACCCAGGCTGGCCAACAGGATTATTTCATACCATGAACGTCACATTCTATATAAATTAGAAAATTTTACTGCGTAGCTCTCTCTCCCTTGATGGCAGCAGGTCCAGACAACTCCTTGCCCCTGTGCCGGACCCCTGAGGCCTTCCCTTCCTCTTGAAGCCATTGCACTTGCAGTGTCCGCCATTTGCTGTCCCTGCTGGGAGTGCACAGCTTCCTACTGATAGAATTGGCTGAGTATAATTCTTGTATATCTTATATCAGTATCAGGATTCATACTGGTTCTTTAGTATTATTGTTAATTATTTAGTCTTAGTCTATTAAATCTATTTATTTTTCAATCCTTGTGTTTCTTTGTGTTCCCCGATTCCCCTTTCCGGGTGAGGAGGGGTCATCAGGTGATAGAATAATTGTCTAAATAACAATAGATTGTTATGGGTTTTCTCAAACCATAACATAACTGTAGACCGTGTTGTAGCTAGTACCCGTTTACTCTTTGTGTCAACTGGGTTTTTTTCCTCTTATTGAAAAAAAAAAATAGGTGAGGGAGAATGGCAGTTGCTCTTTCAGGTTTCTCTGAGTCTTAGTTATAACTTCTCCCTCATATAAACCATCCTGGTAGTCTGCAGATTCTCTTCATTCTGCGCTTTTATACAATCTCCTTTTCAAAATAAATGGAAAGCTACAAAGCCTCCAGCAGTATTAAATTTTGCATAGACGTTCACTTGCTCTAAAGGAGGGTTTTTTTCCAGATTTTTGATGATTTATACACTCTTCTAAGCTACTGATGTAGTTTCCATAGTAAATGGTCTTAGATTTCACTCATGATTATCAATGGAAAAACACCTGAAAGACAGCAATGTTTCATACATTGCTTATCAGCCATTTTCCAATGACACAAGAATCACAGGTGAAAGGAGGGAAGACTTTAAGCACATTTATTTTTATTCCTGTGCATTCAAGCTGTTTGCCTTGTAAAAAACTTAGATGTCCTAAAGCTGATAAATGTGATGGACATTGTTAAAGACAGAGCAACTTCTGACATTTGCTTTCTGGTTTGCAGTAGAGGTGACCTCACCTGGTGGTAATGATCATGCAGTTGTTTCCTCAGATCTTTGCTTTTCACTGTGTTCCTTTGCAGGTTCCTGTGTCTGCCGTCATCACAAGTTACTTTAAAGTTGTCCACTCTGTAGTCTACATGTCCTCAGTCTACTGAGAATAGATTTAAGTGTCTCTGAGGTGTGAATACAAATGAAATCTGAATGCAAATATTTCACCTTTTATTTTTGCAGCCGGACCCTGCAGGCAGAGATATCTCCATCCGACCGATCTTGGAGCACTGCGAAAACACTCACATGACAATTTGGCTTGGGATTGTCTATGCTTATAAAGGGCTCCTGATGGTAAGCATAACTTGTTCTGTAGAACACTGCCTTCAGGCTGCTATTTACTGATCGGCATGAACTGAATTATATTTGCTTTCCTGATGGCTGGGAGAGAGTTAAAACTTCCTTGAATACATCTTTTATAATTAGACCTGTTCTAAAGTTCATTAGGTGGTAGTATGGGGATGCATGCATATGTAAAATAAATAAGACATTAATAGCACTTAAGCTGAATACTATAGATATATTGCAAACCAAGAAATTCAACAGTGAAAAGATGGGTCTATGGATGAGACAACTTTGTAAATAAAGAACCCGATCATCTGAATTCCTTTAGGTTCTCCAAAAAGGTGGGACTAGGTTATTCTAGGTGTTTGCCTCTGAGTTGCAAATTTCCTTCAGGAACAGTCACAGGAGTCACAAAATGAATTTGGAGGCTGAATCAAAATAAGCCTTTTGTCGCTGAGGTCCATCTCCACAAAAAGATTTAGTTACTAAAAACTAAACCTGGACCTCAGGAACCAGGAATTCTGAACTTTGATAGTTTAAAAAAAAAAACCAAAACAAAACCAAAACAAAATGAAACAAACCAAACCAAACCAAACCAAACCAAAAATGCCTGTAAAAGTGACTATTAGTGATTAAAAGCCGTTAAGCCTCAAGGTTTTAAAAAACATCTGATTTTGACAGCTTGGCCGGCTGAACACCTATCTTGAGCTGAGCCCCATCTGGATGCTAAACCTAGATAAACATTAGTTTACACTGCCTGAAGGGCTCAATCTGTTCCGTGTGTATGTAGCATGCCTGTTTGTTTGGACACCCGTGAGAGACTGGGTCAGCTGCTTCCACTCGGAGTGGCTGGTGCTGCTGCCCTGGGGGAAGCCAGGGAGAGGGAGCTGCTGGTGCCTGGAGTGCTCCTCTTCCCTCTCCATGGCAAATGATCACTCTGCTGGGCTGCAGAATCCTGCTGCTTTTCATGCTGCTGTTTTTTCAGGCTGAAAGGTCCTTAAATACACAATAGAAAGTTCAACAGGAAGGGATAAGACGGGTGGGGTTTTTTAATTCTAAACACCAGTATCTTTAAAAAAAAAAAAAAACAAAACAAAACAAAAAACAAAACCCATACAACTTCAGGTATAGAGACCTATTTTTAGGAGAATGTCCAAGCATGCTGTGAAACTAAGAGCTAGGATACACTTCATCCCCCCAAAAGGATCAGAAATAAAGAGAAATTCCGCATCTTAGCATTTCTTTCTGGGCATGTCTGAGTAGCTCTGGATTCACAGTAACCTCAGCATGTAACACAGCATTGAGGGATTTTTGTTTTGAAGACAAGACCACCAGAAGCCAGGAGCCGTGATGCTAGCCAGCACTGCAGCACTGGAGCCATAGTAAAATATAACTGTCCATTGGCATAAACGTCATGCTTTATGCAAAAACACAGCACACCACCCCAGATAGTGTCAGTACATTGTATCTGGAGCTTCTTTGCACACCAGTGAACTAGTCCAGCTCAAAAGGGGCTCCTTCAGGATGTCAACCCCCCTGTACTGTAACAAAGCCCATCTGCAAGTCCCCATGTGAAGCTGGGACCTTCTGAAATTCCTACTCGTATCTCTTTATTTGATTTGTCCTAATCTGCATAGTGCCAGTTTCTGAATTTTGTCTCTTTTTAAAGCCAAATCTTCCCAAAAGACATAGCTAAACTGAAAAACATAGCTTTAATACCCAATTGCTCTCAAGGTATTAACTTTATTGCAATATTTACAATTTGTGTGGTGATGGTTTGTATCTACTAGATCATTTATTTCTTTTCAGGGATGAAGTTCTTAACTTTTTGTATCCCTTTTCTGGTATATTACTTTATTACTAGTTTGACATGTCTGTCAATAAATTCCTGCTCTTCACTTGGGAGAGTATTTTTCACTTTTTATTTTTGATTTTACAAGATTTTTCTTAGATTATTTGTTATAATTTGTTATAAGAATGAATGTTTTCCATACTTTTGTTACTTTCCAATCTCCTTGTATAGAAATTCTGAGCAGTTCATTTTGTGTTCTCCCAGGTAGAATTTGTCAGTGTTCCTTATAGAAGCACTTAATACATTTTTCTCTGTCGTTCTATTTTAAAAGTAAACCAGTAAATACGTTTGGTTCAATTAGAGTGATGTAAATGAAAAAAATAAATTAAAATTCCTTTAAAAATACTGAAGGATTCAAACAAGTGGTGGGGTTTACAATTAAAAATCTGTAATTTGTCAGTAAAGAGGGAAAATAACATTATGCATTTTAAAAATACTTCCTCAGGCAATTTTCTTTGAAGCTTCTTTCAAGTTTGAGTCCTGCTGGACAGTAATCAAACTGCATTGGTTCTCACTAGTCCTTTTCCCTAGACTGGTTTGTTGGCATGTATGTTGGACTGTTTTCTACAAGATATGTGATTCAGTTTAAGTTTGCAAATGCCATTTGGCATTACTCACTATACTTATTTCAGGCACACAGGGTTTCATAACCACCAGTGAAATATACACTTTTATTACTGCAGCGCCCTTTGTCTCACACAAATCTTTGAACCACTTAAATAATTGCTGTGGTGAGTTATATGAGGACAACAAGATTGATGTATTTTATCTCATCACCAAAGGTGTTTCTGTACACCATGCATACTTTGCCTTCAAAATAACAGAACCTCTCATGTTACTGTATCATTTTATAAAGGTTTATCTAATGCGAAATTCTGTCGTTTGTAATAATAAAATACTTATCTGTAATTTAACATATTTTATACTAAAGAGCTAGTACTTCTAATTACAGTATAGTACAATATTTAAGGTTAAATGGCTTAATGATTTATTCAGCCCAAAATTATTTACAGTGACCTCTTGTTGTCTCAAAATGAGAATACAAAAAATTGGATTAACCTAAAAAAGTACTTTTGCTTTTTGGCTCAAAGATATAAAACAATACTGTCCATTCTGATGCAGTGAATAGATCACTCGGGGTAGGGCAGAGCATAGAAGGGCAGGAAAGTTCAGGGAAGGCAAAGCAAGGCAAGAGAAGGCAAGACATTATTCACCAAGATGCACTAGTTCCTTCTATATTAAAGTAAGCAAAAAGTCAGATTTGCAATTTGATTGCCTTTGAAGGGTTGTGAGGAAATGCTTACTAACTGCATGAAAGCTTCTCAGTTATTGGATTCAGATTCCTCAGGACTGGTGATCAGACAGTAACAGGAAGACAACCATCCTAAATCTTGCCTTTGTCATTGTATTATAATTTTTAGTGATCCTGGCCAAGTCCCACCATACATAAGGGACTCAGTTGGGTTTTTTCTTGTCTCAGGTTCGGCTCCTAAAAGGCTACATACAAATTCACAGTCCATCTGTATGTGCATGGTGGGCATCAGTTGCAGTATGTCTAGCTTTTGATTTCTGATGATGTAGACATGGTTGAGAAGTACCTTTATTTCATATATTTCAAAGGATAATAGAAATCACACCATCTTAATCTTGCCAGTGGAGCATTATTAGTGAGTGCATGAACATCTTTCTGAGGAATATGAATTATTTTTCTGATCTCAGCCAGAACAATATCAGATTAAGGATGGATTGGACTTCTCCAGGGTGCCTTACTTATTAACCACACACACTAGACTTGTCTACAGTTTGATTCCTCTCTTCCTGATAATGTATTTAAATAACATTAGACTCAAGGTGTACATATATTGGAAATTTCATTGTGTTGCTAGTTTCATTGTGTTGCTGAGGTATTATTGCAGTTACATATTATTCAGCTACTGAGAAACAGACTCTCAGGTCTAAGGTATATTTTCAGTTCATCTGTTGCTCTGTGTATCAAATCCTGCTTTTACTCTGTACAGGGAGTTTTAAGCTGTAACTAATATTACTGACCACTTCAGAACAACTGAACAGGTGAGCAGAACAACTCCCTTGTAATCCAGGAGGAAGTAGTTAGTGATTTGGTTATGCACCTGGACACGTATAAGTCTATGGGGCCGGATGGAATTCACCCAAGGGTACTCAGGGAGCTGGCGGGAGAGCTCACCAAGCCTCTCTCCATTATCTATCAACAATCCTGGTCAACCAAGAGGTACCAGATGACTGGAGGGTGGCCAATGTGACGCCCATTTACAAGAAGGGCCGGAAGGAGGATCCGGGAAACTATAGGCCTGTCAGCCTGACCTCAGTACTGGGAAAGATCATGGAGAGGATCATCTTGGGTGAGCTCTCACAGCAAATGCAGGGCAGGCAAGGGATCAGGGCCACCCAGCATGGGTTTCCGAAAGGGAGATCCTGCTTAACCAACTTGATCTCTTTCTATGACCATGTGACCCACTTTCTCGCTGAGAGGAAGGCTGTGGACATTGTCTACCTGGACTTTGGTAAGGCCTTTGACACCATTCCCCACAGCGTTCTCCTGGAGAAACTGGCGAATCATGGCATAGACAAGTTTACCCTTCAATGGATAAAAAACTGGCCGGGTGGCCATGCCCAGCGAGTTGTGATTAATGGGGCAAAATCCAGTTGGCAACCAGTCACCAGTGGTGTTGCTCAGGGCTCAGTTTTGGGGCCAGTCTTGTTTAATATCTTTATTGATGATCTAGATAAGGGGATTGAGTGCACCCTCAATAAGTTCGCAGATGACACCAAACTAGGTGGGAGTATTGATCTGTTTGAGAGTTGGAAGGCTCTACAGAGGGATCTGGACAAGTCAGATCAATGCGCCAAGACCACTGGGATGAGGTTTAGTAAGGCCAAGTGCCGGGTCCTGCATTTTGGTCACAACAACGCCAGGCAATGCTACAGGCTGAGGGGAGACCTCATTGCCCTCTACAGCTACCTGAAAGGAGGATGTAGAGAGGTGGGTGTTGCCTCTACTCCCAAGGGAACAATGTCAGGACCAGAGGAAATGGTCTAAAGTTGCGGCAGGGTAGGTTGAGATTAGATATTAGGAAGAATTACGTTACTGAGAGGGTGGTCAGGCACTGGAACAGCCTGCCCAGGGAGCTGGTGGAGTCACCATCCCTGGAAGTATTTAAGAAACATGTAGACGCGGCTCTTCAGGGCATGCTCTAGTGCCCAAGATTATTGGTTGGTGGGTGGGTGTGATGTGGTGGGGTATTGTGGTTTTTGTTTTGTTGTTGGGTTTTGGGGTTTTTTTGTTTGTTTGTTTGTTTTTTTGAGGTTGGACTCTATGATCTCAGAGGTCCCTTCCAACCATGGTGATTCTGTGATTCTGTGATTCTGATACGCACGTTATAATATGTAGTCCTTAGCTAACCTCAATAAGGATGAAAACACCAGTATTTCACAGTGGAGATAGGAAACCTGATGTATACACATCACGGGACTTGGTAAAGGTTGCTAAGAACAAGAAATTTAATTCCTTCTAATGATTCATATTCCAGCCTTCTGTTTCGGTCACTACGGTTGACTTACTGCACAACACAACTCTGTAATTAATTTATGAAGCTAAATGAAGTATTCATTCAACTGAAATATATCTTTGGATAATGTTCAGTCTTAATTTCAAGTCTGAAAGAATCTCTCTTCTTCCTGAGGCTCTCTAATCACAAAGTTGAATTTGTCTAGCTCTGACTTCCAAACCTTGTACCTTGCTGTGTCTTGCATATATGTTATCCCTTTTTCTCTAAAATTACCTGATGCCTTTATTTCTAGGCAAACTACCCTCAGTTTAGCCAAATTTCTGTGACTTTTCTAAAAATCTTAGTGCTTTATGAAAATGACATCTATTAATTGTTTACCATTCTCCACCTTTGCTTCCTCTGCATAATTTTCAGCCATGATGTTATAGCCTCCTTCAAGTCAATGTACAAATGTGAGACAGCATTAGGTTAGGAATTTTTGGCAACCTATCCTACTTTCAGTAGCTTCTCATAAATAGTTATGTTGAGATCTATCACCTAGATTTTAATCAGTTTAAATTTGTTGTACTGATTTTGTAGCATACTATTTTTAAATAACAATACCATGCAGTATTAAGACAAACACCATGGAGAAATTCAAGTAAGCTGCATAAATGTGATTATTCAGTCTTGCAATCTCATTGAAAAAAATAATAGCATGTTGAATTATGTCGCTATCTTTTTTTTTTTGTCATTTGTTGCCTGAGTTCATATATCAACCATTTCATTAATTTGCTTAGGATAGAAATTACCATAATAGCTCTGTAATCACTGAAGATGTTCCACTTTCTCTTTTCCCATATGGCCTCTTTATGTCTTAAGTGGAGCTTTGCCAGAATTCCAATAAATATCAACAATTAAGTCCAGCAGTCCAGACAACTTCTAAATCAATTCCTAAAACTCCTGCATGCAAGTTACCAGATCTCTCTGATTACAACAGCTTTTCTTGTCAGGGTTTTCAAGAGCTCTCTTACTGCTGGAATAAGCTGTATTTCACTATTTTGGCAAGACGTGAATGCATTGTTCCATCTCTATATAAATATAAGATAAAAATATTCATTAAGCATAGCATTACTATTGAATTTGTCATCTTCCAAGGAATGAATCATTATTAGGATTCCTTTTACTCTGCATACATTTTTAGAAATTCTTATGAATTCTGTCAATGCTGCTAGCCATTCATTTTCTACTATATATTTAACTTCCCTTTCCACTGTCTGTATTTTAGAACTTTAATTCATAATCATTATTATGAATTTCCTCTTTTTATCCTTTGTTACATTCTGTCTTGCCTGCATGCAATTTTATTGCTTGTTTCCTTTAAATTCCACAACAACTGAAACAATTTTTAAGGTAAGAAAAGCTTCCTTAAATTTATGAAGTTTAGGGCAGATTGTTTACAGCACATACCAAGCATCTTTCAGTTGTGATTTGTAAACATTCCTTAGCCTTCACCTGTTCCTTTCTTGAATAGCTTCCTTCACTTCCATGGCTAATCCATAAACATTACTTTTTCAATGTTTTCATGCACTTGGAAGTAGATTTGTAAAGGGTGTTAAGTACCATGTTTTAGAGTTTGGGATGCAGTCAGTGCCCAGGGGCACAGTCTTCAGTCAACACTTGGGGGTCTTGCCTTGGTGGGCAGGAGAGGAGAGTGGCTTGGCCAGGGTAGATGGACCTCTTCTGTGGACCATGGCAGAGGCTGGATGTGTGACAGACACCAGTCAGCAAATACCCAACTAGAGTCCAGGAAACCGTTAGTATGCACAGAAGGAGAAACTTGGGCTCTAACAGTATTCAGGCACCTAGAGACGATACTGAGACATGGCCTGACTGTCCATGCTGGATGCTGGATGTAGCGTCTTACTACCACTTTGGGTGATTTTCAACACATTTACTTGCATTCTTTCCTAATTCCCTCCATGATCAATAAGAATACTCAGAAAAAGAGACTGTCATCTTTTCAATTGCTTTGCAAAATTCCAACTCATATTTATGGTGGGTTTAAACCAGCCCATCTGCCCCACTTTACAATCGTTAGAGAGGAAGATAGTTAAGCTTTGTGGTGGGGGGAGGTAGTTTATAGTGGTACCAGATATTTGTTATATCTTTAATAAAACATTGACAGTGTTTTAGCATCCAAAACATAAATTACCATATGGTTTTGTAGGATAAATTTCTCCCTACTATGACCATAAGGAAACTTCAAATATATTCTTGAAATATTGCAGCTATTGCAATATTCCCTTACATGCCTTTTGGCATCAATTTTTATATGGAAGAAATAGATTTAAATTGTAGCACACATTTGTTTTTATAAAAGATGTTTGGTTATTTTACAGCACTCTGATTGGCTGTGGTAATCTTAGATTATGCTATTCCAAATGGGTATTCGTTAACACAACTAAGCAGAAGTTATGTGGAAGAGAGTCAAATATAGTCAATATAGAAAGAAGGGAAAAGATTTTATTAACCTGTTGATTTGGGGGGCTTGAAGTAGAATATTTTATCTGGAGGAGTGTTACTGTCCATAGCTTTGTGCAGCTGCTTTTCCATCTTGCTCTGGGCAGGACCACACTAAGTGCCCTGCAGCGTAAAGGACTTGGCCAAGACCTTTACAAAGAAAATCCTTCTGCTGAATAGCTGAATATCATATCCTGCAATTAGAAAAATATTTAGCTATTATCCTAATGCTCAATAGAAATATTAAGCTTCCCTTTAGTACTGTCTGTCCAGAGCAGCTGTGTGAAAATGAACTAAATACCCAGCTGACTCATACCTGATCAGGGGAGCAAGAGATTGTTTTAACATCAGATTGTACTGACTGTGAAGGTACGAGACCTACAAGGATATATTTTTTTCTTTCAGTTTGCTAACCTTACTTGGTGTGCTAATGATTAAAAAAAACCAAAAACCACTTTTCTATACATCTTCCTGAAAACTGCTCAGTATGTTTTACTGCCCAATTCTCCAGTGAAAACTTGAAAATCAAAATGCTTTTTTTTTTTTAGTTTTGAAAATTCTCATTGAAAAAAATCTGCAGCCATTTCACTGAAATAAAAATGTGCCTATGTCAGTGATGATCTGGATTTAATTAATGAATGTGAGTAGAGAAACCCACAACACCAGCTTCACGGTTACATCAGCCTGAGAGGTGTTTACAGGCCAGAGTCTGGAACTGCCTTTGTTTTACTGTGGGGCAGGAGGGTAAATCTGCCAGTAATCCAGCTGGAAAAAGAAACAAAACTACCCAAAACCAAAACATTAAAAAAATCCCCAGATGCAAGATCTTGGAAGTAAAGGTTTGCTTTTATTCTCTCAAGCGAGCTCAATAAGTGCTACTACAATGGAAAAATGAGCTGCAAAGCTGCAGCCTGGTCCAATACATAATCTTTCCAAAAGCATACCCTCTGGTTACTGGCAAGCATGACTTCTGACAAGATTGGAGGCTTCTCCTCTGGTATTTCTCTGCTGTTGTCTGATATCATTAGTATAATTCTGTTTCTTTATCTTTCCTAATACGGCTCATAACCCATGTTCAAAGTATAAAGAGACATGACTTTGAAATGAACCATATAGACAAAAATGGTTTAAGGGCAGTACAGGGCAAGAGGGAATATAGGAGGATAAATAATTTCCTGCCTGTCATCTGCCAGTCTATCCAATCCAATAGCAAATTAGACACTTGATTTTATTAATATATGTTGCAGATCAGTAAGTAATCGTTACTGTGTTTAGCAGTAATTCCAGTGAACAAGATTTAAAATGAATTAGCTAATAGAGTTTTGAAAAACGGGGTAAAGTGTTTTCCAATACTTCACCTACAGATGCTTTTATTATATTCCCAACTATCACAATTTAGTCAGTACAAGATTTTTAAAAACTAAAATTTGCCTATTAAACTCAAACACAAATATTGTATTCTCCATAGTCCTGTTATCCCTCTAAGACTTTAATACAGAATTCTCCTAGTGATCAGAATTCTATCTTTAGTCACAGTGGTATAATCCCATTGCCTTCAGATACTGTTTTTTCCAAGTTTATACAATGGTTGCTTCACAGCCTTTTAAAGTGCACGGACAACACAGGCTAAACCCACCATATCAGCTGCTACAAAGTTAATACTCTAAATCAGTGTAGTGTCAAATGGAAACTGCCTAACCTCAACCCAAAGATGAAACAAACCAATCTTGCCTGTACAGCTCATACCTTCAGAGAAAACACAAACCAACATTTCATGACACTTTCTGCATCAACAAAATGTGTATTTAGTAGACCAAAATGGAAAAGGTTTTAAGTTAATGACTAAGGTGTAGGTAGCCTTCCTGGTTGCATTTTCAATGTGTCTTTGGTTGAGGTCCCCAAAGGGCCTTAAATTAAATCATTAGACTTGACAGTAGACTATTGTGCTCCTTAACTTTTAGATAACCACTTTCTATAGGAGAATGATTAGCCCTGAGTCATTCAAACTACTTCGGTGGTACACAGGATCCATCAGGATCCTCAAGATGGGAATTGTAACTTCCAGCAAAGAGCTGCCTAAGTGAGCTGGTATAAAAGAGTGGGGACAGATGTGCCCTACCTCTCCCCAACTCAAGCACGTTAGCAGTGCCAAGAGCTGCCTACCTTCATCCCTGTTTAATCAAAATTCTCAGAAGAGATCAGAACTAACATCCCACACAAGTGCCCAAGTAATTAATACAGTCAGTATCTCATTACATAAAATCTGACAGCTCTGAAAGAAGTTCGAGAGCTCCTTCTGAGGACAGCTTCTAGCCTGGGCCTAGGGAGTACATCTCAGGCAAAATCTGGAATTGTGCCATGTTGCCCAAACATGAAGCTATATAATGGTCATCACCAGCATCATTGTTTTGAGCAAAAATGGCTGATGTATTTTGTGTGGGTCCCAAGCTGGTAAACATGATCTGAGAAGCCTTTACTAGCTTGAGCCCTCCAGGAGAAATAGGAGGAGAGACAGCTGCATTGCAAATTGCAAATCCCAGCAGGCCTTAAATATCCAATAGTCCTTAAATTGCACAGCAGTTTCAAGACCTAGGTGTCCCAAGCATAATAAGAAGCATGATTTACATACCTGGGGAAGATTAATGTTTAAAGTTTAGGTACCAGGAGTAGAGAGCAGCTGAACTGGGGTACTAAGAGTGCATGCTTTTACTGGAGCTCATGTGTTTCATATTCAAAACTTGTCAAGAAACCACAGAAATATGGACCTTTCACTAACATCTGCATCCTATTCCTCAACCAAGATATTTTAAGGAGTTTTAGGATTTTTGCAGCCATGAAAATTAACCTTTCGTTTGTGGAGATTGGCTGAGCCTCAGGAAGGGAGAACATGAGAAGGGCAGATGGAGGGAAAGCAAAATGTTATGTTTCCTCAGGAAGGCTCTATCTCACAGGAGAAATCTTACCAACCCCACAGAGCTCTGCAGGCAAACAAGGAGCGCCTCTGCGATCACCACTGTCCTGGTGGCAGGCTGCAGAAAGCTCTCAGCTTTTATCCATGTCTGCGTCTCAAAGATGAGCTTTGACTTTTAGAAAAGGAGACCTCTCTTCCCGAGGCAAGCATTTTACCTGAAATGGCAATAAAAATTAAAAACAGTGTTCTCAAATTTATAGAGGATCATTCTGAGGAAACCCACTTGCTGCAAGAGCCTCTCCCTTTCTTTAGTTGTCATATAAATATCTTTCATCTGGAAGACACTTAACCATTTTCCATGGTGTTCTCAATTATAAATGAGAATGGGCCAAACCATAACCCCCACAACACTGTTCAAATGATCTTTTTCCATTATAATTGATATTTTAGATCGTTTTTTAACTGCCTCAGCTATAAATTCATGCCTATTATTTGTAATAAGTGCTGGCCTCATTTAAGTATGTTGGCTGTATTCCCAGAATAATGCTTTTGGAAGGGAGTCTGTTCATACTGGAAGAAGTGGGGGAGAATGGGGGATGACCTGCAACCCTAAAAATCTCATTAACAATTAATTGTAGCAGGAGAAGAAATCTTCTCCATAGTTACTCAGGGTCTCATCCCTTTAAAAACATGATATAGAGACATACACACAAGGATTCCTCCTACCCCTCTAAACAGCTCAGCCCAGACCAGCCTGTTTGTCAGTTCCAGAGGCTGGCAAGGTGTAAATTTGCAGCACAGCTGAGCTGTGCAGCAGCAAGAGTGCGGGGAATGCAGAGCAGGCAACCACTGAGACAGTGGAGTGTCTGGGAGGAATATGTTTGTATCCTGAAAAAAGGTATCACTAGTGTATGTCCCCAGTGCAGCCTGACCAATAAATAGAGTGGACAATTTGCTTCTGCAGAGCCTGTAGCGGAGTCTGTATGTCCCCTGCTCCGTCTGTGCACGGTGCCAGAACCAGCAGCAGAGAAGTGCTGCTTGTATCCTTCGTTATTGGAAGTATCATCTTGATTACCTGAGGGTCTCTGAAAATGTATTAGGGGATGAGCTGCTTCTCTGGCACAAAGCTACCCAGCTCAATACACAGCTTATTCACCTCAACGGCCCTACCTGAATGGCTCTGACACCCCTCTCTGCCCCAGGTAGTAGCTTGAACCCTCCCAGGCTCTGCCTGCAGCAGCCACTACTTTTCTTCCTGCACTTTTTTGGCTGCTGGGAAGAGCAGGGGAAGACGCAAGGAACCGGGGTGAGGTCTAGGCTCCTCCTAGAAGGATGGGTAAAACAGAAGAGGTAGGTCTGTGACAAGGAGGCAAGAGAGGTCCCTGGAGAGGACCATGTCCTGCAGGAGGGTGTGGAGGGGTCAGGGTGGTAATGATGCCGAGGAAGACTTGGTTAACGATTGCAAGGGCAACCGCTGCTGTTGTTGCTGGAAAGGGCCACCCCTGCCTCTGTATCTTGATACAGATCGTGGCAGTGATGGCAGCATTGGAAAGTGGGTGAGGAAGAGGCTTGCATGGGCTAGGCAGCACCTCCAGCCTGCCACGCTCCATGGGCTGAGAGCAGATGCCTAATCCAACAAAGCCTTCCAGCTGAGTCCATTTATGAACATGTGGCAGGGTAACATATGTGCTGTGGGCAAGGGAATGAAATAAACTTAACAGAGAAGCTCAGCAATGGAGGCGGGGGAGCCAGGGCTGGCAGTTCAGCAGTACGTTAAAAGATGTGTAGATGCAGTGCTGAGGGACACGGTTTGGTGGTAACTTGGCAGTACTAGGTTAACAGTTGGACTTCATGATCTTAAAGGTCTCTTGCAACCAAACAATTCTATGATTCTAAGTTCTGGAGTGAAGTGCCTGGGTGAGTAGGTAGGTGGCTGCAGCCTGCTAGTTTCTGTGGGAGTGCAAAGCAGCTGAGTCACAAATGGTTGGGTTTGCTGTCATTGTTAGTTGAGGTAAAACCAAAGCAAATAATCCAGGAAATTTGCAGTTATTAATGTCCAGTTGTTGCTACAGTTGAAAGCACATAAGGACAAAACTGAGTTTGTACAACAAATATAAATCTGTCAGTTCCCAATTCTCTTGTGCTTGACTGGCAACCAACCAATGTTCTTCTAGACCAAGTTATTTGCCTTTGAAATTTTTAATGGTTTTTTCCCACAAGAAAAAAGCAGAAGGTAAATTTTTATTAGGCAACTGCAATTAATCCCCAAATGGCATCACCAGAGACCTCTAATTTCCTGGATTACCACATGCATTGCAGTTGTATAAAAGATAAGATTATCTCCATGACATGAAAGTGGACCAATGTGATGGTCTAGGAGGAAGAGTACCAAGATCAATGGGAGTGGACCTTTTTTTCTTTCGCCTTCTTGTCTGTCCCTGCAGTGTGATCAGAAAAAGCTAGAAAACACAGAAACCATATCTTGAGTCTTAGTGATGGCTCCTCTCTACCTCTCCTTCCCTTCCCTCCAGTATCATCTGCTGTCTGCCATTCTTCCCAGGGCACCCTACACTCTTACCAGGCTTTTCCTAGACTGTAGGCTGGGTTACCTGTTTATAATGTCTTGAGTTTGTTTATGGTTTTACTGCCTTGTTAGAGTTTCTCTTAGGAATGCAAGAGAAAGAAAATAATCATTTGCAGCAGTTCATGTTGTAGAAAAATCTAATTAAATTTCAAAGGATGAAGACGGTTTCCATACAATAAAGACTTTCCCCTGCTGAATTGCAAAAGCATATTGCAAATAACAAAGGGGCTAAAACTTAAAAATGCACCAAAGAAAAAGGCAAACAAAAAATTGCCACAGGAATGTTTTATGCCAGAAATCATTAGACAACTGCAATTGAAAGGCCATTACCAGCTCCCACTATAATAAAAGACATTATAATTGCAGTCTGAACAACTAGGGTGACACTTTCTACATTGTATATTTGTCTCCCATGGGACACATCTTGGCACTGCTGTTTATTAATGTAGGTGATAATCATACAATGAATGACTGGGTTGATAAGAGTATATTGAGAACAACTGCTAAAAATAGCTAAAAGAACAATGCACATATCTTTACTGGAATCTTTGAAAACAAACAGGAAAGACTGTCTTTAAAAATTACTAAAACTATAAAATAAAGAGAGCCATAGCATTTAGAGAAATTTGTTCCTACCATGACTAATTCCAAATTTCATATTTTTCTTGTGAGAGCAGGAATTTCTCCTAGTGAGCAAATCAAATCACATAGGTAATTAGATATTGGGTAAAAGGTAGGTGTATATCTCTGTATTGTATCTCACCTATATTTGTCAAATCAGAAAACATACCAGTTTTAAATGAATGCTTTTTCTGGATGTCAGCCAATTCCTCTTATATTTATCATCTTTTTTCCTTCTTTTACCATTTCAGTTATTTGGGTGTTTCCTAGCCTGGGAGACACGAAATGTCAGCATTCCTGCTTTGAATGATAGCAAGTACATCGGAATGAGTGTATACAACGTGGGGATAATGTGCATTATTGGTGCTGCTGTTTCATTCCTTACCCGGGACCAACCCAATGTGCAATTCTGCATTGTTGCTTTAGTCATAATATTCTGCAGCACTATTACTCTCTGCCTTGTGTTTGTACCTAAGGTAAGTGAATTTGTTTAGCATGGGTCTGGATTTTTTTCCGTCTGTTTTGTAATTGTGGTTTTATATGTAGAGGTTCATTGTCATTTCATGTACGGCAGATGTGTGTGAATTCTAAGGCAAGCCCATCTATAATCTCTTGTCTCTGGATCCTGAAAGGCAGAACAAAGCTTCATGAGATTTTGGAGGAAGTGGAATATGCAAAGTTACAGGAGTGTGAATACATGCATTTCTAATGCCTATATCTTTACTGAATCTGTGACTGGGGAAACAGGTTTTTTTCTGTAATTTCATTGGAATAGTCTCCATTTCCAACTTTTAGGAACTTTTTGGAAAAGGTAATAAGTAGGTATTCAGGGGCACAGGTCCAGTTGTCTGTTTTGCCATTTTTCTTATGTACCGTAAGCAAGATAATCAGGATCTCTGCTTCTATACCTACAAAACAGTAAGAAACTTTTAGTTCAGTGGCACGCTGCAAGGTCAACTGTGTTGAAATCTCTAAGGTATTCAAATATGGTGGTACAATAGACTATCAACGCTTCAGCGGAAAACTGTATGTATGCTGCAGATGCTGACACTGAAGATCATAGAATCATAGAATAATAGAATGGTTTGGGTTGGAAGGGATCTTAAAGATCATAGAATCATAGAATCATAGAATGGTTAGGGTTGGAAGGGACCTCAAGGATCATCTAGTTCCAACCCCCCTGCCATGGGCAAGGACACCTCCCACCAGACCAGGTTGCTCAAGGCCCCATCCAGCTCGGTCTTGAACACCTCTAGGGATGAGGCATCCACAGTTTCTCTGGGCAACCTGTTCCAGTGCCTCACCACCCTCAAAGGAAAGAGTTTCTTCCTAATACCATCCCTAAATCTCCCCTCTTTCAATTCAAAACCATTACCCCTCATCCTATCACTACGTTCCCTGATAAAAGAGTCCCTCTCCATCTCTCCGGTAGGCCCCCTTCAGGTGGTACTGGGAGGCTGCTATAAGGTCTCCCTGGAGCCTTCTCTTCTCCAGGCTGAACAACCCCAGCTCTCTCAGCCTGTCCTCATAGGAGAGGTGCTCCAGCCATCTGATCATTTTTGTGTCCCTCTGCTGGACCCGTTCCAACAGGTCTGTGTCCTTCCTGTGTTGAGGACTCCAAAGCTGGACACAGTACTCCAGGTGGGGCATCAGCAGAGCAGAGTAGAGAGGGATAATCACCTCCCTCTACCTGCTGGCCACACTTCTTTTGATGCAGCCCCTTTTGGTTGGCGTTCTGGGCTGCCAGCGCCCACTGCCAGCTTATGTCAAGCTTCTCATCCACAAACACTCCCAAGTCCTTCTCCTCAGGGCTGGTCTCCAGCCGTTCTCCACCCAAGCTGTATTTGTGCCTGAGATTGCCATGTCCCAGGTTCAGGACCCTGCACTTGGCTTGGTTGAACTTCATGAGGTTTGCACGCACCTACCTCTCAAGCCTGTCTAGATTCCTCTGGATGGCGTCCCTTCCCTCCAGCAAGTCAACCACACCACACAGCTTGGTTTCATCGGCAAACTTGCTGAGGGTGCACTCTATCCCACTGTCCATGTCTCTGACAAAGATGTTAAATGGCACTGGTCCCAGTACGGACCCTGAGGAACACCACTCGTCACTGACTCCCACTTGGACATTGAATCATTGACCGCAAACCTTTGAGTGCGGCCACCCAGCCAGCTCCTTATCCACCGAGTGGTCCATCCATCAAATCCATGACTTTCCAATTTTGACACCAGGATGTCATGTGGGACAGCGTCAAATGCTTTGCATAAGTCCAGGTAGATGATGTCTGTTGCTCTGCCCTTGTCTAATGCTGTGGCAATATCCTAAAAGGCCCGCAAATTTTTCAGGCATGACTTGCCTTTGGTGAAGCCATGTTTGCTCTCACCAATCACCTCCTTATTTTCCATGTTCCTTAGCAGAGATTCCAGGAGGATCTGTTTTATGATGTTGCTGGGCACAGAGGTGAGACTGCATAAGTCCAGGTAGATGATGTCTGTTGCTCTGCCCTTGTCTAATGCTGTGGCAATATCCTAAAAGGCCCGCAAATTTTTCAGGCATGACTTGCCTTTGGTGAAGCCATGTTTGCTCTCACCAATCACCTCCTTATTTTCCATGTTCCTTAGCAGAGATTCCAGGAGGATCTGTTTTATGATGTTGCTGGGCACAGAGGTGAGACTGACTGGCCTGTAGTTCCCCTGGTCTTCCTTTTTTCCCTTTTTGAAGATGGGGGTTATGTTTCCCCTTTTCCAGTCAGTACGAACTTCACCAGACTGCCACAACGTCTCAAATATAATGGAAAGCAGCTTAGCAACTTCACACACCAGCTCCCTCAGGACCTGTGGATTGATTTGATCAGGTCCCATGGACTTATGCACCTTCACGTTCCTTAGATGGTCTTTTTATTAACAGGTGTATTAACGGATTAAGTGAGGCACAGACTGGGAGGCATATGCTTTCATTTCTTTCTGCTCTTTTGGGCTCTGGGATGTGTTAGTTGTGCATTGTTGGAAGAATTGAGAAGACAAAAGCGTTCATTCAGAAAGAAATTAGAGGCTGGCAATGGAAACTGACTTCCGATCTGCAAAAAAGTGAAGTAGTTCATTCTCCAGGACCAAATAAACAAGTTCTGCAGTTCACTTCTCAAATTTTAAAAAGCTGTGCAGACATATATAGTCATATTTTTATTCTGGATCTTAGGGAAGAATCACAGCTTCATTCTAAATTAAGGAAACATTGACAAACACAGCAATGGAGAGTACTTTGAAATACTGCAAGGTTTAAGTGTGTAAGCTGTATGAAAATGCATATTAAAACTCTGATGCCAAAAATACCTCCACAGAAATGTCAGAACTCTCTTCAAAGAGAAAATATTATTAATGCTGTGACATGCTCTTCTGCCCCTTTGCTTTCATGCTCCTTTGCCCATCTTTCTTTTCTGCTGCCACAGGCTCTGAAATGACTTTTCTGTTTCCTTTTTTAACCCTTTCATCTGCTCTTTTAAACCCCAATTACCTTGCCCTCATTTTTCCTCTCAGTTCTTTCTACTCAAAATACAAACATGAACCGTAGCCTTCTAGCATGTAGCACTAAATCTCACTCCATGTATTGTCATGTTTCCAAATACTTAGCTATTTTGCATTAAAAATGGTAATTGGATAAGGTACAAAAAAAAAAAAAAAAAAAAAAGGTTGAAGAAGGGGCTGAAAGGCAACCCCTCCAATACCCATGAGGGG
>NW_015090810.1:7891779-8043886 GCF_001431845.1 Calidris pugnax
GGATAAGGTACAAAAAAAAAAAAAAAAAAAGAGGTTGAAGCAGGAGCTGGAATGCAGCACTTCCAATGCCCATGTGAGTGCTTTCACAGCTGGAGAGTTCTTCTTGCACTCGTATATTTTGCCCTACATTTCTTCTTGCCACACTGAGCCACAGTTACAGCAGGATGGCTGGCAAGCACTCCTTCCTGCTGCCTGGTCCAGTGCAGGTTTCACAATCACGTGTCTGGACCCCGCAGAAGATTAGGTCTGACACCGCCCCGTTTGTACATCTAGGCAAGATGTCAGTGTGAGACAGGCATCAAATCTCTCCCCTTAACGAATATGTAGTCAATTAGTACAATTTTGGTCACATAGGAAGATTACGGTTGAAATACTAAAGCCTGTGGCTCATCGAGCGCAAGAGATGATAATGAAGACTTGGAAGATTGCACTTTTCCATGTATTAAACTGTGGCCAGACAGATGCAAGTAGTAATGTGGTTTTGGGCCAGAACTTCTAGTTCTCTGCTATACAGAGCAAAATGCATTCCTTTTAACTAATCTTCAGCAGTCACCTGGGCCAACAGTGCTGGAGTTCAATTTTGCCCCACAGCCCTTTTATGAATCTAAATAGGCAACTAATCAACAATGTAGGAAAACTAGGGAATGAAACGTGGCATTTTCCCCTTACTTCTTGTCAACTCTACTGATCTTATTTACTTATGGCATGGCCATTACTATACTTCTTCAGTTAAATGTCCATCTCATCTGCTGCCATTTCATTCAGCACCAAGCACCTCAGAAAAACATGAGGAAAATCCCATTGTACAATAAGATAGATTAGGGAAAAAATGTTCATTGCTCTCTCCATTTAAAGGTTTCCTCAAATAGAAATGTTGATATCCATTACATTGAATCCTACTTCATGTTATCTAATCAAAAAGTGCCCAAACATTTTTAAAACTACTATAGATTTCTGAGTTTAAGGATATCTTGTAGAAGTGATCTGCAGAATTCAAGCATACATTATGTATATTTTTCCTGTTAGAAGTTAACTGCTATGTCTAATTATCTTTCTAAGGACCAACACATCTGTAGTGTTTTTCAGCATACTCATTACTTCTTTAAAAGAGGCAATCCTAATACGTATTTTCTCTTCAAGAAATGATTTTCTTGTGTTTATCAAACTTCCATGTCCTTCTGGTTTTTTTGCTGCGTCATTTTTGAGACAGAACGCTATGCTCACTTCTAGTTACCCACCAAGTGCATACCATTGTTGGCTGCAATGGTATTAACACATTAATTCTGATACAGTTTCTTGTAGAGCAGCAAGGCAAAATCTGTTCTAGGGGGCCAGGATTAAAAATATTAATTTTCTATGTTGGTAGCATTTTTTGTCTATTTGCCATTGACTCTTCGTAGATATTCAGCATTGACTGTGTTGAAGTCGAAGCTGCACAAATGTGAGGCAGCAAGACACAAGTTCCACTGACTTTATGGCCAGAAAAAAAAAGAAAAAAGCTCATCCCTTGTACAGTGTGAGCCAACAACATTGCCCATGGACTTCCCCATCCACACCATGTGAATGAATTAATTAAAACACATGCCCTTGTGGCAACACATCCAGTCTTTAGCTATAAACTCCCAGATGAAAATGAGTCAATTGATGGATGGCTATAGTTCTATTTCATATTCAGATTGAACTTACACCACATCAAATTGCAGAGCTTTTATCTTGTAATACTTTTGCCTGCTAATTTAAGAAGCCTTGTAATTACCGTTCTTCACCTTTAGCTTCATTTTAATGCAGTTTTTGGTCTGGGAGTTAGACACACCAGTCATTACAACCAGCCTAATTATGATCAAAGAAATGGGGGAGAGGAGAAGCAGGGGGTTCTAGAAAGACTCAGCTACAGCAGGTTACTCAGGGCTTTGAGCAGTCGGATCTTGATTATCTCCAGGGATGAATACTCCCCAGCATTCCTGAGAATCTATAGCAGTGTTTGACCACACTCACTGTAGAAAAAGGTTTTTTCTGATATTTAAATGAAATTTCCTGGTTTTTATTTTGTGCCTTCCTTCCTTTCATTGGGCACCACTGAGAAGAGTCTGACTCCATCCTCTTTACTCTTTCCCATCACATATTTATACACATGAATCATGTCTGCCCTGATCTCTTCTGTCTCAAGGTTAAACAACAATCAGCCTCTGTTTGTATCATAGAGACTCCAATCATTTTCAGCATCTTTGTGCCCCTTCACTAGGCTGTTTTCAGTATGTCCGTATCTCTCTGTACTGGGGACCTCAAACATGGACACAACACTCCAGGTGTGCTCTCACCAGGGCTGAGTAGAAAAGAAGAATCACCTTCATTAACCCAGGGTACTGCTGTCTCATGTTCCATTTGGTGTCCACCACAATCCCCAGCATTCAGCGAAAAGTTGCTTTCCAGCCAGACACCCCTCAGCCTGTTTGGGTGGGTGCTTGGGGTTTCTTTATCCCCAAGGGCAAGACTTGATATTTTCAGATTTTTTACTTCTTCAGTTTCATCGTGAGGACGTTACGGGAGACAGTGTTGAAATCTTTGCTTAAGTCAAGAAAAAGAACTCTCTTCCTTCATCTACCAACCACTACATCTCTGCCATCTCACTGAAGAAAGCTGTCAGGTTGATCAGGGAGGATTTCCCCTTCATAAATCAACAATGACTGCTTCTAATCACCTTCTTGCTCTTAATATGTTTGGAAATGGTTCCCAGGAAGGTTTGCTGCAGCACCTTCCATGGACTGAGGTGAAGGTGACCAGGCAGTATTTCCCCAGATCCTCCTTCTCACCCCTCTTGAACACAGCTGTGACATTTTCTTTCTCCCAGTCCTCAGGAATCTCTCACAATTAATATCACCTTCCAAAGGTAATTGAGAGCGGGCTTGCAATGATATCAGCCACTTCCCTCAGTCCTTAGGCATACACTTCATCAGGTTGCATGAATTTGTGTTCAATTGCTTTAGGGACCTTAGAGGTCTGGGATTTCTGAAGGCAGGTTTTACCAGTAAAGACTAAGGTGAGAAGCCACTGAGTACTTCAGCCTTCTCCACCTCCCTTATTACCTAAAAAAAAGGCAATTTATTGTCTTCATGCACATCCTGATCTTCACAGTTGTAAGTACATGTCAGGGACCAAGTGCTTCAGAGTCCTATCAACCAGATGTCTCTGTCAGAAGTTAGTCTTTATTTCACACCACTGCAGTTGCAGAACAGTTTCAGGCTCTGAAGACCAAGCAGAACCAATTCCAAAATGGAGCTATGCCACCAAATCTGACTGTGATGTGCTTACAAAGGGATTATCCCTTCTCTCTTCTCCCAGCCCAACACCTTTGGATTTATGGTGCCATACCTATGTTCTCAGGGCAGAGAGCTCCTTCAGCTTTGTCTGTATACAAATATATACGTATGCTCTTTGGCAAGTAATCATAAATTCTATATTCTCTGGAGTAATCTGAGAAGCTCTCTCCCCCTTGCCAAACAGCTAGTAGCTTTCTCTCCTCATGTCGAGGTGATATTTTCACATTGTCACTGAGTGCTAAATCTTACTTACATTTGCTTAAATTAAATATGTTTAAGGTTAACCTTCTTTTTAAGTGGCTTATTTAATTTATTTGAACAGATTTGGTTTATTTTGGGTAACTAAAACCTAATTAAGTTTCTGTTATCTCCAGAGTGCAATCTCCCATGGGTTCTTCCTGTTAATACTCCTGCTTCATGCCTCTCTCTGCTTGAGTGTTACTTGTAACAGTAGGAAAGGAGAAATTTCAGATGAAACTGTGCTTGGGAAGAGAAGAGCTTAGTGGGTTGTTTTTTTCTTAAGGAAGGAATATATCCTTTCAAAGTATAAAATATCAATGAAGGAGAAAAATATATTTCATAAAATATTAAAATTTATTTTAAATGTAATTAAAATCCAGTTAAATATATTTTAAATTAGTTTTTCCTAATTTTTTGAACACTTCTCTTTGCAAAACCATTTTGATTCAAGCTATTCTGTAAAGTTATACAGAAATCATCTCAAGTACTGCACATGGCAAGCAGAGCTTACTTTCCAGAATTTTGTACTTGAAAGTCAGAAAGGAACTCTTGGTTTGCCTTTCAATATTTTGACATACAAAAGAAATACCTGCAAAAATAAAACCGTGTGCAGGATTTCTTAAGGCTTTTAAACCTTTCAGCTCATCACACTGAGGACAAATCCAGATGCAGCCACACAGAACAGACGATTTCAGTTCACTCAAAACCAAAAGAAAGAAGATTCAAAAACGTCAACATCAGTCACCAGCGTCAATCAGGCCAGCACATCTCGACTAGAGGGATTGCAGTCAGAGAACCATCGCTTGAGAATGAAAATTACAGAGGTATTGTTTATTGTATATACTGCCAAGCCAATTTTTATTTTTATGTTTTTTGTGGTAATTATGTAATCTGCCGAAATGTTGACTACTTTTTAGAAGAAAAAACTAGGTTCCCCCACAGAAAATTATTGAACTAATAGGAAACAGGTGATTTATATGAATAGCTAATTAATGCAGCAAATACACTGCAGGTGTGATAAAATGGAAATGTGCCTTAACAAATTAAAATGAAGCTTCCCCTATTTATTTGTAACAGGCAAATTAGCCTGCTGCTTCACATGGATGTGCTGAGCACCACAGAGAAATAGCTTAGAAGCTCAACCTTTACATGTAAGTGTAACAGAGACCTGCAGCCCCAGGGGTACTTAAGAGCTTTCTTTGTTCCTGTTTATGGCTGAGTTCAGAGACTGCTGTTGCTGTTATTTCTCAACCTTTCTGAGAGTTCACTCAAAAAATTGCTAGACAGATTTTTACATCTTCCATAAAACAGAATTAGATATTTTCTTAAAGTAGAAAAGACCTTGATGATCAGGTAGGCTGACCCTTTTGGCACAAAGGTCGTGAAGTTTCTTCACTCTCTACCAAAAGGCTAAATACATGGAATGGATGGATTCTGTTAGAGCTATAACACGTATATTTTTTAATTATGCCCATCCTTGCTCAGGAGACCTCAAATGATGACAAATCAGCCTTGAAGACTGCCCATTTTGTGAGACAAGATAACCATAACTGATCTATATCTTATAAAAAATTAACCTGCTCTTGTCTAGTCCGTGAAGTATTCTTACAACTTGAAGAAAGGGTATTTTATTGCAACCATTACTCCTTCATCCAGATCTTAACTAGCAACAATTGCCTTGGTAACCATCAGACTACCAACAACTCCAAAAGCAAGTTATACCTGCCTTGTTAAAGAAATTAACTTCTTCAGCTTTGCCAGGTCACTTTCATGTGAGAGCCTTGCAATTTTTAATGAGGGATCAGCTGGCTACTGGCTATTTCTGTTTTTTTTTATCCTGCTGTATGTTTTTTCTGCTAAGCCTCCTAACTCACAAGATCTCAGCCTGTGCCTTGCAAGGCTTGTGATGGTGATCACAGGTAAGGCTGGTCAGGGTAATTGGGCCCTGTTAGTGCAGGAGGCCCCTGCTACTCTTTTTAGACTTTGCTTAAATAAATCAAATTAAATACCCGACACCAGTAGGTCCAAATAAGAATTTAATTGTCAAGAGGATTTGGAGCATGGCCTACTGTAGATAGTAGTTATACAAGTTAGAATACAATTTAGCCTCTGGGGAGGGAACCCTGTGTTCAGCTTGGTGCTAAAGGCTAGGGGTGCACCAACCCAGCTTTTCTGCTGTGGCTCTTCCAGTCAGAAAACATCTGTGCTTCTCTCCCTCTAGTCTTAAAGGATGCTTTTGGGGAGAGAGAGGACTGAAATTTTTGCTTATTTCCTCTTATTTGCGTTTTTTTTCCCCTCTTTGAAAGTTATGCTTAAAGTGGCAGTTTAGTGCTAGACATCAGATTACACGAGACACAAAAGATATAAAACATGGGGGCAATTTTCAAATTGCAAAAGCGTAGAGTCCAAAATTTTAAACCGTGAGTTGGAATTTCTTCGAAATTTCATGCACACAGAGACACAAACAAGAAGTCTATTGGGACTCTGCCTCTCTAAGAAAGGTAAAAGGAGTAAAAATAATCTTTAGGAAAACAAAACATTCCCAGTAGAGTTAACTGCAGTCACTCACATGGATGGACATGACCCCGATGCCATAGTTCACTTACATTCTCCTATGTGCTCGATAATTTGATTGACTCAACAAAGCCGTTGTAGCTATGTATGCCACATTTCTATGCATAAATAATGAATACTTGAGAGGGTTTCAAACTGGGCTTTCTAATGCCCGTTTCTTTCCTATTCAGCAGTACACCTGAATTGCTTAAACTGAGGCTTATTCTTCTCCCATGCCCTGTGTGCAATATCACAGCTGAACATGGTTTGTTACTTGTAGCATGACTTTTAAAGGTAGTGTTGTAGTACTATAAGAAAATTGCATTTGGCACAGTGTGGCATTTGCATTACCACCTGCTTTCTTGTCTAATTACAGAAAACTATGCAGTTACTGCAGATACCTGAAGCAGCAACTCTTGAATTTTTAGAGATTCTTACTCTTTCTGTTTTGCAGCTGGACAAAGACTTGGAAGAAGTCACAATGCAGCTTCAGGACACTCCTGAGAAAACAACATACATTAAGCAGAACCACTATCAGGATCTTAATGACATTCTTAGTATACGGAACTTCACAGACAGCAAAGGTGAGCATTCGTTAAGATCCATTATTACTTAACTCACTAAGATTTTAATAGCAATCTCATTGGATGGGTCACAGAGCACTCAGACCTTGGTAAGACAGAGCTTTAAATATTTTGGTTGCATTAAGGAAAGAATGCAGATTCACATAAATTGCCTTATGATACCCAATGAGCAGCTATTTCTCTGTACATATGTCTTCTATTGTATGTTCTATGTGTATACTACACCAGGTAAAGTGGGAAATTTTAAAAAGCCTACTGTTTTCTGTGCTGCATGGAGGGAGGAAAGTCACAGAATGTTTCAGATGTTGTGAGAATTAATTGAGCCAGCCTTCAGCAGTAGGAAGTCCAGCTTAATATGTGCTTATCTGAGTAGGACGTTCAAATCCTGCCTTTGGACACTGCTATCTAGCACGAAGGCAAACATGTAAATATTTCAGTGCTGATTTGGCCTCTAAATGTAGAATTGAAGGAACTCATGTATGAAAATTCTTCCCTAGGAACTGATAAAAAAGGATTTCATGACTACTGTAATATTCCTAAGTTGTTTCTATTGTGTCTCTTGCATTGCTCCCTGAAGAAATATATGCAAAAGGATTGCTTCCATTAAAGCTATTTCACTTTTGGGAAGCAATAAGATCTGGTGCATAGTGCAATAAAGTGGAAGCCAAGACACCCAGCTTCCATTTCTGACTCTAGAATAGATCTAACTTGCGACTTCTGGCAAATGACTTTGTGCAGCGCTGAGTATTACGACAGTATAGGAAAAACTGTTTGCCCCATGTTGGGAAGTCGTAGACTGGCATGTTTGTTGCAATGCTAGGCTCAGGCCTCCTATTGCTGTGGCAGCATAAGCTTGGTTAAATGGAATAGAAGCTACTCCTGTAAATATAGTTGTTGAAGAGAAATTTTACAACAGTTCATGTATACTTTTGAAGTACATTGAAATTTTGGTTACCTTTTCATGTGCTTTTTGTTTTAGCCTGGGTATACATTTCGTTGTGTAACTTGTGTTAGAAAAAAAAAAAAAGGGAAGAGCTCCACAGAGTTCCCAGTGTCCTTTTTTAAAATTAAAAAACAGAAGGGGGGAAAGGAGGAAAAGGAAAACGTAAATAGCTGCTGGAGGCGTGTGATTATTGGGCTGAGATCAGCAGCAAGAACTAACATCAGTGAGTGGGATGAGGCAGTTTTACCAAGTGTGTGAAAGGAACACATAGAATGTTCCACTCATGTCAGATGCTGCAGGAAAAATGATAAATCATGAATAACATTTCAAGCAGAAAAGATAGATTACATTGTGCCAAATGCCCATCTGAGTTTGGGTATGAGAAATAAAAGTGAATCTCAAGAGATGCTCGGTACAAATTTAGGATGGGATGCTTCCCACAGCAGGTTGCACTCCATTAGCAGTAGGATGCTGGCAAAGAAATCAAAGAGAAAACATAACCTTTCTGCACTTACTTCTGTCTGTATCTACTCAAGGCATCAATGCTTAACTGCTGCTTTAAGCACCAGCATCCAAGATTGCGTTCCTAGGTTTTCCCCAGTACAGTTCCCTAACTTCTACATTTCTGCTGTGTGATACATGTTTAAAATCACCTGCATGTACAGAGCCTTAATATACAGAGTAGTTTGGAACTACGTACTATCAAGATTTACAGGGTAGATATTTTTCTGCATACTGAAGTTGCTAGACACAGTTTTTTGAATGGACGTACAACATAAAGCTCTGCACAAAATGGAGGGGAAGGGAAGGAAGGATGTTTTCCTTCGGCCATCTTTATATTGAATGGGTTACACCTGGGAATGAAGAAAACCTGGACCCCAGTTTGCAGCAGGTGTTTGAAATTTAGTCCCACACCTAGTGGCAAGTGCCCCAAGCATAAGTATTTTGTAGTACCCTGATCCTGACTCCAGTGACATCAAATATTCATACTTCCAGGCTCTGAGCCACCATGTTCAACAATCCTTGCTAGCCTTCTTCTGTCCCTCCATTTCCATTTCTTCTGCCTCTTGTTTTCTCTATCGCTGTTTCCCTGTCCCTTAGCCACACGTCTGAATCTCCCCTGTATTTCTCTTATTGCAGTCATTCCCAATAGTCAACCTATGTGCTTAATTTAAATTTGCCATTCCAATCAGAATAACAAGGCTTTGGAGAATTCATGCTGCTGAGTCACTGCTATTTCTGTGCAGATGCAAACAGACATCACTTAAATGGTACTTAAAAAAATTCTGGCCCTTACGGCTACAGGAAAGCTAACTCTGACTGACAAATTGTACTTTCTGTAGCTATGTATTTCATGTAACTTTCTGTAAATGAAAGCACAGAACCTTTAAATTATACATTCCTGATGGATTTACTTGAGGGAAGCTTCAGAACTGTAAATAATTTCTTAGCATGACTTAGAAGTGACCATGTCTCGCATCCGCCATGCAACTGGGCAAGCCAGTCCGATGTTGTTTTTAAGGTGATGATAGGGTTTTTGCCTACCCTGGACCTTGTAAAAAATGTGAGCTGAGAGAGGGGGATTAAGACAGTGAAGAGAGATGCTAAAAATAGCTACTGACTTTGAGCTAAAAACTATAGCGGATCAATTGCCACGTTTGCATTGTGAACATGGCTGAATCCTCCATCAATGTTTTTTATAAAATACCTTGCTGTTCTGAAGGAGTTCACATAGAGAATGTCATGTAGCGTGTCCCCATTGCTATTGTTTACTCAAATTCGAGGCACTGTACTTCAGAGAACAGATAATAAGATGGAATTTATGCAATGCATCTCAAACAAGTCCTAATCAAACTTTATTGTCATAGTACACTTCAGTAGTTTTCTGATCTGTAAGAATTGTCCAGAGTTAAAATTCCTAACTCCTATAGCCAAATGCCAAAGGAGATTACTCGATTCTTCCCTTCCTTTCCCACCACCCTCATTTACATCAAATATGGATTTAGGATGCAAAAGTTAAATTACTTTAGCCAAAATAGATAGACGCAGCTGTGCACTCCGATAACTGCCTGACCTCGGGCAAAGTTTCATAACTTTGGAGTTCCTGGTTAGTTATTAACAGCAACTGCTCCTGGTGTAGCCCAGGAGCTCTTTGCTGGCACAGGGACTTCTTCTTTACAGCACATTTCAATGCAGTACATCTCATTTAAAGAGAGATATTATCCGAGACACTCATCTCTTGTTCACAAATGCGTAATGTCCCCGAGACATCTACAGCAATTGGCTATGTAAGAAAAGCAATTAGGAAATGTGGTTTGTAGTTTATGGTTTGATTGTTTTTTTTTAATGCAGGCTTTTGTCTGCACTGCTAGATAGCTTCACGTAGTCAAGCTCTTCTCAGCATGCTTCATGGACCACGGCTCTGGGACCTCAAATGGCTTCTCCAGTTTAATCTGGAAGGGCAACCCCTTAACTTCAGTCAATACTGACTTTGAGTGGCTCTGTCTGCTGGCGACCTTGGCTCAGTGCACAGCACAACGTTAGCTTCTCCCCTGGCTTGCTGTTTATGGGATCTTCTCACCTTGCTGGAGCAGCAGAGCCACATTACACCTGGGGTTTGGGGCAGGGATGGGCTGTGGGTGAGACCCACGCTTGGCTTGGGCAGTTCCTATGACTGGCAGCACCGTTCAGCAAGGAGAGCCAAGCCTGGAGACACAGCTGAGTTCTCCAGGCTGACATTTGGAAAAAAGAGGACAAATGCTTGTGACTGTGATGCTGTGTAAAGAGGAAGGTTGTGCCACACAGCTCCAGGGAAGAAATACCCTGGCATGGCTACAAACCAGAGCTTCCCAAAAGAGCTCCTTCCACCCGTGTAGCCAGTATGCCAGAAACATGAGAGACTTTGTGAACGTAGAAGTTATTTCTACCGTGCAAGTTCCTTCAGGGATAAGTTATTGAGGAGAAAAATACAGAGGGAGATACTATGTGCTTTTGGGGGTTGGCTAATTTTCTACCCTTGTGATCTTACAGTCTTACTCTACTTGACTTCTATTTGACATTTTATTACATGAAATTATTTCTACATGAATGATTCATAGATTGCAAGAGTTTCATATAAAGCCAAGCTCAAAAGAAATCCTGCAGAAGAGCCTCTGTTTATTTCTACCTTTGGCAGTACATTTCAGAGTAGCATATTAGGAAAATTAATGAATGACAACTATACTATGGAAAGTACGTAAGAAGCAAGAAACAGCTGTGCAATAGTCCCCACTTACAAACAAACCCTTTTTCCAAGTTCTTTCTCTGCAGGCACCATAGATTGCTCGGAAAGGCTTTTCTGTTTTGAGCCAGAAAACAGCCTTTACTCATTGCTGTAAATGGACTGGGAGCATTCATTTGCATGTCAGATATGCCTACATACTGTCAGTTGTCACCCCACTCCAATGTTTCCTAGTGTTAGTTTTTCCCCATGTAAAAGCAGCTCAAAGAAAAACAGATTTCAAAGGCGTGTTGCTTGTAAATGCAGAGCAAAACAGGGTTCATCTGTGATAGGGGGCTGAAATATTATTTCGATGAAGTTAGTGTGATTCAAGCATTAAGCCTGAGATTGAAACCACAGATTCAAAGGAAAGAACTCCTTTATAGGAATGGCGTTTTAAAGAAAGGATATAGTTCATTATATCCCTTGTATATAGGGATACATATACTACTTTCTGTGAAGTCTCACAAATGGATCCAAATCCTGAAATTGGAGCTTGTTTCTATTTCAACAGGGAGACCAAAATGCCAGAGGTTCAGTGCCTGCCTTTCCTTGCACTGAAATAAATCTGTAGTAAAGGGAGTTTCTTCTGATTTAAAGTAGTATAAATCAGAGGAGAATCCTGATGGTTTTTCGTTGTAAAAAATCTTCCTTTCAAAACATAACTATCAGAAGTCATGATTTAGACTGCCTGGTGCTGTGCGCTTAGTTCAGGAGAACTTTTTCTGATATACCCAGCAGACAATGTGATCATTTTGATTTTTCCTTTTGTTTTCCTTTCTTCCCATTTCTTCTTTCACATGAAAAGCAGAAACTGGCTAATCCTGTTTCACAGTCCAAACAACAGAACTGTGAGAAATTACACTGGATTTTTAAAATCTACCTTTAGTCTCAAAGTTTCAAGAGTTCTTTAGTAAATCAGCGAGGTTATCTCTGCCAGCTCTTATAAGCCTTTATTAAGCCACACTTGCTTCTTTGTGGAGCATAAAATATGCTCTCTAGCAAAGACAAAACAACAGTGGAATTGAAAGATGTGGGGTGAAGAGCTGTTCTGCCATCTAGTTGCAAGCCATCAGCAGAATATTACCACAAAATCATCATGATGAAGATGTTCAATAAAGCTGCAGTGTGCAAACGTCAACAAAACAAGCTTCTAGATAAAGAAATACAGTTTGTAAAAGCTTGGAGGCAACTGCAGCAGTGGCAGTCGCCCGGTGTTCTCTGCCCACACCTGAACGGGAGTTGCTAAAATGCTCGATGCGTTTAAGCCAGCCCAGGTAATTTTGACAGCAGCGGGTTGCGGAGCAATTATACGTAGGGCAGATCGGAGGCGAGCATCACCCCTGGCAGAGGGAGAGGTGAGCAGCTGGGGGCAGTGACCTCCTCGCCGAGCATCTCAGCACCCACATGCTCTTGTGGCTCAGAGCTTCATAATTGGATGCCATTTCCCTGCCGCAAGTAGGCAAAGGTCCCAAGCTAAAGCCTTCTGGCTCTCACCGACACCTGGGCAGCGGGTTTTGTTTTCTAATGAACCCATCAGTGAGTGCCGTGCGAGGCCCTCGAGATCTATTTGTCTTCTTTCCCCAACAGTTTTCTGAATGGAAAGTGCTCAGGCATCACTTACCCAGGCTTCTGAGTTCTGGTTTGAGGTCTACAAAGGTGAAAATTACTTAGAAAGTGCTTCTGGCTAATGTAAATTCAATTTTGAAGGTACTTAGATCATCCCAGTGCAACTTATTCAGTAGCACCTGCAGTTGCAGACAGTATCCTGAGAATGAAGGGCATTTTTCAAGTGGCATGCTTAATGAACAGAGGAAGAAAACACAGGGAAGCACTAAAAGCAGTGCTGCACTTTCAGTGAAAATTGGGAACTCAAATGTTTACCGTTACCCTTAATTTATCTTTTTTCAGTTGTTCACATTATATAAAATCAGTTTCCTCCATCCTTAAGTTTTTTAAGTGCATATGGTGATGGTGTTTTTTCTTTAAGCTCCAGCTCCTGGAAGCATATGACTAAGTGAGAATCTTGCTCTTCATCATTTAAATGAAAGGTAAATGGGAAAAAAAAGAAAAACGAAAGATATTCTAGTTTCCATAGCTGCAGAATGATAATCTAACAACTCCTCTCCCAAAAAGCTTAACAAATAAGAATGACCCAACTTTTTTGTATTTTGAAAGAAGCAAAGGAAAAAGAAAAAAATCTCAATGCTGTGGCAGTTATATGTGGATTTTGCCTGTATTTTATACATACAGATTAAAATTTGTATATGATAATCTTGTATACAGAAATTTATGCAGTGTATTAAAGGAGAGTCATCTGCAAGAGTGGTAGAAAAGGGACTATGAAGAACAACACAGTGATACATGGGCAGTTGGTGTTGCGGAGTGAGTAGGCAGAGAATATACAATTTCTGCTCTACTTTAAACTAAATCCCCCACCTTTTTGACAGGGACCACCTCCTTCTCTCTCTCTCTCTCTTTCTCACAGCACAATTGAAGCCACAAGAAAACCCTTTAGGGACATACAATACAGATTAATATATGAAATCACATACTCCCAAAGCCCAACAGTTGCACATTCCAGTCATTTGATGAATAATTGTATCTTCAATGGCTTTGTAAAAGGTTAAATTGCTTGTGTTGGCTAAAGGAGATGGGACCCTAAAATAGTTAAATAATAGACCTTTTCCACTCCTAATTACAAGGATTAATCAAATTTTAATTTTGGTCTATATCATAAAGTCAGCAGTTTTCTTTGTCAGTTTAGATCAGCTCAGGACCGAACATTGCTTTTAATCACGGAAGTAAAAAGCGTTCTTTCCTACGTGTCTGTTTATAGACATCACAGGGCTTCTATGCAAATGTCAAGCTCAATATACATAGAAATGAGATATATGGAAAATAAAAACTGAACTCTTGTGACAGCTAATGCCACACCAGCAAACTTCAGGCTGCCCTGAGATGATAGACTTCACTGCTTATCTTAGCCACTGTCAGATTTGACTCTTTGCTGTCCTCCCTTCACATCTAACTCATCACTGAATCCTGTCACATCTTCCTTTTAAGCACTCTTCTTGCTACAACTGAATTCCTTAGCTCTCTTCTTCTGACATTTTGTTGCCCTAGAAGAAGCAGCTTCATGTGTTCTGGTCACCTCCTTTCTCACCCAGACCCTTCTCTTCCATGCAACACAAGTGAAAAATCTCTCCTGCTCTTTTAAGCTGTAGTGATCCCCAAGTCTGCACATTTTTGCGTCCTCCCCTATTCACTTCTTTCCAACTTGCCTGTTAGAATTTTCAGAGCAGAAAGCGAATGCTATGAAATAATGCCAGGGGAGACTGCACTGGGATGGGCGATTATACATGTTGGAGTTTGCTCTCAGAATGTTCCTGTTTCTGCTTCCAGCTTCATTCCTCACTCTTTATTGCTGCTGCTTGTTTTGTCCCATCAGTGCTCATTGATAACATATATATTCCTAGCATGCTGGGACCTGAGCGTTATTTGGGGTTTCTGAGTGTTAGTAGAACAGAAAAGCATCTTAAGCCTTCAATATGCACTGTGTTTTTCATGCTATTTTAATTTTCTCTTCAATATTTTCCTGCTTTTCCCCCTCATACCCATTTTTACATTCAAATCCTCCAGTGTCCTTTTCCAGTTTTTACCTTCAAATCCTCTTCCATGCTGCCTTGATGCCTGCAGCAATCACTGTTTCTTCGTGTGTGTGGCAAACAACTGCCAGTGATGAATTTGGAGCTGCTCTGTAATTATTTATGAAAACTGTGTGCTGTCCTCATTACTCAGATGTTTTCCATGTGACTTTATTTGGCTTAACACAGCAGGAGACTTTGGAAAAGCAGGCAGGAACAGAAAGGATCCCTGGTGCAGACAGCCCTCCTAAAATGGCTGTGTTCATCCACGTTTCTCAGGGGGACCGATGCCACGGGCTCCAGCACAGCTAGCCAGCGACTCCTGGGACTCCCAGGGGAATCAGCTAAAGCTACCTACGGGGAAAATGATGATCTTCTACACTGTCACCATGCAGAAAAGAGAACGGCAGGAGACAGCTTAATGAAATCATTAGCTGTCCTTCCTGCAGACAGCCTATGGACCAGGGCAGCTGATATGAATCGTATTTCCGTGCTAAATGATAGCAGATAGTTAAATGACAGCACTGAATTGCTTATATGATTGCAAGAGTACGAAGGTTTTATACATCAATGAGATTATAATTTTTCTAGGAAAAGACTTAAATAAGAGTTTTTATTCCTATGAAAAAGGTAACAATTTTTGAGTGCAAGATAATATGATGGTGCTGTTACATTAATTTTTTACACAGCCTAATGCTAGATGAGAAAGCATAATAGGGCTACATAGAGGTGGCCAACAAGGTTTGGTTTGTGTATATTTTTTTAAAGGGGGGGATGGGAAGCAAAGGAAGAACAAAAGAGTTTTTGTCCTTTTTCTGTTTCTTTGTGGCAGTTCCTATGGAGGAGCACATCACTGAAAGCATAAGAGTACTAAAGACTCAAGGGGAAACCTGAAACTGTGTTGGAATATAGGCAGAAAGAGTTTACTTTGTGGTATTATGAACATCTGGGAATTTTTTGAATGAAATAATTTAAAAATGGTCACTTTGTCACAGTAAAGTAAAATTGAATGTGTTATCCATCTAGATGGTGAGAAAGCCATTTTGAAAAATCATCTTGATCAAAATCCACCAGCACAATGGGGCTCATCAGACCCTTCCAGAACAAGCAAAGATCCTATAGAAGACATCAACTCTCCAGAACAGTAAGTATAAACCATTAGATACTGGTAGAGAAGGAGGCACCCCAGCTCTCATGGGTATGCATGTGCTTGTGTGCATACACTTTCTACTGTTTTAGCCATAAATTCCACCCTGGACACCAGCTGCTTTGCCGATAAAATGTTAATTTAAATGATTGCAAACCCCATATTTCTCGTTCACTCATTTTTATGGGAAGACCTTCACTGTAAACCTTTTGAGCCAGGCCCAACTACAGGGAGAACCTAGACCATCAGCAACAGATATGAATGGCACCTACTGAAGTACCAGTGGGCAGCAACATTGTACTGTGATGCCTCTCTGCCACCAGCTCACCATCCCCACCAGATTTAGGGGCACTAGATCCTAAGGTGACCCAAAGGCAAACTAACATACTTCTTTTGTCTTATCAGAAACATCCATAACATGATGTCTAAAGTTTCTGTAGAGGTTTACAGGACAAGCTGTACTCAGCCAGTATTCTATATTAAGGAGAGAAGAGGCTGCACATATGCGCACATACATGTTATGATTGCTGTCAACAGTCCATGTCCTTCCACACACCAGCCAGAGGGGTTCATGGTGTTCATAGCCATTTTGTTCTCTTTTGATCTTAAGCTAGCTGAGAAATAAAAACAGTCTTAGGGCTTTCCAACGTTACCATAGCAGCTGGACCCAAGTTTTGGCACAGGAAATCCTGCACCGATTAGTTTCCCTTAGAAACAATGCTGCGGCTACAAGGAGAGGATAGCACAAAGCGCTTGCTAGGTTCATGGAGGGGAAAGAGCCTTATGGTATCAGCTTTTCTCTCCAGGAACTTATGCAATAAACTCATGTAGTAACCTATACCAGCCTAGCAGGACCTGCCATGGGCCAGAGCTCAGGGAAGGGCCGTGGTACTTTGTCCCTGGATCAGGAGTTTCCCCATGGCAGCCTAGTTACATGGACATCACTTTATCAGGATCCATGCTAAGAGCTGTTAGACTCCTGTTTTGTACATGGGCATCTTAAAGCTTATTTAAAAACAGGATAAATTAAATAAAATACTAGACTGAGTCACATACTACATCAGTGACAGCAAACCTGATTTCAGATAGCAATCACTGCTTTGTACTACCTGGCCCAGGAAAACAAATGGATTTCTAACTCTACCCATGTATTCAATAAAAACCCACCCCAACCCAAACCTGCACAGGAGCTAATCCACACACCCATGCACATGTATGCACCAAAAAAAAGCCCCCAGTAGGTGAAATATCTGGTTATTTCACAAAAGCAGGGCTCTCTGTGAAAGCTCTCATGACTTTAAGGGGTCAGCAGAGTGGTTTAATGCATAGCTATTAGAGATCTGTCTGTCTCTTTCCACCACCATTTGTCAGAAGTAATGTAGTGTGCAGGCAGCCTCATCTGAACATGGCCTCCTTACATAAAGAGGAATGCTACGAAAAATACAGACATTCAGATAATCCAGTTCTTCTGATACAGATTTAATACAGGGGGAAAAAAAAAAAAAAAAAAAAAAAAATTTGGTGATGAGAGAACCTCCCCTAGGCTAGCAGTAACTGTTGAGAAAACTGAAATTTCCTAAAGGCCTTAAAGAGCAGGTCAGTACAAAGCTGAACAGTCACTGACATTTATGGAAAGCAATTAATAAAGTCCTGCTAGATCAAAACTGTTTCATTCAGCGCTTGCTCGGCTATGTCTGTGCCACGTCCAAGGGTCAGTATCTCCCCTGAGGAGGCACTGGCAGTTTGGGTACCAGAGCCACACCACCAGCAGGCCTGCCAGAGAGGGGAAGTGTAGCAGTCTTCAAGACCAGGGGTTTGAGATTTCCTCTCTCTGACAAGAGATTGCCTCTTTCCAAACTTTGTGCTCTTTTAGAATATCCTTCCTCATGGATGCACTTTTTTTCAACTAGTCTGGCAGCACTTCTGGCCTTCCGTGGTTATTAAATATATCATTTTTTTCAGAAAACAAAGAGGTAAAGACAAAGCTGTAGCTTGTGCCTTCTCTTTCTCATTTCACTGCACGTATCAGGCATTTGATAGAGAGGTATTCACATAGTCTGTTGAACCTATTTCTTATTCAAGAACAGAAATCTCAAGGACATTAGACTGAAAAATAGTTTCTCTTTGCCACAAACCTATGAACCTTTGCCATGTCCTATGGAAGGAGGATGTTAAGATAGTAATTTGCCTGCAGAAATTTTAACTCTTTATCAGCTATAGCAAAAAGAAGGATCCCAGCTTCCTGTTACTGACAGCACTCCGGAGAGCTGACAGCTTCCGGTATGGAAATTCCTGTAGAATGCAAGAGTTTCACTTGGGATTTTTTTCATTTTTTTTATCACGAGTGCTACATTTGGCTAACTGCAGGTGTCATTCCTCATCCTACGGTTGTGTCCAAAGTGAAGGCACAGCAGTATGAATGCATTTTAGGCTCAGTAGTGCGGGAAGTTCTCACAAATTTTTTTTTTTTACTGTGGTGGTGTTTATAGCATCTCAATCAGAATGTGAAAAATATTTATTTTGTGCTTGGCACAGGTTTAAAACCCTGCATCTAAAGAAAATGCAGCCTCTATGACTGTAAAGCAGCCTTAAAGCATGAGCATGGATGATTCATGGTTCTCTCTCCTTCTTGCTCTCCTTTGTGCTGTGCAGGACCCTGTAGGTTATCCACAATGTCACGTTAAATTTGCCATACCCAGTCAGACCATCAGACATGAGGAGCAAAAAGTGGGTGCTGGCTGCTTTCTCTCCTGTTCACAGTGGCTACACAGTGTAAATTAACACTTCATACAGTAGACAAAGCAGTGCTGGTGGAGAGGCTGAAGGCCTGCACTTTGATTTTCCATGCAGATTTTTAACATATTTCCTAGCCCATTTGCACCAGCTCTTGCTTCCCAGGTGATGCTGAGGCACAGTCTGGTATTTGGAAGCCCCGTTTATGGGGAGTTTAGCTGCATGGATGGAAGCTGCAGCGTGCTGGTTCATCTCAGGTCCAGAGAGCAGCCTGAACCCATTTAGAACTGATATAATAGCTCATTTCCCAGTAAGCCAGGGTGTCTCTCATGCAAAATCAACTTCTTCCTCTTCCTTGGGTGTGTGACCTCCTGGAGAAGACTGACATACCTTATCTGGACACACTACTTCAGTACCAGTTTTATCAGTGCAGCGTGCTGAAACATTACTCAGGATACTATTTGTATTCCAGCCTGATAGTGACCTGCTTACCTATCTAAAGATCCCATCAGCCAGCTTATCTGCACGATGGCCACATGAATACATTCAATGGGATATCCTCCATGACCCTGAAAGTCGTTCTTCTGTACACCTTCATTCCTGCATGTTGTCCCATCTCATCAGTGAGCAGCATTCTGTGAATTAGTTTTTGGCACCATTAAAATTTATACTGTTCTCATCTAACAGCAACAATATGTAACAGTCTTGCAGACCTCTGCGTAAAGGTGATGATAGGCTCCTTCAGGACCCCACCAAAGCCTACCATTTTGATAGATTATTTCCTATATGTTGTCATTTTTGTAATCATCAAAGCAGCTAGTTGCTGTGTAACCCTTATAATAGAAATTACCTTGATTTTTTCAGAGCTAAAGCTCTGCTTTTAGCAACATTTAGAAGACAGTCAAATACCCTGCTGGAGCCAGTTATGTCAATTTTAGTAAATGAAAATTCTCATCAAAAAAAGCTGGTTATGACTGGATTATTGCATTACAGCCATATGCTTTGGCATGAACATGCCTCTTTTATTCAGTTTCTTCACTGACAGCATTCATATTAGTCTATCTATGATCCTACTCAAATCTGTTATTAAAATAAGGTGGATTTAGAATAGTTAGTTTACTTGCTAATACAGCATCTTTCTTTATTATAGTCTTTTAGAACTTATCCAGCTTCCCAGCAGTTGCTAAACAGCAACATTAATGGGCTGAAGAATTGTCTGAAATGACCCCTGAATGCTAAGACACAGTTTACACAATTCCCCAAACCTTCAGATGTTTGACCGTAGCAGCAGTTGCTCCACTCTCCTCACTTACTAATGGATCTTATCAGTGGTTTTGTACAGCAGAACCAAATTATTTTTTAAATACCCCTGCCCCTTTGTAGCATTGTGCATTCCCATGTGCATTGTGTTGTGTTCCTACATGCATTGACACTGGAAGTCAAGTTTTTACTTGATTTTATTTAGCCCTAATAGATGGCTTTTCTGTACAGAGCTGAGGGTACATGCTGTGTTCTAACACAGTACCCTGATAAGTGGCTGCTCTGTGTGTGTGTGGCACCACGTTTCCTTTCCATCTCCTTCAGTGGCTGTAGATAATACTAACCGTTCCCTCCCCAACTTACTTGATTGACCACATGCTTTGCCATATCTATATTGCATGGACAGCACAAAACAAATTGTATGCCACCATCCTGAAAAGCATTGGCAAAGGGTGGCAGGGGTGGAGGAGAGGGAAAAGCACTGATATTGGAGGAAAAAAAGCCCACACAGTGAGGCAAGTTACAAGATTTACTTTCACTTAGGGAGAAAAGAGCAGTTTTGTTTGGATTTTGTTACTTTTTGTTTTGTGTTGGTTTTGTCCTAAGAGTTTTGTGTAAAGTCTTAACTGTGTGCAAGTCTCCAGGCTACAGTCCTCTGCCCCAATTCCAGGAACTAAGTTTTCATGTGAAAGTGAATAAGTACAGCTAAAGCAAAATTTGCCACCCACTGCAGCCACTGTTGGCATAGCCAAATAAACGTGCTTTGTCCATGGTATGGCTAACACTTAAATGGGTGAAAAAATATCCTATTCACTTGATTATGCAAGTGGATTCCTTTGGAATAGTTCAAAAAGCTCTTTAATGAGAAGTCTGTAACAGTTAAACAAAGTAAGCATTTCTACTGGTGGGAAAATAAGCACAGGCAATTCTGCATTTGACCCTGCAACAAGAGACAGAATGACAATCCGCAGTGTCAGGCTCATCAGGATTCTGCACAGGGCAGCAGCGAGCCAGGCCACCTCTGCACTCCTTGGGAACAAGGCACGATTTCATTGATACCACCAGAAAGAGTTGGGCACAGCAGCAAAATAACAATGAGTGGATTTTGTTTAATCCCAGGGATGCATTGCCAGCACTACAATGATCAACACTGTGGATTAATATTGCATTAAACTTTTAAAGGGAATTTGAAGGGGAAAAAAAATGAGAAAGATGTTCCCAGGTAGGCAGACAACAATGATTTCCACCACATCTCTGTATAAACAAACCTTAGTTTGTAGTGAAGAAACTAAGGAGAAGCAGCATTACATTTCTTTCTGTTTGAATTTGAAAGCTATACTGCTCGGTCCCCGAGCAGTGCAATGGATGCCTTGGTAGCTGTCTCCACTTCCTAACACAAAGCAAAAGAGGAATGAAATGTCGTTGGAATCAGAAAGGCTGTCCAAAGGCAAGCTTTCAAACACACACTTCTTACAAGAGCCTGTCTATACACAGTCATTATATCAGATAACGGGGAAATATAAATTTAAAACTCCATTGTACTGATACAATGCTTTGTATGGGCATTTTTCTTCTGGAATCAAAAAGCCACTCTTCAGTTCAGCTCTGTCACTTTGACATCTGTCATCTCTTTAAAAAGTCCCTCTGTGTTTCAAGAGTGAATGTCTCCAAATGCGGAAGCAATCCTGGCATAAATTCTTAATCACTGAAAACATCTCTTGCACTAACTAACCTCAAATGGATTTTGATTTTGTGAAAGGTGCTAGTAGATCCACAGCATGGGGATAGAAGTGCCCTTGTCTCATGGCACTGTCCTCTCCAAGGAGAGGGGTAAGTTGGGCTGTCTGTGATCCCTTTTAAAAAAATGAACAAAACAAAACAAAGCCCTACCAGTTTTCATGATGCCAATCTGCTTGGAAAATTGAATACAGAATGTTGGGCTCCTAAATACTGAATTTTGGTGTGGGTGGTTGGTTAGACTACTTTTAGAGTGCCAACTCCTCAGTCCCACAGCACTAGCTGTGAGAATTTGAGAGCATCCAGCACCTCAAAAGCACAGACCTAAACTGCTAAGCGGAACTACTTGGAAAAAGCCATCAGTCTGAATTCTCTCCCTCCATGCACCTGTGTTTGTCTTAGCTGGAGTTGCAAAAATGTCATCCTTAATTCCAACATCCTTGTGCTAAGTGATGCATGGCTTAAAACTCAGCCTGTGGCCTCACGCACGTCTATGCATTTACCCAGGGCTCTGCATGCACTAGATCCCTTCGCGAGGGACGAGGGGGTTGCTAAGCCGTGTGCCCTCATTGCATACTTAACTTTTCCTGGTATCAGCACTCTCACAATTAATCTGAAAGTGCCTGGGAATTTCAGAAGCTTGTGGGTTGCTGAGAATGCACCCTTAGATTCTTTTGTCATGTCTAGCCTGTCAGAAAAATTCCCCAAGGGGAAATAACACCGAGGTGGCACAGCTCAACAGCAGCGAGCCCGATGCTCTTGGCGTTAACCCTCTCTATGGCAGCACCAGCACAGCAGATACCCTTGCAGCAACCTGCAGACATAGCAAGTGTGTGATGTAGTGTGTTTTCCTTCTTGCTAATGCTCCTCTCTCTCTCTCTCTCTCTGCCTCTCCCACAGCATACAGCGGCGGCTGTCTTTGCAGCTGCCCATTCTTCACCATGCCTACTTGCCATCCATAGGAGGAGTCGACGCTAGCTGTGCCAGCCCCTGCGTAAGCCCCAGTGCCAGTCCTCGGCACAGACACGTGCCGCCCTCCTTCCGAGTGATGGTTTCGGGGCTGTAGGCAGGGGGGATCAGTGCTTCCTGAACTGCTTTTAAGTACTCAATGACTGGACTAAACATCTGACCTAGAACTCTGCTACAAACATATAACGTTGGCCCTTACAGCAGAGGAACTACCGCTGAGGCCGTCATCGCAGGAGTACCCGGGTAACTCCTGTGGGAAGGTGAAGGAGAAGGACACAAGGAGTTTGTTCTGTAGCCTTATTCATGGAGTTTTTATTTCTTCACATAGAAGTCACTGAAAAACATTTCTTCCCAAATTTCTACTAGCAACAAGAAGGCTGGGAAATACGGATCTTGCAAAAAAGACACCAGGAAAACAAAAAAAAAACAACACTCAAATGTCACTGAGCTTTATGTGGCTGCTGAGAACATGCAATTCTATACTGTATCCATGTAAGGAAAATACAATGGTTGAGCTATACCATATTTATTGAAATAGATACACTCATTTTTACAAGAGTTGTGTTAAATTGCTGGAAACATTCTGCACTGGTTAGTCTTGCTTGTTTTCATTTCAGGGACGATGCTCAGTAGGAAAGGAGGATTATGAGAAATGATTCCTCGGGTGTCATTGAGACTCCGCAGTGCTGTGAGCAGGGTCACCTCTAACTTGCAGCTGTACGTGAAACCCAAGCGGAGGCTGAGGCTCCAGCTCTGAGTTGTCACCAGCTGGAGAGCTGCTGGTTGGAAGCGGAGCACTTCACCCTTCTCCAGGGACGATGGTAGTGACTGCTGACCATCTGCAGCTTCATTTTAGCAAAGTTTCTGCACCTATTTCAGAATAAACACCACCAATCGTAGTGTACCAAACTGTCTGGAGAAGTCCTAGGGCTCATAACTCAACAAGCTGAGGACAGATGGGTAGTGAAGTCTTAATGTCACAGGATGGATTGTTTTTCATAGTTTGTTTGAATTATGTCACACATAATTACAATAAAATTAATTTAGTGGACTTGGGGGGAGGGGTTAGGGCACAGCACTTTGCTGCTGCAGGCAAAGCCTGCAGAGCACATAGATGTGAATATACACTATGTTTGCTTTGTACCTGCGTGTGACAGTTGTAGTGGATAATAGAGAGGACAAATCAAATTTACCAATAGAATATTTTATCTGAATCCTAAAAGGACTGTGAAAAAATACAGCAGTTTTCATACTTTAGCTCCATCCCCTGAACCAAAGTAATTAGGAGGAATGATAGTGTCATACCCTCTGGACCAGCTCTGGAGCCAAACCCTCAGGCACAGGTGAGACACACATGCAGCTTCTTCTTCCAAGGGACTGGAAATGTGACATCTCACCGCCAGGGCTGTTTGCTAAGAGCAGGGGGAAAAAAAAACAAACACATGAAGCACCCACTGGGGTCTCAGTTTTCTTTGACCAATGCCTGTGCACCTCAGACCAAACCTTTGGAATGACGTTTCTACAAAGGTTTATAAAACAGCAATGACTGAAGCACAGCTGAAGAGGTTCATTAGCTGGGGGACTTAAGCACAGCTTTGACAAGCTACATAAATCTCCATTAAAAATAAAACACACCTCATAGTGGCCAAAACCAACATAAATATGTATCTGAATCTTACAATCAGGAGCATCACAAAATGTTTCACTTGGCACATACAGTAAGAGAGGTTATGGAAATATCTGTAGCTTTTAGAACAAAAACATGTAAGTATAAACACAGATAAAATAGAACTCATTACTCTGTTTAAGCACTAAACACTGACGTTGTCACTCAATGTGTGTTGACAGTATTCTCTTGCTTTATTAATATCATCAGGGCCTGGTTTATTTTAAAAGGAATGTTAATTTTTAAAATGAAAAAATTACAATATTGTATATAATGTATACACAAAGATCTCTGTAGAAATATTATTCCAACTTAGCAGGAAGAAAAAATTTCAGAAGTATCGGACCATTGGAGGTGAGTGTGTGTGTGTGTCTGTAACTTCGTGAATACTGACTGTGTGACGTTTATTAGGTTTAAACCATGCAGTACATTCTTTGTCTCAATGATACTGTAGTTTCTCCCATAACATTTTTTTTTTACTTTACTGCAGATAACAAGACCAACCAAGTGAATATAGCTATTTAATGTTTCTGTTCTTTTATACTGCAGCAAAAATGTACTGTAAATTTATGAAGAGGCTGTGCCCCAATGGCATTTTCCAATGATGTTAGTGCACAAATGCTTTAAACTAGACTGGAACTGCCAGAATAAAATGTAAATGAAGAATTTCTTGTATAACCTTATACTGCATGAGATAAATTTTTAATAAATTGTTGCAAATCTGTTTTTATGAATAAAATATATAAAACCTAGCTTTTTGGACTTGATGCCCTCTTACCCCAGAGCAAAATCATTTTTAATGTGTGTCCATATGTGTATATAAGCATATATATGTATAAAAGCCTGCCTGGAGAAGGAAGGATCCTATTACAACACCACATTGTAATAAAAAGTCAAAATACACATCCTAGTAGTCGAAAGGTTCACATCTAGAGAAAACAGATACACGAGCTTCTGCTCTGAAATACTATTGCTGCAGTACTCATGAGTGAAATCCAAGCCCTCTTTCAAATGGGAAAATAATAAAAGATATGCTGAACATTTACATTAAAAACCACACTTAATACACGTGCTATTATCTCTTGCACCACAGGGTGTGTGAATCCAGGAGAAAAAGATTTTACTATTTCACATAAATTAGTGAGGTTGAGCCGCTCTTCTAGCTCTATAGTAAAATCTCTGCTTCAACAAATGAGAAGGTTTTGATAATATTCAGCAATTGTTTTGTGAAGACAAACTCTAAACCTTTCCATCCAGTTTCATGCACGTGGTAGGTTTTGTGTCCTAAACCAGGTTCTTCTGCATAACAGAAGAGGACAAGGGTGGGAATGTAGTGCAAGGAGCCAGGTAGAGGAAAGAGCACTTTTAGTTGTTTGCTTTTCCACAGGAGCATCCTCAAGTCAGCACAAAATGACATAAAGCCCAAGAGGAGGAAATTCAGAGCCACCACAAATGTGTTTTGTGTAGATTTCTGATGCAGCTTAGGAGTCCCACTGAACACATGCGAAAGAGAAAATAACAGTGAAGAGTGAACAGCATGGATTGTGGCCCTCAATGCAGAATACCAGATGGCAGGAGAATCTAAGCTCATTCAAGGAAAAAAGAAAATGTCTAGAATGACTTTGTTGTGAAAACTATATTCAACCAGAAATTGTAGGAGGATGTGAACAACTTAGAATTGCTCAAGAATAATAGGAAACCAGAGCAAAGCAAAACGTTGCTTTAAGAGGTCAAGAAAAAAATAAGAGGAAGATGTCGGGGGATCAAGTTTACTCAAACTGTTGAGTTTCCACAGTCACGGCAAATAAAATCATAACATTTCTTCCATAAAATCATAAAATTGCTATTGAATTTATGGTAGATTACTAATGTTGCAACGCTTCTTTCAAATAATCAATAAAATCAAGGATGGTAAGGACCAAGAGAGGCACTTTTTCGTTTCTCTCATTCTTTTAAAAGATACGACACTTTTTCTTAAAGTTTTATAAACAAATCTCTTTTGGACTTTTCAGAAGTTGTTTTTCCATTACAAATCCTGGTACGTGTGCCTGTTCTCCCCACAACTAGTGTTTCTGTCCCTTTCTGCTCAGGCTTGGTTAGCTGCTGGAAGCCAGTCCAGCAAGACACTTCCAAGCACCCTATGGATATGGGCAGGGCTTTACTGTGCTCTCATATCACAGCCCAAAGGATGGGCCCGTCTGCCTGATCCGCGAACTGAATCTCCCTGTCTTATTTAACAGGGATTTGCTTCTCGCTGCCTGAGAAGATTGACAGGTTTATTACAATGGCTTAAACATGATGATTTTTATCTGAGTTCAGTTCTCGTATTTGCTGACTGCCTGTTTCATCTCTTGAGCTGGTGAATAGTTCTTATGGCCATTACATTAATATGCATGCATATTATTCACGAGTGCAGTTTCAAGAGCACTCTGCCTCTTGAGCCAACCAGGATTCTGCCAGTGCACTACTGAGCTCATCACTTCTCAGTAAATGACATTGCAGAGGAGCATTAACAGGTCTAGGGCTGCATTGGAAGAGGTGGGGAGGAGATGGCCAGAGCCTGTGCTGGGCTGCTGGCAAGGGCAACTCTGGATGGCAGTCAGTCAGTGTTGCCACAGATCTCTCTTACCTGCAAATATTTCGAGCCACCAGCTTTGTGAACTGCAACTGGTTTAAACCCCCTCCCCTGGTGATGAGGTCCTGAAGTGGGCCAAATGAAGGGAAAGAGTGAAGGGCAGGCAGGAGGAGGAGGAGGGAGATGCGTCGTCAATCACTGAGCACATCCTTCATCACCCTCAAAAAAGTGGCTGCCACAAGTGCCATCAGAGCCAAGCATCACACAAGCATTTAAATGCGTAACTGAACTTTAGAGTCTAAATTCAGTAGAGGTCAAATAGATCTGAGGACAGGAGCAGAAGGTGAGTGCAAGCTATAGGTACCAGGCAGTCAGCAGCCTGTGGGCTGGCTCACTAGCAGAAGCATAGCAGAAGGGAGCTCAGATGACCTTGAGCTTCACGAGGAAGGACAAACATCTTCATGAGTCGACAAACACAGGCTTTGACTAGAACAGAGGATATTTTTTCTCGTGACAAAAGGTTTTGCCCTGTACTCACACTCACTGGGTGCAATTTAAGCTGAGAACAGTATTGGCTAAATCTATGGCCTACAGCTGTAGGTCAGAGCTTCACAGACCACATCACCCACCTACCTCCTACTGCAGGCAGCAGCGTGGGATGCCTGCTTGAGCAGGGGAGCTGCCACTGGTGGCAAAACACCCCACAGACACGAAGCAGTCCATTCTGACAAGTCAGTTTGACTGGAAAATAGTGTACGTGTTGCAGAGCACACTGATGGGAGACTGAGCAACCACAAGCAGCCCAACATTAATGGCCTGGAAAACACCATGAGGGACAAAGCAGAGACATCCATGCTACCTCCTGTTTGGGGAATTTGTCAAGCATCTAATAGCAAGACCACACAAGTCATCCCCAGCTCAGTAATTAATTCTCCATGGTTCTAGCCCACCCTGTCATGCAGTGCAAAACCCTGAGCCTGCTCAGCTGAACATCCCCCATTTGTCCAGGCCTAAGGAAAAAAGAACCATGAAGTAGAAATGGAAGACTGTGGAATAGAGCAGGCAGGTAATACGTGCATGGCTTTGTACTTAGAAAGTAAGTGCTCTACTGCACTGTTGTCCCAGGTGGCGTCTACTCTGCCCTGCCTAAGGGTACTCCAGTACTTCCAAACACCAGGGATCCCTTCCAGAAGACAGAGAAACAGAGAAATCTGTTCTGTAGGAAGGAGGAACCTCATATCCTCACCCAATAAGTTAGCTGACATAATAACTCATATTATTAAGCTATCAACTGGTAATACAAACCATCACAAGTCTAATAAGAAGAACCCATTCCTCTCCAGCATATGAACACCTGTCTTCAGGAAAACTTGTGTTCGTGTTACTTTGGACATGGCTGTACAGCATCAGCATAGCTATTGTTACCCCAGAGAACAAAACTATTTTCCATTCGTCCTGAAAAACACTTCACTTTATCGCCTACTAGAGCTGTGTCTGAAGCAGAGAGCCACAGACAAAACAGCAGAGATGAAAGTCACCTCTTGGGCACTTCAGGAGATAAAGCCAAGGGAGGCAGCAATGTAGGACCACCTGCCAGAGGGTGTTCTGAGAGGCACCTGCGAGATGTAGGTGCTACTAAAAGACCTGCTTCAGAAGGGCAAATTGCTGAGCATAGATCAGCTTCTCCTCAAGAAGAGGCAAAAGGAAGCAAGGTCTTAGTAGCTCATCTGAAAGGCAGTCACGTTTCCAGACATTGACTCTCTCTGTGACAAACAGCAGGTGGAGGGAGGACACATGGGAAAGGAAAATAATGGTGGGACAAGGACAGTAGCTTCACACCAGAGCTGCGGAGGGAGGTTGACAAGGCTTTCAGTTAACAATTCCATAAGCGCCACAACTCATCCCAACTCTCAACACTGGGAAGAAGTCCTCTTTGGTTTGCCTTGCCTCATACTTAAGTCACTGGAAGACACTATTTGAGCAAAGTAACAGAGCTAATGGGAGAAAAGAGGAAAAAAATGTCAAAACAACCAACACACACATACAGAAGATGGCTTAAGAGTCATAAAGATGCAAATGAACAAGGGACTCAGCTGCAGCTGCTTCGGAGGAAGACACATCAATGTCAGCATCAGATACAAGCACCCCTAGCAAAAGATAGTCACTGTCATCCCACAAAGCTAGCTGTGCAAATGAAGCTGCTAAAATTGTCAGAACCAAAGCCAACACCATCACTAACTGCCTCAGTGCTGCTAGCAACTAAAATGAGAGAAACTTTCCTCCAAATTTTGACCTCAGCTTCTAGTAGGCTCAAAGTTTCAAATTCAGTTCAATACTTCAATAAACCAGGCTGTTTCCAGGCTTTCATTATTACTGGAGGGCTGCAGAAGCGTGAAGTTTGCAAATTACCAATCCTTATGAAAATTTTACAGAAACTAGTTCTTACACACAGACAGAAACATTTTTTAACTGGACTGCCTAAGTCAGGGTGTGAGGAGAGGGCATATTTCACTATTCTCCTTACATATTTACATTTACTCCACTGAATTTCCCTTTGAGATTATGGACTCTCCAACTTCAAGCGGAAAATACAGCTGAAAATACGTCATATTGCTGATGTAATAAGGAATATTTCTCTAATAAGCACTCCCATTCTTTGAGGACCTTTCAGTTTTTTCCCTCCTTCTCCCCTCTCTCCAGCTCCCCCAGCTAATATTGTATATTTACTGCTGTGTTTTAGTTTTAAAACCCAAGAATTTATTTACCTAAGAATTAGCTGACATTTGAACTTAAATAAGCTATTTAGGCTAAGAGTGAAGCTCAGCAAAGTAGAAAAAATGCATGAGTTGTTCCAGCATAATCCAGGTAAACAAGTGAGAACAGTACCTGCCACAGTTCAGAACTTTCAGAGGTATTTCACTGGGACAAATGAAAATAATTTCAAAACAAAACCAAGTAAATGTATCCTAAGTTTAATTGGCCATTGAGTTAGATTATAAAGTCAGCTCTCAGTTTATCCTTGAGCAGCTCATTCAGGTTGCCACAAGCTGGGATCAAACTTGACTGTTCCACCCACTGGGGCCTCTTCACTCACTCTTGTTAAACCTGCCCTCATCTCCACAAAAACTGGCTTGTAAGTTTTTGAAGGTGAATGAATTAAATGTGGAATTCAGACTAGTACATGTGAATTTGCCATAGACCTTTTCTTGCCTTGTGTTAGCCTGCCACTCCTCCCATACCATTATGCTCCTTACGATACTGCCTATTAGGCACAAGCAAAATTGTAATGAGGGTGGAAAGATATATAAAGACATTTGTTTGGCAGCCAAACAGACCCTCTCCAAACAAGATTTCCCTGCAACGCAGCATGCAGAAAGGCTGCACTGTTGCACACTTCTCATTTCCTTTTCTTTTCTTTTTTTTTTTTTTTAAACTTTCAACTTCTTTACCGGCTGAAAGCCACATCACTGCCACTGTTCTTTGTGTAGTTGTTATGGATGCTGGAACGTGATACATTCCAGTCCTTCTGAGAAGGCTGTCAGTCCTTACTTGAGAAATCATTAGGAGCAAACACTCCCTTCAGGAGTCCCAAATGTGACAAAAATAGTTTCAAGAATTAAAAGGTGCCTATTTTAATACAGCCTTCTTTTAAGTAAGCAAGCTCTCGATTTTTTCCCAGTGTACGTCAGCAATCATCAACTGCTTATTGTCTTCTACAAAGAAAAAGTACGTACCCAGCTCTGTTTCAGACCTCGCAGGCATGCTTGCATTATTTTTTCATATTCCTTATTTTCTGTGCTTTTTTTATAGTCATGATGCTGATTTACTGTTTGTTTGTTTTCAAGCAAGTCAGAAACAAAATGAACTTTCCCATATGGAGAACACCAACCACAGAGCACTCACGTCTGTGCAGTACTAATGCTCAAATATAAACTGCTTCTCCTCATCCAGCATGCACACAGTGTAGCCCGGGCTGTGCGGGTAGCAGCTTAGAGCTTCAGTCAGATAAAAGATAATAAAATGAGCTTGGGCCTCATTAACTTACCCCATTGATGTGAATATTAACATAGATTAAAATCCAAGCTCCAAAAAGAAAACACAGTCTCAGCCCTCGTCACAAGCAAACTGCAAGCAATAATAAATTCCTTGAATTAATTTAGTTCATCGCACTCTAAAGCTACAGTAAGACACTCTACATAAAGGCCTTCTCCACATGGTTTTGAAAGTTTTGTAGCCAAATGCAATTTCAAGAATTAAATCTCTGGTTATGCACTTCGCTTATGGCTTTGATGAATAACCTGCTGCTCTGGCTGCATACACAGAAAGAGTCTAGGAAGGCACTTTTCTTTCTTTCAGGATCTAGTTCAGCCTGGTATGCATAAAAACATTTAGGAACATATCAGAATTTAGACAACCTTGCTCAAATTAATTTAATGGGGCACATTCAAAATGATGAAAAGATATTTCTCATTACTTTCTCTTTTGGAATAAAGTTTTCCTTTTACTGATGTTCAGTTCTTTCACTCTGTTCTAAACAGATCTTATATTACCTTCATTACGATTACATTGCATTACTAACACTACACTGGTGATGCAAATAAGGACTCTTCATCTCCTTTTCCCCTCCTACAGGGGATCACTGTTCACAATATACTGTTGAACTTATATAAGAAAAGCTAAGGTGGAGTGAAGAAAAGAGTCGGTTGTTTTTTTTTTTTTACTTATGCTGCAAACTTCATATTTATCGTGGAAGTTCAAAAATGTGTTTAACACCATAGCAAAGGGAAAGAGATTTATGGACATCATTAACTCCTCCAAAAGTCCATCCCAGTCTTGAACCCTTTGGAAAGCATCACCCTCTCCCTGGAGTAAGAAGTTCAGTACATGAGGCGGTCATCACTGATCCTGGTCCCTGAGACTTTAGGCCATCTTTTATCTTCGTTAATCCCAGTCACTAGCTTATTATTTAAAAATTACTTTCCTCAAACTTGCCTCACTTGCCTCCCAGAATCACAGAATCGTAGTGGTTGGAAGGGACCTCAGAGATCATCGAGTCCAACCACAAAAAAAAAACAAAAAACAAAAAAACCCAAAAACCAAAACAACAAAACAACAAAAAAACCACCCACCACCTAAACACACAACAACAACAACCAAACCAAAACCATCACCCACCCACACAACATCCCACCACAATCCAATAATCTTGGGCACTAGAGCATGCCCTGAAGAGCCATGTCTACACGTTTCTTAAATACCTCCAGGGATGGTGACTCCACCACCTCTCTGGGCAGTCCATTCCAATGCCTGACAACACTTTCAGTAAAGAAATGTTTCCTAATATCCAACCTGAACTTCCCCTGGTGCAACTTGAAGCCATTACCCCTTGTCCTATTGTCTGTAACTTGGAAGAAGAGACCGACCCCCGTCTCTCTACAGCTTCCTTTCAGGTACTTGTACAGAGCGATAAGGTCTCCCCTCAGTCTCCTCTTCCCCAGACTGAACAACCCCAGCTCCCTCAGCCTCTCCTCGTAAGACTTGTGCTCCAGACCCCTCCCATCATGACATTCCTCTGCTACACTGCACAAGACTGCTCTCTTCTTTCCTGACATAGTTTGCACAGTGAGATGGTGAAGTTGGTTTTACCCTCAGAGTCCCCGTGCCTAATGGAGAGAAACCCTTGGCTGAGTGGATTTTATTCATTATGGAACTTCTCCCACTCTTTGGGAATATGTCTGCGTATTTCTCCACTTGCATGTGATGTCATAAACTGCACCATGTTGAACTGTGGTGGTCTAAGGTGTCTGTTCCTGCATCTCTGACAGAGAAATTTCCTATTGGTAGCTTGTATAGCCCAGTTAGACAGCATTATCCCACGAGAAGGGTACAGTAGTCTATCATATGCTTTTCAGGGATGTATTTACTTAATTGGCAAAGATTTATTTGGACATTTGTGGTACATCAAGCAACATGCTGCTTTGAGCACTGTAGTTTTCTTTATATTTAATACACAGATCACTGGCTCAGGGTACAATGGATGCCTCTTTGCTGATGACAGTCCTCTGTCACATACACCTTCTTTCTGGCAGTGTTCCTGATGCAATTGCTGTGGGCAGAGCTGCACTTCACCGAAGACAGACCTTTCTGCATAAAAACATCCCATAATCTGCTAACTTGTTTTTGCACATGTCAGGCAGTCATTTGGCTATCCATAAATTACATTATTCCTTCTTGCCCTACCTACCATCCTCCTCATTTTCTTCAGCCTTGTTTGTGAGAGTCTCTAGTTTCAAACCATAAAAAGTCTCCTCTGCATTTCTCTGACTAGTCACTTTCATCTCTCTGGGCTTCTTCGGTGGCCAAAGCTGCTCCTCAGAACTGCCAAGGACATCTGGCAGCCTTATAGTTTGCTAGACTACTGATTGAGCCCTTCTTTTGAAGGTGAAATGGCATGAACCCCAAGAACAAAACCTCTATCAAAGATGTAAATCAGTAGATTGGTGTTGCTATTTCTAATCTTCATTTACTGAGTGATGATTCTGCTATCAGGACATACTGGGTTGTGTTTTGGGCAGCTCTGAGCTCAGTTTGGCTATGGCTGCAGAATCACTAAGCTGCTTAATTTGTTCTTTTCTGTAGCCTGAAGCTGGCTGCAAAAGTAAGGTTTAACTCTACATGGTAAAGGCCCAGGAGAACACAGTGATCGTTGTGTGACTAGCCAGCTCGCCAACAAGAACGAGTGGCCAAACAGACTGTTGAGGAAGACACAAAGATGACCCCCCTAAGCCAACCCAGGACTGGAGGAAGGGAGCCCACTGCCACAACTGAACTCCTCCAGGTGAAGAATTTGGGTGACCAGTAGCTCAGTGCAAACACTTTCTTCTAAAGGAAATCTTGACCTTAGGGCCCAGGAGGGCACTGGAAAGATGAGCACAAAAGCCCAGAAAGAACCCAGGGGGTCTAATGCTACAAAGAAAAAGTGAAAATTCTTTCATCTCAAGTTGTTCAATCGCCTGAAAAAGGTGTGTCTGCTGCTTTCCTCCCCCCGCCCCAGCATTAGCACCAGAGAGTGAGACAGCATGGACTTCACCAGCTCATATGAGAAGCAGGGTATTTTCTGTACAAACAAGTCCTCTGAGCTACGTAAACTGAATGATTCAATGCTCTCTGAAATTGTCATAAAAAGCTGACGACAATGAGAAGTACTTCCCGGCTTCTGCCTCAGCACTCACCATTATTTCTAGTATTTATGCCACTGTAAATTCATCTTAGGTTTACTCTACTGAAACAAGTTCATTTTGTCTATAAGGGAGAGCAGACTGTTGCTGCCTTATGATCATTTTTAATCAACACACCAAACACAGGCAAGTTTCCAGATACCAAAATAAAAATATAAAAAAAAATAAAAAGAGAGAACTAAGGAATACATGAAGAAGGAAGAAGAATGCTTTCCTCACTTCTTTACCCTTGGAACAACATTTTTTACACTCAGTTTTTAGATTAACCTGAGCAAAATCTCAAAAGCAGCAAAAACAAAACAAACTACAAAAAAAGAAGGCAACAGCGAGTTTTCCACCACTTCCTTACCCTTCCTCCCCAGGTGGTTATGCTGGTCAAACCAGTCACCAGGCAGAAAACATTACTTGCAGAGGGAGAAGAAAATTCAGTATTGAACCATGGTTACTTCATATGGTTTCCCAGATGGAAACCCATAAAGCAGGGTCAAGGTTTTCTGCAAAATAAAACAGAGTCTGGAAAAGGGGGAAAACATATGCATGGATGCATATATTAAGAGCAGTTTTTAGTAAATAATTTAGTCTTCCAGAAAATAAGGAATTATAGAATAAGTTTCCACATTTTTTCCAACCAAACCTTTACATCAGAAACTGTTGTCTGGATGTATTGACAGGTTGCATATGTACAAGCACATTGATTTTATACTGCAGAATTAAGCCTCTCTGCTGCCAGACTCAGAACATTGAAGTCCTATACGCAGAGTTAACATAACTCATATTCATGAGCTGATAAGAAATATTACATAAATATTATTTTATCATGTAAGGAATTTTTTGACAGGATGTTCTGGGCTCATACATTTTTTATAAATTGTTGCTATTTTGGTAAAGCAGAAACATGGGGTGAGCAAAGCCAGCAAGTAGTTACGATTTCCTGTATTGTTACTACAAGGCATGCCAAGATTTATAGCTGACTTTGTCAATAGCTTTCATTGTCCTGCCTTTAATACATTTTCCTTACTCTGTTGTTGCTGTTTTTTTAATCATTAACTTCAAATTGACATCCTTGGGCCAATTCATTTTTAATTTAGGAGTGTGAAACAAAAATAGCTTCATGAGTCAAGAATTAAATGAATGAGAAATGAGCATATGGCAAAACCCAAGCCCTTTTAGCTGCTCTTTGAATGTACTACGATTTATAACAGCGAGGTTATGTGGTAAAGTTTAGAGTACAAAGCTTACTAAATAATGAATACAGTGCTTCCATGTAATTTTGCTAGCAATAACCGTGAGCAATTTTAATTATCTTCACCTCCCCTTAGCTGCAAGGACAGCTGTGGATGTGCGGACTTCCTACAAAAGTAGCATTCTGCAAGTTCTCTTATCTAGACTTAATTTTTTTTGCTACCAAAACTCAGCTTTGCAACTGATTTACCGGAAGTGAGCCTGGATTTATGTCACTTCTGTTAGAATATGCAATTAAAGAATCATCTACAAAATGACAGGCAGGGAAACCCCAATAACCCGGTAAGGGAAACTTAGCACCCTGACATTGCTATTGCCCAGGCATCACAGGAGTAGCAGTCAGATCAGCAAAGGTCCGTCTTCACCACCACAAAGGAGCACAGAGGAGCCAAACCCCAATATTCTAATATTAGATATTGCCTGACAGACAGCCAAAGTCCAATATCCTAATCAGACAGAGAGAAGCACCCTGACCTGGCTACTCCCAGGTCCCTCACAAGATGTTCAGCCTGCCATCCTGGTAGGAAACCCATTGAGTTTTGATGGGAGAGGCTCTCTGGATCTCCTCACAGACTGAGTGGGGTTACTGCCTTAAGGTGTGTGGGCGTCTTTGTGGGATGCAAGGGAAGAGCATTTGAGGATTGTGCAAGACTTCCTACAGGAGAGGAAGGACCAGAAGCAGGCCCAGCGACCAAGATGGTTTGGAAGTAATAAGCATGGAAAAAGAAGACATGAAAGGGGGCAAAAGCTACTGATTATGTGCAAATAGGTTATTGATCAGTACACTTCTCTGGCCATGCCCTGTGCTTGATCACTGCAGCCTATCCTGTCTTCTCATTAAGCTCCATTTCTAACTATTTTCCTGGCTGAGGACTCTTTATTCAGTGCACATATGTCTGTAAGGAGGACTATATGCCAGAAGCTGGAGTGGGGACCACGACTCCGTGACAGGGCCCATGTGTCTGTCATGCCAGAAATTGAAGAAACCAGCCTGCCTGCATGGCTGTGTATAATGCTGTGCTGTCACCAGCAAACATGGAGCTAGGCTGGCCAGGGAGTGGAGTAAGAGGCCAGGGAGGCAGGTATTGCAGCAGCCAAAAGCCTGGCCCAGGTAGCAGAGAGACCAGAGGGGCTGAGAGCTGGCTGCTGGAGGGACCAGGAAGCCAACAGCAGCTATGGGAGAGTGTGGGGCCTAGGGGTCAGCTGAGGTCAGCCCCTTTGCACATGTAGGTCTATGCCTGAGGCTCCTGGACACCAGTGGACCCAAGGGTCAGCTACTGGGTGGGCTAAGAGACCCATAGTGTACCTCTGTGTGCAGGAGCATCAGCAACTGGAGTGGGGCTGTGGGTCTCAGGGGTTCATATATGTCCTGGTGGCAGCAGCTGGGGAGACCTGGGTGTCCAGGGACAGCTGTTGGACAGACTGTCTAAGCTCTGCTACTGTAGGGGTCCCTGTTATGTGTATGTATATATATTTTTTCCATTGAAACACTTTCATCCTGATTAGGCAGCAAGGGAAACAGGATGAGGCCGTTGGTGCTGTCTGTGTTTTTGTGAGAGCTGTGTTTTCTGTCTGTGTTGACCCATGCTGCTGGCTGGATCCACACGTGTCCTGTGTGCCTGTGGGACATACCTCTCTGCTGGCTGGAGCAGGGGACACAGGGCTGCAGCAGTCTCACTTCTGTCTGGCCACCAGATCTGGCAGCTCCTAATAATTTCCTCCCCAGCTTGCAGCCAGAGGGTGCAAAACAGCCTCCCACATCATTTCCTCAAGGAAGAGTTTAACAAGACATCTTGCTGCTACCGCAAGTTCTGAGTCCCCAGGCAGCAGCAACTGCTAGTCCAGCAGGTAGGTCACTCTGCCCCTTGTCTGCCCTGGTAGAACCAGTGGGACTTATGTGCGTTGTTACTATCTGTTTTCTGAAGCCTGGTGTTCACTTAGATCATTGGCCTCAGCTGCAGTCCCCAAAAGGCATGACTGAAGCAATCAGCCATGGTTCGGTACTCTTTGTCCTTAACCACTTAGCTGCTGGCACATGGAGAACTGGCATAATTTATGTCCTTCTCCTCAGCCCCACTAGCTGGCTTCCACCTTAATCTGTTTTCCCTCTGCTGCTAAAGCCTTCTAGCAAATCACTTGAATGAACTCAAGAGATTGCTGTAACACCTAGACAGCAACGCACCACCAGGAGCCACTCACCTCTTTGCTGGCTCTGCCTGCCATGCTGATGGCTCAAAAGCAGACCTCCTGGCTCAGTCATGAGACATGGATCCATTCTTGCTTCCCAGCATAGGGAAAGTCTGGGGAGACAGTAGGAAGCTGAGGTAACTTGCCTCAGGATGGGAGGCCAGGTGATCAGATGGTGGTTATGGCTAGATCTTCCTGAAGAGTTTTAAACCTGTGTTTCCTTGAAGCTCAAGACTTTTCCAGCCCCAACAACTGGATATGAGTTTCTCTAGTGAGTGTGGCTAACCCAGCAAACAAACATGTCCCAAACAGCAAAATGGGTGGTCTGTTCCTCGCCTGTCCCAATTTTCCCTTATTTTAAAGGAGGAAAAAACCGAATAGGGGTTATTTTGTTATTTTTTAATAAAATCTAATATGATGTCTGTATTACTACCAGAGGCACATTATAGAGAACATAAATATGACCTCATAGTTCTCATTATCTTCTGTTGTCTGGTAGCAATTTTGGGTTTTTGGGTTTTTTTATAGTCACTAAGGGAATGAGAAAATTGGACCTGTTCTGTTTCAGTATACCAATTTGCTAGAAAAAGTTGATATTCTTAGACAGCAGATGCTTGGAGTCTTGTCAAATGGGAGAAGAAAATTGACATAGGTTTTCTCTTGTTATTACAAGAGTACTGTATATTTATAGGTCTATAACATATCCTCACCTCTGTAACAGTCTGTCAGACAGCTGGAAGGTTGCTAAATTATATGAAAATACCAGTTTTAGGTTCTGTCACTACAGATACTTAGAGCGGCCAAATCAAGAGAACAGAGCAGAAGTCTACACCAAAAGGATGAGGAGCCAGATGGGAGGGCTCTACATGATGGCAGACCCCACCAAACAGTCTGACTGCACAGAGGAAGCTGAATGAATTACTGAAATAGTTTTTCCTTAGACATCCATTCATGTTTGCTGTAGTATATGTGAGCCCAGATGTTTTCTCCTCTCATATTTTAAAAGAACTCTTATTGCAATGGATATAACAACATCTATGTTTAGTCCCTTCAACAGCTGCTGGTGAAGAGTGCAATGGTTCCAGCTACTTTGTTGGGGGTGAGAAGCCAGTGAAACTAATGAAATAGAAACACCAAGTGGGAGAGGGACTTAGAGGTCAATTAGTGCCTGTGTCTTCCAAAACATTTCCCCCCCATCCTAACCCACCTTCAAATAAAGAAGCGTTAGGCAGCAGGAGATGCTCAGGTGATGTCTTCACAGCCAACACGGTCTCCACATAATTATGACGCTGCTGGAGCATAAGTGCATGAGGGTGTTTTGCAGCACGAGCATCCTCAAAGCAAAAGGCTGCATTAGCAGGAGGACAGGCAACCAGGCCCTGGAGTTGCTAACGCTGTTCTATTTGCTTGTGTCTGCACTGTTGTTTCACTGGTGATTGATCATTGCTTGAGCCTTTAGAAAGGTAGCTCTCTGGAGGCAGCAGGCTAGCTTTTGCACGCTTTCAGGGGTCTTTATTTTAGGTATTTTTGAAAACTGTGGTAAAAAATGGACCATTCCCCAGTAAAACCATAGACAGAGTTAGCAACAAAGAACAGAGCACATACCTAGAGAAAGTGACTTACTCAGTACAAGACAAAAGGTAACAGCTATGAGAAAACCAGTTGAAGGGGACAACTACCGAAAACTTAATTGAGGGATTTCAGTTTTCAAAACCACTTGACCCTTAGAGTAGTCTGTAATCAGACATGCAAAACAGAGGTATCTAAAAATTGCCAATCACATCTGAAAATTTAAGGTAGGAGGTCTCCCTCTCAAGAAAGGGAGGAGCTGTCTTTAGATAGCTCTCTAATATAAGAAAATAAATTATCTTTGCAGAAAGATGTTGGCAGTCCTACCTAGTTCTTATCAACTCTGTTTAGGCTTTCTAACAAGACACAGCCTGGTCTCTTTAACTATAAAGTTAGAGAAGGTTTCTAGCTGAATAGTTTACTAACAGAGTTCTCTACTTTTAAACTACATACAAATTACCTCTGGGCTCAAAGTTAAAAATATATTAAAAAAAGAAAATAACCATGCATATGCTAACATCAACCATAATCAACCATTCATGAACCCCACTAAGTCTCACCCATCAGCCATCTCCCACTCTTCTTACCCAGGAAATTTTGCAGCAAAACCTTCAGATGCAGAAGTACAGTCCCTGGAGGACAAGCATAAAAACTATTTCCAAGGTCAAGGTCTCTGCTGTTGAAAATACTGTGTCTCAGCTTCCTTCAGCTAAACTGTGAGATGTCAGCTTTAATGCTTCAGGCAATTGTAGTTGTCACCAAATGACTCAAGAGAAAGTTGGCCTTTAAGATATTTGAAAACTTTAAGTGCTTTCTGCAGTACTTCAATTTGCAACAAAAAGAAATGAACTCAAGGTCAATATGTAACACAGAACATGGGGTTAATCACAATTTAACTGATGGACTTGTTCGCATGAGAAAAAAACAGCACATTTAGAAAAACTAGGTAACCAGTAACTTAGACTAAGAATCTTGTATTGGGTGCTGATTGGCAGAAAAGGGACAGGTTCAATTCTGAGAGGCCTTCATTAAAAGCCTTCATCTAGAAATCTGGAAGTTAAATTGTACTTTATGGGGGCTCAAGAACCGCAGAAGCGGTGTTATATTAAAGAGCTTTAAACAATCAGAAAGGGAGAATGGAGACAACACGTCAGTATGGAAAACTTGAATCAATTCTAAAACCTAGAGCATTCACATCTTAGAGGACAGCAGTAACAACCTTGACCATGTCCTCTTTCAGCCCTGTTCCTGATTGTGTCACACTCTCGCTTTAATGCCTAATAATGAATAAATCCACATAAGGGAAAAATCAAGCTGTTGCAGAAAGGAGATATTGCCTTTTGGAGACAGGTAAGGAAGCCTTATCAGAGTTGGTGCTCCAGGCTGCTAATCTTGATGATCTGACTCATCTGTCCTTCACTACCTAGGCTTAGTTTGGCCTCATCAACTGCTACTATGAAGAACACATGCCACAAAAGTTTCCCTGCAATTACTTCTGCTGCCCCTGACAGCAGTCCCATCCAGTTCCTTAGATAAGCCACAGTCTCTGAGTGTAAACTCTCTTTTGCTTTCAAAAAAGAAAAGCTCCCTGTTAGAGGCTTCTTTTCCTGTAGCTTCTCCCAGGCAAGCAGGTTGCTGTCACTGACTAAAACAGCACTGGGCCCTAGCTCACCTCCAGGCACACTGGGTACAGCTCAGCCTAAAAAGTCACTTGAACTGGGGACGCAGACCTCTGCAGTCTCTGGCCCAAACAGTTTCCCTTCCCACCAAAGAGAGGCCTTGCTGAAGTGGCTTCTCTCACGAGTGCTTCCCACATGGAAACAGGAGCCCACTAACCACCTAGCAATTTTCCTCTATACATGAGTAGAAGAATATATCTGTATTGCTAAGGTCAGCCCTATCAAATTTCTGCCTCACACCCTGCCCCTGCTGACACCCGGTGAAGCTGTACAAACTAGCCAGGTATGGTCTCCATCGCCCCCACCCAGGACCTCCGCAGTCTCTCCCCATCTCTTCCCTCATCTCTCTTGGTCCAAGAGAAGGATTTATTTTCAGTTCTTTCATTACCCCCTTGACTAATTGTTGGATTAGACACCAATTCCCAATCTAAGCCCATGCTAAATGGGGACTGGTGCCTACTGGTATCTGAGTAAATGAAAATGCTCACAAGAACATCAGGATTTTGAGACCTGTCTCAGAAATAACAATTTTTGAATGGCCTCGGGGTGCCAGCCTGCCACCTGCCTCCCCTAGGACCTGGCCTCTCACTGGGGCAGGGCCAACACCCCACTCTGTTTCCCTTAATTAGAAAGAAAAAAGCCAGTACACAGCTGCTTCCCCGCATCTGTTTTTCCCTTCCCTGGTCTCTTTCCTCGTCCTTTTGCCTGGATTATTCTTACTCAGTGCCTGTCCCCACTCTGCTACGCCTTCCTACCCATGCCCTACCACTTGCACCTCTGCAGGCTCTTCTCCTTCACTAGCTGCACCCTCACATCAGCCCCACCATCTCTTACCACTGTTCCAGAGGTCAAGTTATCCTCACTCCCAGGCAACCCAGGTCCTCACAAGTGTTTAGGAAATCCCAGAGGATTATACTGAGCAGCCCAGCCTTACCCACCTTCGGGGAACTCTGATACCTGTAGGTGTAGTGCTGAGAGACATGGTTTAGTGGTAACTTGGCAATGTTAGCTTAACAGTGGGACTTGATGATCCTAAAGGTCTCTTCCAACCAAAACAATTCTATGATTTATGAGACAAGACTGTGGCACAAAACCATACTAACATTTCTGCTTGTCACTTTTACTGCCTGTCCACTAATTCTCTTACTTTTATAGTTTTCCCAGTACAAGTGTCAAATTTACCAGCCTACGGTTTCCACTCTCTCCCCTGGAAATCTTTTTTGAAAACTGGCACCATGCTTGTAACAGCCTTATAACAGCAAACTGGTTTGCACAAGAGGTTGCACACTGCTGCCTGCAGATCAGCTCTTGCCTCCTTACACTCTCCTTTAGAAGACTTGGGTGACTATCTTTCAGTCCTGGTGATCTGGTAACACTCATTTTACCTACTCCTTCCATAATCTCTTCTGCGGTCACTTAAGACTGGCCAATTCAATGTGTCACTTCTCTGTGATATGTGAATCAAAGATGAACTCTGCTGCCAGGATCCTTTCCCCTGAAATGTCCACCCTTTTCCAGATGGTGGGAATGGGGAGCAAACACCCTGCTCTCTCACACGCCCACTCCCTGCCTACTGAAAACGTTTTTTTTTTTATGCCCACGCTCAGAAGGAAGAAATAGAAGTGCTGCAATTTCAATATACTCATTTTGTTGTGAATTTATGCAAACTGCTAGCTTTCTGCTTCCCCCCATCCCGAAGACTCGGGAGAGCCAAGTGCGATGCTTTTGGCCGCTGCTGGCAGCTGACCCCAGCCACCAAGACATGCCAGCACCGGGCCCTGCATTCCCCTGGCACCGCGCAGACCGGGACGACCGGGACGTGGGCTGCTGGTACAGTGCAGTCAAGAACCTCTCTACCAAAGAATAAAACTTAGCCATTACGTAAAATACTTGGGATTTCCTCCGTTGTGCAGAAGATGCCTTTGTTTAGCTCTGATTCCCACCCCGGAAAATCGCACAAATGAGATGCAAATCCATTCCTGCTCCACCAGCAAAAGAGGTGGATCCTGCCCGCTCTCTGTTTCAGAGGACCAGCTTTCACATGCCTTTACACACTTGCATTTTAGGGGTGGGGGGGGTGTCTGCCTCCCTCACGTCACTGAAACTTACATCTTTCCCCTTCCTTAGAGGGCTGTTACAGTTTTGAAAAGGGCTTGCTCCACTCCATTGGCTTTGACAGGAGAAAAAGCCTCCCTTCCCGAGGCTCAAGCTTCCAGGAAAGCCCATGCAGACCTTTTAAATATGTATCATCCTGCTGCCTTCTATCAAGGAGGACTGCTGTGGATTTCCATTGCTTCATTATGCAAAAAATATATAATCAAATATTCTGCCAACCAAACTGGCTGTGAAAATGAAATGTTACAAGTGACCCAAATAAAATTTAACTGCTATGTTTCTCATTCACTCGTAGCAAAGGTACAACCACCACTAGCTCTGATCCCTGACTACAGATAGGGAAGCAAGGTTCCTGACGTACCTCAGCTGGGTATACATCTTTAAAGAAAAACAAAACAAATAATTTGTTTAAGAGGGATTCAGATATAGGATTCTAATCTGCATTTCTACAGTCTTTCAGGAATACACTTGTTTCCGCCTAAATGGATGTAGGTTTGCCGCCTGGATGATAATCCTGATGCGATTTCACACTGATTATTTTCAAGGACTTTTACTGTGGCTTAGCTGAGCACAGGGGAAGTGGGCTCATAGGTGATTCTGTAGCTGTCTAGGTGGTCTGTAAAAAAAACCACCTTGCTTCCTTACTTCTCCATTTTTAATAATGTTACATATAGTGCAGCAAAACAGAATGAAGAAGTAAGAATATTAAAAATTAGTTTATGTAGTGTAGTGGTGATGTAGCAAGGTGGTGATGAGACCCCGGAGGAGCCTGCTGATCGATTTTGTTGTCAGAGAGCAAGACAATTCCATTGCCGAGAGGCACTGCCGAGGAGGGGAGAATTGCTAATAGCACAGCAGCTCTGCATAGCATCCATACTATTCCTTAACCACCTGCTTGGCCAACAGTGTGGGCAGCAACACAGAGATACCACCGGTGCCCCCAGCATCAAGTGATGGTTAAATTCACTGCATTCCCAATAACCACCGGTGCCCACCTAGTGCCCCACCACGCTGCTTCTGCCTTCCTCACCTGATGGACGGGGAGCCCGTGCTCAGCTTCATGCCAACCAGCTGCAGTCAGATTCAGGTATTTCAAAGCTTCCCCTGAGCTGATTTCTATCAGCTTCAGCCCCACCATGAGTGGAAAGTTTTAGAGAAGATCTCAGGCAGTTCCCCAACAGCCATTAGCCTCTGCCTCCACCCCACCTTCCCACTTCACTCAGAAGTGCCTGTGCAGAGCTACTCCTGCCACCCCTGGCTGTCCTCACTGGCTGTCCCTGCAACCATCGGGCTTCCTTCCTTTTCCTCACCCTTCCCTCCCAGGCTGGGACGCAGGACAGTTTCTCCCCTCTATAAACACAAGGGAAGAAGCAAAGAGGACTCCTCCTCAGCGACAGGACTTCAGCCTCACAGCTAACATCAGCTACCAGGGGCCTGCGAGCACACCCCCAACCCGGCTGCTAAGTCAAGTAACAGCCATGTACTTGTTCCGTTCTCCAAATGGAAACTTTTTTGTACTTTCTTACAAGAAGCTGAATATTGAAGTTGTGAAACAGTTAATTAACAGTGTTTCCAGAAACGCTTATTCATCTGCTATTTTTGCAGGACAACTTAAACACGCAGCAGCAGCAATCAAGGTACATCAATTTTTTAGCCAAAAATAGGACACTCTTCTAGCAGTAAACTTTCTTTGTCACTTAATTTTGGAGTTATATTGATTTTTTTTTTTAACAGTTTGGTCCACTGTTTGCATAAAAGGTGTTTAGAAAGGTACACTACATTGTTTTCAAATTATTTGCTAATGCACTCCCATACCAATTTCTGTTATCTTTGCTGTCTGTCCCTCTGTATTAGGAAGTGACTTTAAACAACTATGCTAATTTGAGAACAAATAAGATAGCAGTGCCAAGATGCATTCCTTCTGTCCACTCCTGCCATCCTCAAAATCACTGAATTATCCAAATTGATTGCATCCAGATTCAACTATTTTCAAAATCCCATCTCACAGTTTACACCGGGTTTCTTAGAGGCATGGGTGAGTTTCCAGTCAACACTTCAGCCCAGAAAACCAGTTAGCAGGAACACCCTACACATGTTCTGTACTCCTAATAAACACAGAGACTTTCACCTGCCCTCTGGTAGCTTTACCCAGTGGATAAACAAGATTTTTCCTCTTTCAAAGCTCACAGCAGCCTCCCCAGGAAAGCAACACCTCCACAGCCACCCTGCAGGCAGGTAACCCAACTCTGCATAGAAATGCAGGATAATTACAGCTTAATTTCAGCAGCAGGTGCAACTCATTAACCCACAGACGCTTTCCATCTCCTGGGGAGCAGAGGCAACTTGCCTTGACGGGGGAGAGAGGCCCTGTGGGGAAAGCCCTGTGAAAAACAGAGCCTGGGGAAGATGTTTAAGGCACACGTTAAGTTTTGTGGCAGCTGCATCTGTTCTCTTTGCTCTGCTTCTCCCTGCAGCCAGGGATCCACAGACTCGCTGGTTCCAGCTCAGTACCCGAATCATCCTCAGGTTTTCTTCACCCAGGTGGGTGGCAGGCGGGCAGGTACATTGCTGGCCAAAGGCGGCCTAGTGGTGGCCAGCATCCTCACAGCCAGGCTCCCGAGCACCTGAGCCACAGCTTCCCTTCTGCACATTCTGCACTGCAGCTTTATCCCTTTCCTCATCACCCGGGTGCTGCTTTTAAACATCTGATGCTCCATGTGCACCTCCTCTGCTGGGCATGTACACCTGGACCTTTCTGGCATTATCCCACAGCTCAAGGACCCTTGTCAGCAAATTATGGTGTGTATGTAGCAAGCCGTGCCACCAGCCTGGCCCAGGAGAACTGCAGTCCCTCTGGTTTCGTTCATCTGCCCGTGACAGGAATGTGATATTGCCATCTATGCTTTTGTGATCAGTCTTAGATTTTAGTTACTAATAAAGCCAAGGCAGGTTGGAAAATACACTTTTTCACATGGCTGGGAATTGGATGGAGACTAGCTACTTGATCAGCAAGAAAGCAATTTCATTATTTCAGGTGCTTTTACCTTAGCCTAATTGCTAAGGTCTGGTTTATATTTTAAATAATGTTACTTGGTTTGTTCAGGAAGTTTTAACTTGCTTGTTCATCCCTCTGCAGGTAGGAGGTGTCCTTTGTGAATACAATCAAGTCTGTAAGATCAATAGAACAGGAAGTCATAATTTTTAAATAAAGCACCTTGTAATTTATTTTCACTTGGAAGAAAAATATATAAAGTGTTTTGAAATTGCAATCAGCTAGTCCCTCTGCTGTAGCAGAATTTTGATGGAGGAATAGGGACGTTGTCTGAAGTAAACTGAGGAACAGAAGTTTAGTGGCACACTGAAAATTTCTGATGGAAAAAAAAGACAAATAAAGCAAAGTTGAGATCTGTATTCAGTTCAGCCTACAGGTCTACATACATTACCCTCTGCATCTCCTTCCCTCCTTAATTATTTCTCCAGCTTCAGTGACTCTAACTCAGGGTCACCAAAGCCACTTGCTAGTAACCTGATTGCCAACGACAACAAAAGACTCAGAATTGCCTATTTTGATTATTGTTTCATTTTCATTCAATTCACAGCCAAATGATAGTGAAGAAGGACTTCTTAATGCCTGTCTGATGATGGTGAAATTCAAACCAGTGAGTAAAAATAGCTGCCCCTCAGAAGGAAGTACAAGTCTGGAGCTACTGGTCACTTGAGGACCCCCGAATGCCATCAGGAGTTATTTCCTCCTAAGTTCCTGTTCCAGATGTGCACTTAATCCTCAGCTCCTTCTCCATCACACTTACATGTTACCTCAGCTTCCTCTGCTGAAGCTGTCTGAAAAATATATGCTGTGTAAAGATCAAAGAGAAGCAACAATTAAAACCAGGCAAGGGTGTTGCTGAAGTTTAAAGGAGAAATGCTGGAAGACATTCAGAGAGAGAAATATAGAGATGATGGGCATGTCGTTTTGCAACACCAGAGCTCCTTCTGATGTGTGATTTCACACGGCCGTAACTGGCGGAAAATTTTCAGAGACCTTTTCAAAATGAAGTAAGTTTCGGAAATAGTCCAAACTTCCTTAGGCACAGCTCAGTCAGCCTTGAGTGGGGAGATGAGAAGGGGAAGATTAAAAAAAAAGTAATGGAACACAGGCCGGTACCCCTCCCTTTGCTTTCTAGCTTTTCCCTACCCACTTGTCAGGTAATAGCAACACGAAGGCTGCTGCTGTTGGAACCCAGATCGGGTTGGGATGACAGCCTTACGCAACAAAGCTGCGGGGACCGCGGCGCAAAGCCTGTGAAGAAAACACCCTCAGTGCTGAATTGGCAGCTCGGTGCAGGAGGCAGAGCTGGCAGGGATTTAATTTGTCTTCCTTGCAGAAGCGCATCCTCGCTGCAGCCACCACCAAGGTCCCTGGGAGAAGGGCTGTGAGGGAGAAGCGCCTGGGAGAAAGAAGAAAGTTTTGCTGGCTGGCCAGTACCTAATGCTCCTGTTGAAAAATTCAGTGAAAGAAAAAGGTATATTCCTTCAACCACCTCTTCTCCTTTGCTTCCTGAAACTTGATCTCAGTGGTTTTCCTATGTGAGAACCTCTAGCTACCTTTAAGATATTTAAGGTCTCCTCCTCGTGACATAACACAAGGACACTGATAGTTTAAAGGTGTTAAGGAGGAGATGGTGGGATTGCTGCGTAGAAATGGTAATGATCTCATTCATGAGAGCTGGTGATGGCCAGAGAGGCGTGTCTTTTAATGAAAAAATGTAATGTCAAAAAAAAAATCTGTAACACGACTCCAAAGAGGTTCTCAGAATGGCTTTTAAATAATTGAAGAGGGAGTTTAGATGCTGCTGAATGGTGATGCTCCAGCTTTCAGGCTAAGTTTTCTGAAGTTTACTACAGACTCCAAAAATGGAGTGCATTCTAGCTTGAAAACAGAGCTGAGCGAGCATTCAGCTGCAGTGGGATCAAAGTTTGTTAATATTTTAATGTTTCCAACACGATGCAGAGTGCATGAAAAGTCTAAGCCTTGGGGACCATCCTGCTTAATTTATGTAGTGAGTCACTACCATAAACCAAAGCTGTAGTTCTGCCTTCCTGACGGCACACTGAATTCTGCCTATTCTCAATAGTCCAATATTGATCAGTAAAACAACCTCTTTTCCCCTTCTACAGTTTTAACAAATAAAATAGAAAATTAATCTGGTTCAGGACAATAATAGGCAATGATGAAAAGACGTTGGAGCTGACTGTCATTAGTTATACCGCTTTTCAGGCTAATGTAGAGATAAATCAGATCAGCGCTTGGCAAACAAAACAGTCGTGCTGGCACTGGAATAATTGCATACTTTGTAAGAAACGCAAGTGAAGGTCCCTCAAACGTTCTGTCTACCTACACTCAACTCTGGTCGATTTAAAATAGATGTCTACGGAGCAAATATGATCTAGTGAAAAGCAGCACCGCGAGGCATGAACGGGTAACAGCAATCACTAAAAAGCTGGTGTTAGCAGGGCACTTGTGAAGGACTTGACCCTTGGCCAAGCAGTGGCAGGCTGGCTGCCCAACAGCAGGTGAATTAGGGAGGGGGGAGAGACCACTCGGGGCTCTCCTTTCCCCTAACAATCCCACGTAAAACCAGGCAAAGCACTGATCCTCCAGCTCCGTGGCAGAGATGTTAGGAGAGGAATCTTTCCAGTGAGACGGTGATGTAGCACAGATCTCTTCTCTATGTATTTTTGTCAGCCTTAGGCTGCGGTGAGAAGAATGAAGAGTCCAAAGCTCCAGACAGCTTTGGACACTGAAAACCACTGTGTCATCCACCACACATTTTGGCTCCCCTGCCTCTTTTAATTCCACTTTTGTCATAGCAAAACACCAAGGTGAAACCCAGGACAACAAATGTGTGGCCTCTCCAATAGGAAGACAGTTCATGAGAAGGGCTGTATCTGTCCTCTTGATGACAAACTTGCTGAAAGTCAAATGTCCTGAGAGGCATGCCCCATGCACAGAAGTCCATATGGACCACACTGCGTTGCAATTGCTGCTGCTTTCCCCCATCCAATACACAATTCTGGGCATTAGGGGAAGATCTTCTGTGCAGTTTGGATTCAGTTCTAGTCTCCCAAACCAACGAGCTGTCTCATCCAGCCACGGTTGTTGCCCTGCAACATTTATAGTAAGTAGGATGGAAGTGCTAGGTTTCCATGGTTAAGGTGGGACCTTGTCACTTTTTGAAGTGACTCACATGCAGGCAAAGGCTATGAGTTTGGCTTGGTCGCCAATCCCAGAACCAACTTATTCAGCTATCGTATGTGAGCTTTAAGCTTCAAAGAAGATAAAGGGAAAGCGGACTGATGGTTTCCTATATCTGATAAAGAAACAGACCTCAATATATGTATCAGGCAGTCTTTTAATCTGACAAATAAAGAAGGAAAAAGTTATGCAGTTCCATGAGTACCAGTATGACTGACTTCTACCTCATTATAAGAGACTATATACAGTGATACAGGTTTTTAGCCTAGTTTGAAAAGACAAAAGGATCTGATGATTTTTGTTGCAGCTTTGCTCATCCCATCACAACATGACTCCCCAGAAGGTTTCACTAAGCATGATGCACTATTCTGTTTGTGTCATTAAAGACTATCACATCTCGGAGACGTTGCAACAGGACATCGGTCCACTGTTTCTAAAAGCCTTCATAGCAGCTAGACAAGCCAAGGGCTTTAGGAAACAGAATGACACTGTGTAGGGGCCAGCTAATCCTGTGGCAGCCTGGAGAGCACTATTGCCTGATGCTTTTAAAAAAGCACCAATCATTGATCTGGGCCCGCGGTAGATCTCCCAAAATAGCCTGGTACTGACTATCCTACTGGAAAAGAGAACAGCACAGCCAAAACCCTGCAAGCATCTGGCACCAACATGCCTCCACATGTCGTGAATGCCTGTTAGCAAAGCTTCATATGGCCATTATCCTATGAAAGCTTCATTTGCATATCTGTGCCACTTGCGAAGTGAATATTGTTTATATTAGCCAACAGCTGATGACACAAAAAGAGAACGTCTGCCTGGGACATAGTGTGCTTTCTGGAGCCGAGGTGAATTTGTCGTCTGCAGACACACTGCCATGAGACACGCCAAACTGCTCTGAGATTCAAACATGGGAACAGTGTCACAGTTGAAGTCATCTGGCCTGTTTCAGATACCTAAGAAAGGATTTCCACTGGTCAGATGGTGAGTGAGCAGCTGCGGTACAAGGTGGGAAGATGTCTGTAAGAAAAAGACCCCAAAGAAGAATGACCTCAAGCCCCTGCAGCCTAGCTGCAGGAAGACTAGGCTTGTCACCACTGTTAGCTGAGAGGATGGTGCACAATATGAATCTCAGACCCAAAAGCACATCAACCTCCATATTAACCTCTGAGCCCGCTGCACCGGCAGTGCTGTGAAGAGCTACTCTTGTCACAGGGTAAACTATGTCCCAGTGACTCAGACAGTGCATATGGCACCTTTAGAAGAAAACAGGGATACAAGAGCTTCTTCAGAAGCATATGTTCACCTTTCTCCCACCCCTACGCAGAAGCACAAGGTGCAGAACAGGCTCTACACGCACATCATCGTCATTGCCACAGCAGAGCACGGTCTGCTCCAGGCAGGGAGCAGGGTTTGCAACCACTGAGCTCTTAGACAATTCTCAAACCTCTGCAACGTCTTCATTTGTTGTGGTTCTGCCACACTGAAGCTGTGCTCAGGCTGAATTTGGGCTTTTTTGCCCAGTTTGCCCGTGTCTGGGATACTGGTTCTCACCCTCAATCAAACAGCCATTGAGGAGAATGTATAGAGACAACTCCAAGCAACATTTTTCAAACATCTCTTTCCACTTAGAGGCAAATCAAAACCAAACTTTAATTTTCTTCCTTGAGACATGTGGAGAGAGGTGGGTACTGCCTTTTTATGTGACTTCTCTTAATTGTTAATTGACCACATTTTGGTGTCTCACAGATGATCACCAGTCAACCCCAACACGGTAGCAGAACAAGTCCCTAGGACCAACAGCACAATCTTGCAAGCCCTTCCTTGCTTTTAGAGAACCTCTTTGAGCCACATTATAGTGAGCAAGTTGTGGAGGAGAAAGGAGTTGTTTCAAACTTCATTTGCTTTTCAAAAGATCTTCCTGGTTAACAAAGTGCTGTCAGGGGGAAAAAAAACCCAAACCCAAACCTGAAGTCACTGCACAGCTCAGTAACTCAGCAGGGTACAATAATTCCTTCCTGTGTTATGCAAAAGGACAAGCTGAACAGCTACAGCGCTTTTCCCTGGACTTAAAAATCAATTATTTGTTTGTTTTTAAATCTGTACAATCCTGTGGAGACTTTTTCCTCTACACTAATTTTGTTGGCAAGGTCAACTGGAAAAGGTTTCCGGCATCTGTCACGTCTGTTCTGAGGCTTTCCACATGGTGTGAAAACCCCTCTCCTGACGTGGCTGGAAAGGCTCTCACTGAACCACAGAAGTCACTCACCAGCCTCCTCTATTTTTACTGAGTCAATAAAGGAAATTCTCACCACCATGATTGACTGATTCTTTGACAGAGCTGCAAAGACACAGGAGGCATAATATCAGCTGCTGCGCAGACTTCCCAAACATATGCTGCCAGTAGCTTCAGTCTTGGGTTGCAGCTACCCTGTTATTTTAGTATTAGCTTTATCCTTTAACAGCAAGTGCTAATCGTTCCACACTGCGCCGCAGTTCTGATATCTGAGGATACTTATCACTGCAGACCAGAACGATATTAAGAAAATCAATGTATGACTTAAATGAGGAAAGAATAAAAAGTCCAATGGCAAGAAGCTGCACTCTCACACAAATACCCAAAAGACAGCATCAAATTCACATCACGTGCCTTAAATGCTTCAAATAAGAAAGTTTTACCTTGTTTCAAAGCAAAACAAAAAAATTTATCAGCACTTTAAAGAAGCAGTTTGGTTTACTAGGCACTCTCAGACAAATATTAATAAAAGAAAAGGTGCAGAATAGTAACAAAAACTTCTTATTGGTAAAAATATTGTAGTGTCAGGAAAGAGGCAGTAAATTTGATGAAAGGAAAAGCAAAGCTGTCTTAAAAGGACACTTAACTACAGCAGGACTATTCAGATTGGAAAATAAATCCTTGGGTGGGGAATATGCTAGAGGTCTATAAAATCAGGAATGACATGGAGACAGAGAAAAACAACTAATCCTTTTCTTTTCTTGTACAATAACAATCAGGCATTAAATGCTCCAAACAAACAAGAGTTGCATCCTCTTATTGTCACAGGGTTAACTGTGGAATTCTTTCCCACTAATCAATGGGAGAATTGCAGGTTTGCATGGATTAAAAAAGCCATTGGACACACCCATGGAGGGAAAACAAATTCTTCGATAGCTGATAGGCACAAGGATGCTTCCTTTGGTTTAAGATGCTTCTGAAACATAAGTCACTGGACTTTTGGGAGAATTTCACCATATGACAATATGGTGACAATATGACAACCTCAACAACTTAAAGTAAGAAAATTAAATTTTTTTTAAATATCTTTTTCAGATGGGGAAGTTGGGGTGAGGGAGAATTTATATAACAGAAAATAAGACCTTGTGTAATTAGGAGGTGCTCATCATTTTCTGAAGTTGTACAGAGAGTTTCCCAGCTGCAGGACCAAAACAGAAGAAAGAATGCTTTCAAAATCAGCATTTCATGATGAGAAATGTGTATCACTGAAATACGGCATTTAAACAACTCAGAGGAGACCAAATACCTATCTTTGAATATATTTGTAATTTATTTTGGATTTTTCGGGTCTACATGGTAGGTGCTGAAGACGCACACATCCTTTTTCTTATATTGCCACCTGGTGGTCCAAGGCATGTGGAAGCAATAAACTCACTGATTTTTTAGAAAAATCTCCACAGTTTAAGCACTTGAAATAGATTCCATTTCTGTTCTCTGAGACAGAAGATAAATACTTTTTTAGTATTGAAGTGCAGGGGCGAGGGACTGTTTGGTTTTACCACCAATATGGTAGTAACTGTGCATTGTGTAGCCAACTCTTGATTATCTAAATGAATGGCTGCACTGGCCACCCCAAGTCACAGGGAAATGGTTAATATGGATTGCAGCTCTGCTGTGGGCGCTGGACACACGCTTGGGCTGGGTGTGACGCTCCACATCAGCAGGCACCCCATGCTTGCATGGAAACAAGGGGCAAGCAGAGCTTCCAGAGCCAAACCATGTTGTCTATCTCCTGCCCTTTCCATCTCGCCAGTGGTGGAAACATGGTGCAAGGATATTTAACTAGTACGAAGGGAGCTCTTTTGGTCCCAGAAGCAGCATAGCTACATGGTCGGAGCAACGTCCAAGTTGATGTCTCAGTTGATGTCACAGAGATGTTGGAGTACATTGCATAGTGGGTACAAGGAACGTGTTAAAAACTGCAGCCCCAGGTCTTGGGCTTGCATTGCCCACACACACAGTCAAGCGCATGCAAAAGAAGATTGTAGAAAAGGGACATTACAGTCCCTTTTAAAGCTAGTTTAAAGAAGAAAGTATTGTAACCTTGGACTTCACAGGGGAGGAAATTATACAATAGACTAGATTGTTCTATTTCAACAAGACCATGTGCACTGGTCAAGTTTTGGATCCCCCAATACAGAAAAGATATTGCTAAGCTGGAGCAAGTGCAGCAGTGGGCAACCAAAGGCACAGGAGCGGTTGCCCTGTGAGGGGAGGCAGAGGGACAAGGCCGGTTCAGTCTGGGGAAGAGAGGGCTTTAGGGGCAGGTGGTAGCAGCCTTCTGATACCTCGGAAGAAGCCATGAAGAAGATGGAGCCCAGCTCGTCACAGCAGTGAGTTGCAGGAAGATGAGAGAGGGCATAAACTGAAGCAAGAGAGGTTCAGAGCTGACACAAGAAGAAACTTTTTCACCACGAAAACAATCAGCAGTGAAACAGGTTGCTCAGAGAGACCGTGCAGTCTCCATCCTTTGAATTTTTCAAAGCCAGACTGGATGAAATTCTGAACAGCCTGGCCTGATCTCATAGCTGACCCTGCCTGGAGCAGAAGTTTGGACTAGAGACTTCCTGAGCCGCCTTCCAATTCTAATAATCCCATGATTCTATTGCTCTGTGAACCACAATCTGTTTTTATTTCAGTTAACAAAAGCTCTGTGTTAACAGTTTGCAGTACTGCTAATCTACAGAAATGCACTTGTAGGCAATTAATGGGAATTGCAGAATTTCACATCCCAGACATAACTCCTGCTTTGAACTATGATAATACATTTTACATGATAAAACATACCCAAATTCTTTCTGATGGGTAGAAAAATCTGAAGCTGTCCTTTGCCGAGTAGTAGCTAACCAAAACCAGCATTTACACCTTTTTATTGGCTTTAACAGATTACATCTCATGTAGCTATATCTATAGGGGTGGTCTACCATCTGAGTCACTGCTCACCAGCTGTAGAGGGGCTCCCACTTTGACTAATCCCAATGGGTTTAGCTAACTGAACTGAAGATACTAAAGGCACAGCAGCGTTTGTGATACAGACAGACTGTACACACACTCTGAAGAAGCAATCCACCCATGGTAGGTTCCTACAGCGCATCTCCAGCCTCTGTGCAGGTCAGACAGACCCACCCTGAAGACCTACGCAAAGCAACTTACAGATGTCTCAGGTGACTGCAGCACTGCAGCTCCCTCAACTTCCCCAGCTGAACCTCTTCTGCAGAGAAACATGTGGCACAGCTTGGTGCCCTCCATGGAATGGCATGGCATCCAGAGAATCAACAGGTGACTGCCCCATACAGGACTGCCTACCATGCTAAAGCAAAGAGCTTAAACAGCAGAAAGCTCTTATGCTCTTAAAAGTGTCTGTGGAGCACAGATATTCTCTCCAAGATTATGAAATGGAAAGGCAAACATAACAATTCCTTTACCTTGAAAAGTACGAGGAGATCTTCCCTTGGGAAGACTGCAGTCAATTCATTTTTGCAGAGGATAAAACATTCCCCCCAGTGGCAGGTAGACAACTTATGCTTTAACAAGGGAGGGAGGGAGGGTATGTTGCTCACACATATGCCAGTAATTTGCTGTCAGCAAAAAAGGAGGTAATGAGACTGGACAGCCTGTGTAAATACCAAAAGCCTCAAAACCCAGCAAAGGAAGAATCAGACACAGACACAGAATGCAGAAGAGAAAATACCAAGAGGATTTTATATACTTGATATGTATAAACTCTCTTAGGATCATGTATTAAAAAGCATAGGATTATCTTACAAGAACAATAGGAAGAGAGAAGAGGATGTTGAGAAAACAAGGATTGATTATACAAGGATTTAGGGGCCTGCAAGAACGGAGAATGGACTAAGAAGGCAAAACGCCTTCTTAGAAGAAGAGTGGGTGAGTAAAGAGAGAAAAGGCTTAGAAAAAACCCACAAGATCAGGAATCCTTGCTCATACAAGCTCCTGATTCAAGGGGAAAGAGCTCCTTTGCAGTACAAATTCTGGTTGCTGCATCCCTTCTTATGTCAGTTGGGATCAGCTAGAGTCTATATAAGGGTGATACTACCCTAATGTGGCAATTACCTCAGGCATAACCCCGCCTCTCCTCTGTACAGCAGTCACGTTGGCTGAATCACACAAACACCAGTTACATGAAACAGCTCTCTTAGAGGACTCAAGTCATACCTGGACTGTACAGCTACCCCAGGGTACTGGGGTTAGCCCCCTTATTACGGCACGGCACCAGGCTTTGTCATGTGGTCTACCCTAAATTCCTTCCAGAAAGAGCAAGAGATCATTTTTAGTATCATGACTGCATGACAGCATAGATTAGCTACTGCAGAAAATAAGATGATGATGCTAGAAAAGTTTGAAAATGCCATTGAACACAAACTACTCCAAATCAGTCACCAGAGCTGGTCACACAAGGTAAGAGCAGGAGCTGGTGCGTGGGCGTGAGCATCAGGGACTGGCAAAGGGAGCCCATAGCCCTCCGGGCCTTCCACCAGAAAAGGCAGAAGCAAGATAAGGGGGATGTGGTGGTTGGCACGGGCACGAAGGCAGCCCCTGGCTGGGGAAGAGGAGTCTCAGAAGGCGCCACAACTGCACAAGGATGTGCCAGTATACAAGGAAAAAGCGGGAATGGTTGGAGGATCAAGGGCTGGGAAAGTCATGGGGTAAGCACGCTGCCCCGCCACCTCAAAATTACCGCTGTAGATCCCGATAAGGCGCTGCTGGTAGAACTGGTAGTAGAGCATTGCTAAACTGTGCTCAACAACTCCCACCTCCAACAGCTTCCTACAGCACTAACGGCAAATTCTGATTTTTGTACTGTCAGAGATTTTGTCTCATCCTTTGTACAGCTCCAGATGCTCCTTAAAACAGAGCAAGCAATATTTTTGCTGCCCATTTCAGTTATTTTAAAGTTTTCTTATTTGCAACAGCCGCCACTTCTTTAAAGTGAGATTCGAGCCTAAATGAGGACACAGCTGTTTCCTCCTCTTCCCTCATCTCCGCAATAGCTGCAATCGGCAGCGAGCCTCGCAGCATTCTCATCTCTTCCCATTAAAATATTGGGGAAAACAGAGATTACTCAGAGTTGCCAAAGTGATGTTTTCAATAGCTGAGAGCTCAATAATTGACTTCCTTGAAATTTTTACCAGCTTCTAGTTACTTCTGGAGCACAGTCCGCATGACAGATGACAGCGTAAGAGTATAGTTGTTTTTTTTTTTAAGGCTTAGCATGATACGGAACCTGTTCCTTCTTTCCCATTTCATAACTGAAAAACGGGCACAATCGATAGCTCGCCGCTGGCAGCGGTGTTTAGAGCCACGTGGAGCCCAGGCAGGTGTTCCTCGGGCTGAATGTCAGCATCGCTTGTCTTCCCAGTTTACACAAGCAGCTTGCTTTGTCCTCCAGGTCCCCACGGACACCGCAGCATCCTCACCACCGAGGTCAGTGCTAGCACACCTTTTTGGTCCAACATAGTCTGGAGGATGCCCACATTTTGGACTGACAGATTTAAGATGGCTTTGAACAGTCTCAATAAACACATGACTTTGGTTGTAGATCTCAGATTATAAAAATGACAACCCAGGCCATTTCTTGCTTTCCTTTCCAAAGATGCCTCTGCTGCAGGACAAGACAATTCCACTCCTTTAAGTCTGACTAGACTACATAAACCAACTTGTTCATACCCTCAGCCATAAGGCATAAATTCAGTAAAATACTTTTGTTAGTATGCATCCAAAATATTGATGGGATTGCTTTACCTCAAATATATCACAAGGTATTAAAACATTCTTTGCAAAACCTTCGTTTATCCCACCAATTTTTTTCAAGTCCATTCCCAATGGCGCTGTACAATGAGCAGGGAATTTCAGAATTTCACCATGTACACTGTCAACGACTCTTGATACAGACCAGTCCAGAGGATTATAGTTTACCACACTTTCTTCTAGTGCATGTTTTATAATCAGAAAAAAAAAAAAAATCAGTTATTTACTCAACTTGTCAAATCTTTTAAGTTTTGATCTTAAATAAATAAATCTAGAGCTTCACTTCCAGTAGCAGAAGATGCACAAAGGCTCTTAAATGTTCACTGAAAAAAAGGAAAAAGCCACAGAGAAACTACAAATTGCTTTGTCCTTGTCTTCGTTGTCTATTAGCTCTTCAATTTGTAAGTTTAAAGAAGTCTTTAACCATCTTTTCTCTGCGATACAAGGACTACTTTGTCCACACAAAGATGCCAGAATCCGCCCTGCGGAACACGACAGTCTCTAATGGTGCGACTTCCAGGTTGTCTTTAATGGGATACTATGGAGATGTCGATGGCCCCAGGTAATTTACACTGCCTTTGACTCAGGCAGGGGGAGCTAACACAGCAATGTAACTTGTCAATGAAAATCTGAGTAGGAATAAACACTGTAGTGCGCAGTATTGGAAAGCAGATGCCACAGAGATTCAGACTGTGTTGATTACAGGCTTTTGAAAAATACTTATGGCTGTAGTTGATGCAGAAAGATGCAACAGCTCACCTTTTAAGGTGAAAAAAAAAAAATTTGGAAACTTACCCACAAACTGCAGTGTAGAAAGCAATTTGCCTCCTGGAATTGAGATTTTGGGATAAAAGCTCATACCACTATTGTGGTATTTTCCAATAGCAACCTTATGGACAAAACCATAAACTGGTTTTACAGACAGATCAGATAGATGTTCTGTGTTGTTTTTCCCTTGGTGCCATGCAAGCTTTACATCTGCTGGTAAAGACCACCATAAAAAAAAAAAACAAAACAAAACACCAAAAGACAGACATAATTCATTAATTGCATAAGGGCAAAATATGAGGTGAGTATTGACATTTTGTCAGCGCTTTAGTTACATATCTGTAAATTGGATTTAAGTTTTTACCCTTGTCTCTTAGGAGCACACCAACCTTGTTTCTCTGTTTATATATATGGGCACACATCCTTATGCATTATTTTAATCAACTGGATCATTTCCACCTGTGTCTGTCTCAAAGGTAGAGTGTTCAAAGGTGAAAATCCACAGATTTTATAGGCTTGATGTAGAAGAAAAAATTCCATCAGCATCTAGACAAGAAGCTGCACCTTGAGCACACACGCTGGAGACGAAAATCCACACGTGCAAGCTTTAAAAAGTAACTATAAACACAAGAAAACTAATGAAAACTCACAATCAGCAAAGCACCCAAATCTGTGGGAAACAAGGCCTCATCTGCATCAGTGCTTATGGCAACATTTAATTAAATGTATGCTATTATTTAGTGGTAAGGTACATGAGCACATACGTCAATCAGCCCACAGCACTTGAGAAAGCAGCCCCCGAGGGCTGCAGAGGCGCTAAGCAGCTTAGCTCTCTAAACCTGCACAGACCCAGTTTTGGGCATTTGGGATTCAAAGGTTGGTTAAAAACACTGGACACTAAAGCATAAAGAGAACTAAGGAGAGCCTCAGTTTAGAGGGGATGCTGCATCAGCTTTGTATCCTGCTAGACCACAGAGGTTTAAAATAAACACACTGCCCTTATCCAACCTGGTAACAGAAATGACAGAAAAAGACAGAAACTCGGGAATACACAATAGCACTAGTTAGAAATTCATGCAGATGATTAGGCTGCTACACACACGTGTATTTTGAAATGTACCATTTGCATCTGGACTTTCATCACTGGAATAGTGTCCTTCCACCTTAGCTGAGGACTGGCAGGAAAGGGTAATGCAGAGACGGAACAATTATGATTCTCTGACTCTCGGACATGATCTTGCATCACATTGTTAAGGGAAAACAAATGCAATATCGGAGGCTGTGTTGTGAAAAGTTAGAGCTTCCCAAGATTGGAGCTGGCAGGGATTATATGATAGTCTTGAACATGAATGGGAAGAAACAAATAAGATTACACCTACCCCAACTTCATTTTTATTGTATGAAATTGAACTATTTGCTATAAAGAGGGCAATACAGGAAACTTGCAAAGTATAGAAGCTAACTCCAACTTCCAAAATACTCCTGAGCACATTTAGAGTTTTCACTTAAGGGAAGCCATGAAAAATAGTTACATTTTTAGGGAAAAAAAAGAAGGGGTAGGAATGGAAAGAGGCACCTCCCTCTCTTCACAAGAGAGAACAGCAAGGACAGAGCACCAGGGAAGCATAAAAAAAGCCCATAGAAATAAAAATGCATAATATAGCAGTCAGACATCTTGGTAGGTAAACGAGACTGCAGTTGGGTGAATATGAATAAAGCTATAATTTATTTTTTTTTAATATATGAAACAGTACATGACTGTATGCACTATTTTTAATGACTTAGAGTCTCTCTGAGTAAGTATGTACAAAAGAAATGCACAAAAATAAAAGCAATAGCCATTCAGTGGTCAAAATCAACAGCAGATTCTTTCAAATAAAAACCTAATTAAGACAGTTTTGGGGGGAAAAAAACAGAAAATAAAGAAAGAAGGCACTTGATTCCAGCAGTATTTATCAAACCAATAAAACAAGAAGAATGAAGCAGAATGAATATAGTAAATGTCTGGCAAATGCTTGCTTTTCTCCATTTTTTTAGAACAAAGAAACCAAACAAAAGGGAGAACAAATTTTCTAGGGACTATCATAATAATATTAAAGGATACTATTTTGTGGTTTAAAGAACTCTGTTCTTCATTAGGCAGCCAATGCCACCTCCAAAATGATTGCTATAGTTACACTGTTTTTTCTTTGGCATCACACTTACACTGATCCAAATAATTTTCTGGTATTAGTTTAGATAATGGAATCAGTATCTGACTTGTTACCCCGATGCTGATTTACATGCTGGTTTGAAAAGACTTTAGTGGATTTACTGAGAAGATAAAGGCGTATGTAAAAGTCACACCCACTAAATGCAGAGTAAAGTGATATGTGAACAAAGACAACATCATACATAAAAAAAAAATAATTAATCATATGTCAAGGTGTCTCCTGACAATCTCTAACTTAATTGAAAATAAAGTGTCTATTACAAACATTTAGACTTGGGAGATCAACAGACTAATTTGATGTATTTTAAGTTGGAACAACGAGGTATATTCTCCAATGCAATTGAGTCACAAAAATCCCTGGGGTAACAGAAGGGATTACTAAATCATGTAATAGCTGACGCTTGTTTAAAGACAATATTTCACAAAATACAAAGAGAGGGGCAATATGACGTTTCATGTTAGCCTACAGGCAAGACTGGCTGCATGGCAAAACGTGTAACTATTGGAAAGCATTATCCAATATTATCATCACGTTGTATGTAAGATACCAAACGACAATTGTGACACAGAATAAAGTTTACTTTCAGCAACTTTTTGATAGCTTATGAATGATAAGTTCCGTCTTGCTTTTGCCAGGATACAACCAGGATATGGTTGTTTAAAAATTCCTGGACAAGTAAAATACACTATTCCAATGCTTAAAGCACACATGAGGAAAGCACAAATAAAATGTAGCAAAGCATCTTTATTAAGAAGTTGAATGTTTATTCCCTTAATACATTTTAAAGACTTTTTTAATGCTGAAAAATAGAATTGAAAATAAAAAGCTAAAATATAAAAACCTTTAAAACAAACTATAATTATTCTGAAAAGAATTTGGCCCATTCTGAATGAATGTATTCTTTAGATAAAGTTGTAACACAGTAAAAGTTAAGCACAATTCCAATTATTTCTGCACTACCTGTTTGGGTAGCAATTTGTTCAGGAACAAAAATAATTTCACTCTGAAATTTTAACTGATTTCTAATTAGACTCCAGAATTGGAGACAGACATGCTGAGGTCTATGATCATTCTATTTAAAATACAAGACAATCAGACAAATAAGTTAACCAGTTTGACTTCACACCAGAATAGATAAGGAACACTCAAAAGTCAGGAAGAGTCCAAAGGCAGTATAAGAAATAGTTGCCACCTTTCAGCTCCTGCCTACTGATACTTGTCAGCTTTTCCAGCCCACACTGTAGAGGACAGCCCTCAGGAAGAGTAAGGGGGGGGTCTTCTATGACACTGCTCAGAGAATACTCACAGGTACACAGGACAGACAAGACACCAGAAGATATAAGTGCTCTGTGAGTTAGGATTTAAGGTCCACATGAAGAACCAGCATGAGCCCAGCACTCTGCACAGCAGAAGAAAGAGAAATACAGACAGGAAAAACAAACAAGCGGGCCTGTCCAAGCATTCAGACACAAACTATTCCTTCTAAAGTAAGGTGGTCCAAGACTTGGATCAGGACTGTAACATACATTCAGAGGCAATGAGAGAAAGTTGTATGTTTAACTCTGATGTCTGGTTAACTGCACACGCTTAAACACACAGTGTCAGCGTTGGCAAGTCAACTGACAGTTGAGTTTAATAGGAATAAGGAGTTGAAAACAATTCAGTACCCCACTCGCAATCCCAAGCACGGAATCCCCCAAGTACTGGCAGCTTCCCACACTTGGAGTAACAGTGAACAAAGTCATCTCATCATTCCCCCGTGCCCTACCCCACCTCCCATTTGTCAGTTTCAGGAAATTGACCAACCGAAACATAAAAAATGCTTCATATTCCTGGAACTGCAGAATTAGACATTTCAAACTACCATAAAAGTTGCTTTAATAAATTATATGTCAGATGTTTGACTCTCCGCAGCAGAAGACAGAAAATTCAACAATCAAAATGGTTAAAGCTGAAATAAAATGTGAATTCGTTTTGTCCAGACAGGCCTGCTGCCTTTGCTACAAAGCAAGCCTGTTGACACTGAATATCTTAACACAGTGATCAGCTCCACAACTTGCAAGCTGCAACCACTCGCTGCTGTTCTGATCGTTATGTCCAGCTCTGCCCATGTGATGTCTCCAACATAAACGTTTCACAGCAAGAGCATGACTTTGGCTGCAACAAAAAGAAATCCATACATAACTGCAAAATGTCAAACACAGTTGGGCATGTGAGTGTAAACATCAACATTTATGTAATTAGTACTCTTCTTTTAACACTACCAACCAAGAAAAAAACTGACGTGTGACAACCAGCAGGTATTACGTTCTTAAAATAAGTACAGCCATTAACACTAATGACATTTTATCCTCTTGCTCATCAATAATTTAAACAGCTATTGATTTCAAGTTTTACCACATTAAGCTGCAGGTCCAGCATCTCAATTACTGAAATATGACAGATTTCTGGCATTTAGCCTGCCATTTCCTGCTATCTGGTGTCTCTTTCTAATTCACTTCAAGCAGACACAGGCCAAAGTCACAATCAAGCTTTCATTTCTGGTACTACCAATACCAGTACCTGAAGGAAGAATCTAGGAGAGTGCTCCAAGTGAAATATTCAAAGTGTCTCTACAGAGTTTCTGTAGCTGTCAGCGCAGCAGCACCACATATAGATTGTCATTCCTCTGGTTTCTGCTAGAAGCTGCTCTTGAAAACTTGCTGTCATTCACTCAAAAATGTTTTGCTGATGTATATAGACAGTGATTCTTCCCCCCTCCCCGCTTCAGTGTTTCCTATCTTATTTTATAGCTAAAGGTCATAAAGTTTGGGGGTTTTCCACAGTATTTTAAGGTTTAGCATCCCCTTTGGTTTTTATTAGGGTTTATTGTTGTGGGTTTTTTTATAAATCTAGAAAACCAACAGGTTTTGCTTAAAGACATCTTTAGACTTTCAGGGAACAACCTTTTCCTAAAAGGTAACAATTTTTTATATATAAATAAACCAGTTTCAAATAATTTTAAACTACAAGAACAGAACCTCAGCACTATTAGTCTCAAGAACAACACTTCCTTGCTTCTAACTTACTTCAAAGACATACCTGTTATCTATCTCCACACACGTGGTCCAATCAGCTGGAGCTGGTTCTTGTCCACTCTGCTTCCATGTGTACAAAATAATCTTCCCATTCTCTAAGCCTACTGCAACAATATATCTATCAAGAGAATGATAGATAGATAGTTCTGAAGGCAGAGGTAGTGAAGTTGGCTCTAATGCAAGCTAGAAAAAACTAGCACTCAAATGTGTTGCACCTTGCCCTTGAAATCAATATTTACTTTTCCATTTTAAAAAAAGCACAATTTAAATCAAAGCTTCCTCATAAAAAATGAGAAAAGCAGAAACCTGCAGAATATATTTGTTTAGGAAAAAAATAAGGAGGTTATTACAACATCAGATCAGTCAATACTTTTGGAAGAACTAATGTGTTTCAGGTGTGTTCATACCCCCCTCCCCCTGTTGTTTTTTTCTTGTTACTCTGGATAAGTCACCATACACCTAAAAATAAGACTAGAAAACAAATAGTTCATTCAGTCAAAGAATGGTCAAAATATTTGACAGGTAGATTTTAGGAGCTGTTTAGCTAAAGGGGAAAATACTAATTTAAAATAAACACAAAATGGCAATACAGAAAAACAGCAATACCTTCCATCAGGAGTAAGCACACGGCTGATACTGACAGCAGTGACAGAATCCCCAGCATCCAGTACTGTTGAACAGGGTTTGATTAAACCCAACATATTCCCTTCAGTAGTCACAGACAAATCACACTGGCCCCAGATAACAACCTATAAGAAAGAGAATCATCTAGGAATTTTCACTTTAATCTTTTTGTAAATATACTTAACAAAAACATAAGGAATAACTAAGTTAAACTATTTCCAGGGCACAGTACGTGAATGACCCCCAAAGTAGTAAAAAATGTCTATCTACAAAGATTCAACCTTTCAGACAGTCTGTCTGATTTCATTAAAAATACTAACAATAAGACCAGATTATGTTATGAAAGTTAAAGAAAAACTTAGCGACCCATAAGAGTTATATCACATAGGCTTGTCTTACAGTATGAAAAGAGAGAAAGACCAACTGGCAGACCACAGTCTTGTACATACATATTGAAGCACTATGTTTAGCATATGAAAGTCTCACTGTTTTCTGTGGTAATACATACAATAAGCTTTTTGTGTATTTATAGAATATGGGCTCGTTAGAACACAGCATTTGCTAATCTAAAATGCATTTTAAATAATTCTGGGGTTTTAAAATTCCTTTTATATAATTACCTTTTTGTCCCGACTGCCAGTAATAAAATACTTGCTATCTGGTGTCCAATCACAAGACCAAATGATTCGACTGTGAACAGCTGTATTTTTGTCTGTGTACGCGCAGCAGCTGAAGGCTGGTCCTGGAATAAAACATAACAAGGAAAACCCATGTTTCAACTACTTTACATATAAGAAGTAATTGTTACTCAACTTTATGTAAAACTACAATAATAAACTTGCACATTATTCTGCTCATCTTTAAAGCAATTGGGAATACTTACTACCACAAAATATTTTTTTCCAAACACTTACCATGATGATAATTAGTACCTGTTCAAGACCACATCAGTCAGCCCTTCTAGCACTAAAACATCAAATTGTTCTTACTCTTTTACACACATACCTGTTTCTGAAGAATTTAAGTCTACATATAAGACCTTCAAGTTCTTCCTATACAAGTTTTTAATAAGAACAGTGATTTCAAAAGATACAGCATAGTGCAATTTTTACCATGTGTACACTTATCCCCAGTCATTTCACTACAGTTCCTGTTTACCAACAAAGCCCCAAGAACTCAAATCATAATGATCTAATTGTAAAGATTCATCTATTCCCAGAGAGGCTGCCATTTCAATATGGATACAATCAGGCAATAAATCTGATCAGCAGATGAGTAAATGGGAATGCTTTTCTTAAGGAGAAAAGGCTGCAATTTTTGAGTGTAGAGTTTGAATAACCACTTCTTGGGATGCCGATACCAGTAGTTTTGTTTTACACTGATAATGATGTTCTTTGTAGACAGAAAAGTTATTGATGAACAGATGAAAAGAGGATTTCCTCTACTTCCGATGAGAATTCATACTCCTTATCCTGAAATATTATGTAACTACTGTGGACAATATGCCAGTCTTTAGAATAGAAGTCTGAATAGAACAGAAATCTGAAGCCAGTATACAAGTGGACACTGTTTGAATGGGCCAAAACTCACTGCCAAGTCTCTAGGAAAACTCTACAGAGCCCAGTAGTGTTTATGTGCTACGAAGCCAACAGTGCAATGATAATCATTTTCAGCACAAGCATCTGTTCTGGGAACCCATTAAAGTGTTCAATAGCAATCTCCTCCTGATTTTGCAAAGCTCAAAGTCGCAATGAGAAAGTAAACTGAATCTTCGCTATCAGTTCTTTTTCCAGACAGAGCCAGTCCGAGTCAAATTAATCAATTGTGCAGGATTATCAGAAAGCCACACCAAAGACAGAGATTAATCCTATCAAGAGTCTCAAAGTGTCATGCCCTGCAAACAAGGCAGCTGTATGCAGGACATGGGTGTAGCAATGAACCTTCCAGCCCAGCCTGCACAGATGACTGAGATGAAGGTTTTCCTTGATAGAACACCAGATTGAAGTCCGGGCCATTACGCTCCAGCATGTATACTTGATTTCACTAAGTCTGAAACATACAATCACAAGCAGAAGGCAGGAGGACAAACAGCTGACTTCATTACGTCCATCAAACAAATAGCATTTAAGGCCTGATTATACTCTTCTCCACATTTTAATTCCCTTTCTAGCTTTCCTATACACCATTAATTGCACTTCTTAAAGCCAAAGAAGCCTACAACACTATTCATTTTTTTAAGTTGTAAAGAAAATGGCCATTAAAAGATTTTAACAATTCTCTTTCAAACCACAAAGTCTTCAAATGTGTATATCCACTTTACATATCTTACCTGACTCCGATGAGTCTTGTTTCCTCCACAGTGACCAATTCCTGTCTCTAGAAACCGCTAATAAAAATTGGTCGTTAGGAGAAAATGCCAGTTGAGTAACAGTCAGATTGTGAAATGACAAACTCTGCAGTTTCTTCCAAGAACTAGTGCTCCACAAAATAATTGCTGCATGTTCCTTTTTGGAAGCCTGTATTGATGGAAAAACGTTGGTGAGAAATAATGAAAGCAAATATAGAAGTCATAAGTCTCAAAATACTAAGATGTTATGGGGCTTGTTTTAAGACTTGCAATCAAATGAAAATCAGCTTTCCTCTGGGAAGTTTACAGATTGTTTCACTACTTGACAATGTATTAGTAAGAAACTATTTTATACCTGTATTTGTTAGAATTTATCTTACTATTATCTTCAAACCAATCATACATAATTTAGGAATAATAACTTACCAGCATTCATTCTCACCTTTACAAGGCAACTGTCATCTATAAAAAAATCTTTCACATTTAAGAGAAAGAACAGAACTCAGCCTAAACTGAATTCTGATTCCTGCTCTGCCAGGCCTAGAAATCTGGTGGCACTTTTCACTAGATGGTGCTAGAATCTTTTCTTACCTTACATGCCGAGGCAATCACAGTGTTTGAATTATTGCAAGCAACACAAAAAATTTCATATCCATGTCCATACCTGAAATAAATGTGAAAGATATTTAACACATCACAGTCATTTTTTCAGTACATGTCAAGGTTCGTACGTGAATTTAAATCCTTTTTTTCCAAAATGAAGGACAACTGCCAAGAACTTCTCACCACTGTTTCAGTATTACGCCTCAAATAATTCCTAAAAATGTTCAGCATTCAATTTAATCATCTGCATAAATTCTTTAATATTTAGGAATGGTCTACAGAACAATTTCTCCAGCCCATTTGAAAGTTTGGAAGCATCAGCGCTGCAGAAGTTACACTAACGATTAACAAAGCAGAGGAAAGCAGCACTTACTATATTCTTTTTTTCTTGTAAAGCAATTTTAACACCACCAATAAAAATCAGAAGCCACATAGCTGAAGATCACCAAAGAAATACACCACAAACAGTCCCAGGATGCCTGTTCTGTGAAATACTGAATGAAGATTTCTAAACTAGAGGACAAGAATCACGTCCGAAAAGAAAAACACTGTAAGAAAAACACCCAAACTTCTAGCCTCCTCCAGAAATACATTTTTAATCAGATTTTGCATGAGTTCTGCTGGAATTCAAGCTCACATACGCAGACTGGGCTTGAACTAGTAAGGAGAAATACCACACAGACTAAAACAAATTAAAATCAGTCACAAACCAGACTGGAAACAGAGTAAGATTGGAGAGGAAATCTAGAAACAGTGGACAAATATCAGCTAAATACTAGTTGCGGGGGGGTTCCTTTGATTCCTAACCCTGAAAAGATGGGCAGTTCTCTTAATAAACTCCTTTGGTCTGCAGTGCTGCAAAGAAGTTCTTACATGGGATTGATGTTCATGGGATTTCATTTGCAGCCAAAACAACCATCTGTTTAAATGACAAATTACTGTCTGTCTCTGTTGAATGGAGTCCAGAAGAGTTGCTGCTGGGTGCATCCCCACAGACAGACTCCCACACTCACGTCTGAAGACTGGGGACACACTGGCTTTTCACAGAGAGTAACTATACCTGGGCTTCAGCAGGGAGAGGGACTGGTGACTGCACTTTATTGGAATGTAAATTTGCAAATTTGACTGTTATCTTATAATGATGAAGGTATTACTCTATGTCTTCCCCTCACACTGCCACCAGCAAGAGTTTTATCATAATGCTTACTTTTAAAGCACATTCATGGAGACTATTTTGCAGTGAAAACCATTGAAAGTCAAGTTTCTAAAACTGAAAAGTATTTATCCCATAAGAAGTATAGGTTTCCTGAAATTCAATGAATGAAATTCAGAAATTCAGTGAAACAAGTCTTCAGTTACTTTGGTTTTATCTCCTAAACATAGTATTGAAGAGCACTTGACAGAAACATTTTGAGTTTCTGCACGCAACTTCGTTCTTGCTAAACAGAAGCATTAAAATGTAATCTCTCTCTTTAAAATAAAACCTAAAATACCATCTTTTGCAAAGTCCCAAAAGCAGGACTATCACAGGTCAGTCAGACAGCCTACATAGCCCAGTGCTGCCTGCAGTAAAGAAAATTAAGTTAGTGGTAACAGGAGATGCTGTTTACAAGGGTGCGTGAGCCTTTAACGTATAGAAGCCCCAGTAAAACCTCCAGTACAACCCCTTTCCCTGCCCCTATACACACAATCCAATCCTTCATTATGTAGTACAACACCAAAAAAAAGGTTCACAATGGAAAGAAGCGACTGCATGAATGAATAATGAAGTGACATTTTCAACCTGTACTGGGTTTGCACAGCAAGGTTTTGGCAGCAGTGGGGCTACAGGGATCGCTTATGTGAGAAGCTGCCAGAAACTTCCCCCATGTCCGATAGAGCCAATGCCAGCCGGCTCCAAGACGGACCCACCACTGGCCAAGCCAAGCCCATCAACAACAGTGGTAGTGCCCCTGTAAGAACATAGTTAAGGAGGGGAAAAAGCTGCTGCGCAACAGCAGCCAGAGAGAGGAGTGAGAACATGTGAGAGCAGCAACTCTGCAGACACCAAAGTCAGTGAAGAATTAGAGGGAGGAGGCGCTCTGGGTGTTGGAGCAGAGATTCCCCTGCAGCCCATGGGGAACACCATGGTGAGGCAGGCGGTCCCCCTGCAGCCTATGGAAGTTAACAGTGGAGCAGGTGGATCCCACCCCGTGGGATGCCTGCACTGGAGCAGGCTCCTGGCAGGACCCCAAGCCCATCAACAACAGTGGTAGTGCCCCTGTAAGAACATAGTTAAGGAGGGGAAAAAGCTGCTGCGCAACAGCAGCCAGAGAGAGGAGTGAGAACATGTGAGAGCAGCAACTCTGCAGACACCAAAGTCAGTGAAGAATTAGAGGGAGGAGGCGCTCTGGGTGTTGGAGCAGAGATTCCCCTGCAGCCCATGGGGAACACCATGGTGAGGCAGGCGGTCCCCCTGCAGCCTATGGAAGTTAACAGTGGAGCAGGTGGATCCCACCCCGTGGGATGCCTGCACTGGAGCAGGCTCCTGGCAGGACCTTGTAGACCTATGCAGAGAAAAGCCCATGCCAGAGCAGGTTTGCTGGCCTGACTTGTGACACTAGGGGTGACCCACACTGGAGCAGTCTGCTCCTGAAGGACTGTACCCCATGGAAAGGATCCATGCTGGAAAAGTTTGTGGAGGATTGTCTCCTGTGGGAGGGGCCCCACACTGAAGCAGGGGAAGAATGTGAGGAGTCCTGAGGAGGAAGGATCATCAGAGACAACATGTGATGAACTGACCATGTAGACCTATGCAGAGAAAAGCCCATGCCAGAGCAGGTTTGCTGGCCTGACTTGTGACACTAGGGGTGACCCACACTGGAGCAGTCTGCTCCTGAAGGACTGTACCCCATGGAAAGGATCCATGCTGGAAAAGTTTGTGGAGGATTGTCTCCTGTGGGAGGGGCCCCACACTGAAGCAGGGGAAGAATGTGAGGAGTCCTGAGGAGGAAGGATCATCAGAGACAACATGTGATGAACTGACCACAACCCCCATTCCCCATGCCCTGCACCACTGGAGGGGAGGAGGTAGAGAAAATTGGGAGTGAAGTTAAGCCTGGGAAGAAGGGAGAGGTGAAGGGAAGGTGTTCTTAAGATTTGGGTTTATTTCTCATTATCCTACTCTCATATGATCGACAATAAATTAAATTAATTTTCCCCAAATTGAGTCTGTTTTGCTTGTGATGGTAACTGAGAGATCTCCCTGTCCTTATCTTGACTCACAAGCCTTTTGTTATATTTTCTCTCCCCTGTCCAGCTGAGGAGGGGAGTGATAGAGAGGCTTTGGCGAGCACCTGGTGGCAAGCTAAGGTCAACCCACCATACAACCACAAGCAATTTTGTCTTAGTAATGTGCAATTCATAGCGATTTTTTTATCCAGAGGTAACTCACTGGACTTTCAAAGTGTCCAGAGAAATGATTACAATAATTTTCCAGTGCCAGAAAGGATATCTCAAGACTTCCAAGTGTCTTACATGAAATGTACATACATACACTCAGGCTTTAATCTCAGCTTGATGCACATAAACTCTCTATGGGTATTTTCCAAGATTAGCATACTCTCACAGGATTTATCATATTTTTATTTTAAAGTTATTATATTATGTAAAAAAATTCAGCAAGTTCTTCATGCTAAAACCTACCCAAGCAAACGGTTTTCAAAACTAAACACTAATCCTTCAGAATTTGGTGCTGAGCTAGAGCTGGGAATATACAAATGTCAATGACAAACAAGCTATTTTTAGCAAGTCAGTTCCTCACACTATTTTTCTGCTGCTATGGCAACTTGAAATCTACATTATGCAATTTCATGTCCCTTCTTTCAAGATTATCCTAAGCAAAAAACCTGAAAGTCTATGAATGCTTTGCATCTTGTTGCCCTTCAATAAAACAACCCCTATCATTAGCAGCATCTCTAAAATCAGGAAAAACTGCTCAGATAAGTAACCTCAAGACCATCATAAAATGCAGTTATTTTAATGAATGCAGGATATAAAACCGGATAGGCAGTTCTCCTGTAGCAGAATATGAAAGATTTCTGTCTCACTAGACTTTTAGAAATGTCAAAGGCAAATGAAGGAAAATTTTGGCCTCCTTTTCACTACTTCAAGATCCCTCATCGAACTGATTATGTGAAGGGGTGCATTAGTGGCCATAGCATGCACAAGAGAAGCAGTCGACGTAACAGAAATTACAAAATGTGCAGATACGGCCTAATACCCCCCAGCATCCCTCCTAGAAGCAGTTTTGAGTAAAAATGCAGTAAAATAGCTTAAAAGCATACGAAGAAGATTAACTGCCTGGTTGAAAGTAAAGATGAGCTCCCACCAAATCTCCCACTCAGTCAAAGCAACCTTAAAACTGTTTTCCCTGAATTTTTTTATTTCTTGCCTCCCCTATCTAAAAATCAGAAAAATGTAATGTATAAAGGCACCTGTAATCACCAGCAAAGGCTCAACATTCTTCTTGTTCCTGCCTGAGACCACTCTTTCTGGGAATTCAGATAAATAAACCCCTAAGAGCTTGAGAGAATTAATTTCTTTGTGCTACACTTTGAAGATTGATACTAAAACTTTGAAGATTGTGAAAGCGTAGCCTAATGTTACCAGGATCCTTAGAAAACAAATAAGGTGACAAACTTCACCCGCAAATTGTTGCAAATCTCAGAAAAGAAGGAACAAAACACAGCTAAAAAATTCTAGAAGCCTGCAACCTCAAAACAATTATTGTCATGACCACATCACACTTACCTTTCCAATCCACAACCTGCTCTGTCAGCATTCAACACCCGAAGTGGGTCTGTAACCATCTTACTCAACATTCATCACTTTGCTTTACCACTAGAGAAATCCTATTTCGGTTGCTACTTCCAAGTATTGCATCTCAATTCAGTAAAGCTTTAGAGGGAAGTTCCATCTTTGATGCCTCAGCCTTTACTTCCATACCCGTAAGACAAACTTGATCTCCAAGTCTGTGCCACGAAGTGGAAAGAAGCAGAAAACTCCTTACGCAGAGACCTTCAGGATAGACAAGGTTTTAAGCAGATGTGCTGAGCAGACAGACATCAATAAAGTCTGTAGTATGGAAAGAGGCCCATCACATCCCGCAGAACAGAGAAGACCATGAAAACGTGCCAGAGTTCCTTACAGCTGACCAGAAACCTTGCTATACCCTTTGGAACTAAGAGGGAGAAAAAGTCCCAGGGATTGGTGTCCTAAACAGACCTTCACAAGACAAATATCCAGAAGGACAATGAGTCTGATCCTCACAAATTCAAAAGAAGAATAGCTCTGTGCTAAAAAGCCATATATATATTTCACTGGTACGGAAGGAAGGAACTCGTGAAAAAAAGTTTTGTGACACATCAGTCTTAGTGACCATTTTCTGCATTCTTTCCTAATTTTTATTGCTTGTGAAATAAATAAATTATATGTATATATACTGCACAAAAAGTCAAATCAGGTAGTAAAAGAGATAGAGTTACAAGACCAGACTACATTGATGTGTTGCAATACCTTTCTGGAAATTTGGTAAATTAAATAAAAAAAAAAAAAATAAAACTTACAACTTCTGAACTTCAGGCCACAAGGTATTCTGCAGCAAGTGATCCTCGGGGGGAGGTTCTAAAAGATATTTGTACAATATATTCAAATTTGGTAGTAAATTATCTAAAAATCAGCTAAATAATGCTTCAGGTTTTTATCAGATCTCTCTGGCTATTTCCTACAATAGAAATGAATCTCATACCTGTAAGGATCAAGGGTTGAAAATAAATCTCAGGATACTGATTCGAAATGGTATTAAATGTTTCTTCCTCCTCAGCTGGTTGGACAGCCATATCTCCTATTCAAAGCAAGGACTTCATTAGCTAGAGAGAACATACTTGCAGGATGGAAAATATGAGCACTTATTGTACCAGTTTAAAACTTTTATTGTTTTTTACATTATAAGTAATTGAGATTAGGTTTTTCTGCTACCAGAGTTACAATAAAATGAATATTAGAATCTAGTTATTCTACTGCACACAGGAATGAACAGAAAAAGTAGAAAAAAAACCCCTAATCTTTGGACTAATTCCATTCCAGGACTATCCTCTCTTCAACAGCACAGTCTTTTTTAGAGATTCTTAAAGAAACTTTGATTTATCTGAAAGAAGAAGTTACCAGTAGCTGAACTTGTGTCTCCCCAGTGTTGAACTTTTCATTCTGTATTTTAAAATGCTTAAGGTAAAAATCTCTGACACCAGTCACGACTTCCTAAATTTAATGTAGACCCCTAAACGAAAAGCCATCCTACTTGCATTAGCATATCTACAATTTGCAAACTTCAGCAAAACTGCCGAGGGCTCAGTCCTTGGCCTTAGGCAAAAGTACCAGAAGTAACTGAAATTACTCAGTTAATTCTAATTTAATTTAATTTAGACTCCATCCTTCACTTCGAAAGTATTATTTAAGAAAAGGGTACAGAATTGGGGAACAGTTACTCTCAGACAGAATCTAACTTTTTGCCAAATGTACATTTGAAATACAGCAGTTTAAGAAAGTAGGTACAGAAAAAGCAGAATAGAAAGACTATCTTCTCATTTATCCTGTCTTTTCTCCCCTTGAAAATGAAATTAGCAACATTTATCTAATTTGAGACCGCTAACTGATCATCGCTCGCCATGAAGATTCCTCTGCAGAAAAAGCCAGAAGAGAGATCTGTGGGGCTTTAACCTAAGCCATCAATACTGACAGCATTGAGTGGGCAATGGTGGACTATGTAGGAAAGTCTGACAGCTTTCTGGGTGTGCCACACAAAATCAATGGAAATTAATTATTCTGCATGTGACAATACTCTGGGAGAAGGGAGTTTTGTTCCCTCTCTCAGCAGAAGGACTCACGAGAAAGCAGAGAAAAGAGGTTTTGCCAAAATATATTTTATAAATTACTTGAAGTACAATACTTCAAGTACAACAAAGCTACTTTTCTCTCACAGAAGATTTAGGAAGATTTAGCTGTATTGCCACTGAAGACCCTGAAGACAAAGCTTATTAAAATGCTTCCTTTTTTAATTCACACCTTCTTATAAAGCTGTGAGCAGAAAAAAAAACAGGTCTGACCTAATTTGTAGATTCCACTGTAATTGCATTTTTACCAGACACTTTATTAAACATCAGATTACTAGTCCCATCCCCAATCTCAAAACAATACTCATTTTTATTATTCTAGACAGATGTTTGTCCCTCCTTTCTTGTTAACCCACAATGCAACCACCACCACCTCTTCAAGAAATTAATGTGGTGTCTCACCAGCCTTTACCAACAGAAGCAGTCAAGCTTACAATGTAACAAAAAGACATGGGCTAAATCAATTAAGACAAAAAAAAAAAAAGAAAAAACGAATTTTCCACATGAAACACCATCACTGTTATTTCTCATTAGCCATACCTTCAAAAACAGCTTTATTGGATAATCCCAAAGCTGGCACAGTTGCACCTTCTGGAAGATCAGATGATTCCTGAATTTAGAAAAAAAAAAAAAGACAAAAGTTACACACAGATTGTCATATAGATTCAGACTTCAAAGGCCACAGTTTAAGGAATCCCTAAGATAAAAAGAGAGAGAAGTGGAGAAGGGCACTTTGAAAAACTCTCAACTCATCCAGAACACACCCTGGGCAAAATGAAGACCAGTACTCTGCCAGAGATAAAAGCTTTTCTAAGGCCTCAGCTCAATGGTTTTGCTGCAAAGCATGTATCTTCATCCCTAATTACAGGTTTTCTTCCACAGTCTTATTTATTCAAGGATATACATGATAATTAATCAACTGAGTGCACTACAGTTTTTAAACACAATAGGACTGGGAAACAGTCTGTTCTGTGGTGAAATAATAAAGCAGCACTTTGTAAAAGAGGACAGAGGGTGAGTGCCTCCAACACAACCCAGTACATAGCGGAGAGATGAGGCTGCAGTACGTGGCTGTTTAGAGCAGCACAGAAGAAAGACAAATCATCAGACAGAAAATATCTCCATAAAGGTATGGGACAAAGAGACAAAATTTGGAAAGGGTAAGTGAAATTGGGACCCTTTGTGCAGAGATGGAAAAAGATTAGATTTAATAGCTGCAAAACTCTTTGTTACAGTGTCTGCAAAGTTCAAAAGAAAGACTGTTTTACGGAATAGGATTAGTAATTTAGGTGACAGCTTAAAATACTCTGTTATTTATTTAAATGTTCATATTTTGATGAGAAAATGTATGAGAGACACACACCAGTCTAAGGCCTCTAAACCAAAAATAGTTCTTCATTACAACCCAAAGTATAATACAATCCCATGGAATTGAACTGAATATAACCCTATTCAACTCTTACTGAATGGAAAGCTAGCTTTTTTCGGTTTTAAGTACTTCTTTTGGGAAGGCGTTAGAGCTAAATTAAGAAAAAGCTTACCCACTTTAATGAGAAAAGCATTCACGAGAAACAATTTCAATAAAGCTATCTAAGAGTAGCTGTATCATTACAGCTCATAAAGCCTTCCTCTTTAAACAAAGCCCATGTGAAACACTTTGTGATATCATCAATCAAAAAACAGCACTCAGAGGAAGGAGCTGATAAGGAAAGCCTACAATAAAAGTAAAATAATGACATCTGCCAGCATTATAAAAGCCCAGTGTTATTTGTACAACGTCATTAACGCAAATGCTTACAAAATCTTACGGAATTAAAGTGCTAAACAGCTACTTATGTAACTTCTTGCTATCAAAAATGAATAGATTTCTTTCCCGGATGTTTCAATTGTTAAATGAAATGAGAAGCTGTGCAGAAAACACTGCTTTTGAGATAGAAATGCAAGGAGCATGCAGGGCACTGTACAGAGGCCACTATCCTGAATGAGGTCTGCTCTACAAAATGCAGAGAAAAACAGAATTAGATCTTAAAGGAAGTGGGGAGCAAACAAAGGATGGCAACTCTGCAGTCTTACCTTTCCACAGCGTAGGAAAGAACACTTATCAACAACTAAAAACTGGAATGTAGAGGCCTCAAGAAAATTTCCAATGCCAAGAGGAAATAAAGCATGAGCAAGTACATATTTATAAATATTTATATGTAGCAACTAACAACAGTGCTGAGCACTTAATTTTCAAGCATACAATTAAAAAAACCCACACATAACTACACAACAATAATTACATCTAGACAAGACTACTACACCCTTAAATTAAGAAGCACATGCCCAGGCTTTATTGTTTGCTTTCAAATCACCAAGTGTGTACAGTAATCTACTTGGTCTGACTTATTTAAAATTTACCCATACTCTTTGCAATCTTCAGACACTGAGTCTTGTTTAGTTTCAAATACAACCTGTGTTACAAGACAACACCATGAGAACAGGTATGAAACAACACACATGGAAGCAAATAGAAGGGAAAGGAAAAATACGGTTAAGGTTTCAGAATTATTAAAAGAATTTTTATGGAGTTTAGTGCAACCTGACATTTTCTAAAGCATTCGTTTTATCTACATGAGAGAGGGCTGTCTACATTTAGCATTGGTTTAGCACACTTACGTGGGAGCACAGCTTCTCCATTGGAATTCCAGCAATGTTACTGAAATTTTCTATAAAGTTCTTTGGAGCACGAAAAACTCGAAGCACTTTTTCGTCTGCTCCCGACACAAACTGAAACCGGCCGATCATTGCCAGACAACGCATATCATATCCATGGACTTGAGGCCTTGCAATTTCATGCCAGGTTACCTAAACAAACAGACATGCAATTAAAACACAATTCTTAACCAGAGAAGCAGCTAGATTTTGAATTCCAAACAACTACTAGTACTTAACTTGCTCACTTTATTAACATAAAGGACAGTTAATAGCAACCTCCTACTGACATTCATAAAACTAATGTATGCTCACGTACGTCACGTAAGTCCTATTTTTCCACCCAACAAACAATTCCTGTAATTAGTAAACTGTGTCCTTGGACAGATATGATTAAGGCATTTGCTTATCTTTGTTACTAAGGGTACACAACACTTACTGTGTCTTCTTTACGCTAGATAGTCAGGAACAGGACACAATTTGCTTAAGCAAAAGGAGAACTCTATGCTACTTACTGCCTTCAAAACTATAGCTCTGTAAGACGTAAAGAAAGGTGGTGATAATTACCTTGCTTCCTTCATCTGCCTTTCACAAAGCACAGCAGCACTGCTGTCAATAGACTACAGGTTTCTACTTTCTTCTTTTCTTTAAATACTTGATTTTAGTGAGACCATTTAATAGAAGCTTTGGAAAAAACTGACAAAATCAAAATAGTTTCTTACAGGAAAAACATCTGAAAAATCCTGATGATTTTAGAAATGTTTTCATTTTAAGTATTAACTTTTTTCTAGTCTCCTGAAATACTCATAGCCACTCTTGGAGTATTAATACAAGAAAACCAGAGTTAACAGTTGATTAGAAATTAAATAGACAAGTTAGGTTTACAGTCACACTCAAAGAATATTAGCTTCTTCAAAAAAACCTCCCCCAAAAATCTTTGTTTTCTAGCAAATGCACTTTCATGAAAAGATTTTTAATAAGTGTCATTTGCTACTACTCCTACATGATACTTCAGTTGGAAAAATACAGTGTGCTAGCAGAATTAGAATTAATTTAGACTACTTCAGTATTAAAATGCTTGGAAAATTGCAGCCAAGACAGAATTTACATGATACTAGATGTCACACAAATATAAGGAAAGGTATTATGTTGACTGTAAATTGCATGTATCACACTAAAAATTCAATTGAGATTTAAATGTCTAAGCTTCCAATAGAAGAGATCCTACAAAATCCCATGTTTTCACAAGAGCTTCATTGTCATCCAATGAGGAAAAAAAAAGCATTAATTCTTTAAAAAAAAAAAATAATCAAAAAGACAAACAAGCAACCTGTGCAATAAACCCTTCTTACCCTTTACTAGGTGCATCTTTGCATATGCTAGAATGCAGCACATAACAGGAATGAAAAAAAAAAAACAAAATAAAAACCCCAGAGCTGTTGTACCCTCCAGATTGGAGATTAGGGGAAAAGGCAGAGGAAACCAGAGATACCCTTTCTACAACACAAGGCAAAGCTTAGCACTTGAGCTGGGATTGCTGCCACTTCTGCGTGGTCTGAAGAAGGACATTAAGGAATTGATGCCAAATTCACTCTCCCAAAAACATCAGACATCCTGTACTGGTCTATACTATAGAAGCTTTAATGAGACAGTTTTAACAGCCACCCTTTGCCTCCTCTAACTAATAGCACAGTTTGCACAAGGCCTCACACAACTTCAGTCTAGTGTCTGTGCGTTTCCTGAATAGAACATTAGTACTGTTCTGCCAGGAAAACCTGGATTTGTAGATGAGGAAAACACACAAGCAACTAGAAACAGGAACTTTTTTGTTCCTAGACAGGGTTTCCCACACTAAAATTTAGACTTATTTTGGAGCACACAAAGTTACTCAGGAATAATTCTTCCTGTAAAGTTTCTTGCATGGGTCCAACTGCACTCATGCAGTTCAGATAAACGTTCCAGTAAAACGGAGTCATAAACAAAATAGTGTAAAAAAAAAAAAATAGAGTGAGAGGTTTGCTTAGATTAAGCTTGCATAAACTGCAATCATCGTTAAGTTTCTTCATTATTACCTGCAGCAGTGCCTAGCCAAGGGTTAAATAAGGTCAATAGATGGTTATTAGAATCAGCCATGTATTCCTCCTTCTGAATTACTGCAGAGGCTGTTTTTTCAGACCCTGGGAGAACACTAACAGAAGGTAATGTGGAGGTGAACTGAGGATTAAACAGCAGTCATGCTATGTGATTGCTGAAACTCTACCACTAGTATTTTTAAAGTGAAAACAGCACATACTGAATGACCAAACCAATCATTTACACAAGCAGTTTGGAGCAGATCATGGTTTAGGGAAATTTAAGGTTTGAGTTATATGCAGGTGACTTCTTTCAAGCTCAGGACAGACAAGCCCTCTTTACCAAGCTCACAAAGTCTTTGAAGATCGTACCTCTGTCTCTTGTTTTCTTTTCCATGGAGCAAAGAGTCTAGTAGTTTGATCAGAACCAACACTGACGATAAACTCTCCTTCTGGATCCCACTTTACATCCTCTACACTGTTAAAATGTCCCGAAATCACAACTTCTGGAGTCCATTCTTTCTATTAAAAAAGTCACCAAGGAAACAAGGAGTTTTCAATTGACTGGTTGTCATATTCTAACCAAAATAAAAGCATCAACATCCTTACTAAGAAAGCAGAAAAAAGACATTTGAATACAGTCAATTATTAGAACTCCAAATGGCTAAAGAGACACAAATACTGATTTATTGTTCCAATATAAACTTGTGGTTTTGATTCAGCTGCCATTTCTGACCAACGCACAATCACAAAGGAGCTCAGTCTACTCCACTGACTTTATGGTTCCCACAGGGAAGCAACAGGTTTTACAGCCTAGGAGATTGCAACCTCCCTTCTGTGCAGGAGCGGAACACCTGCAGAACATTACATCCAGAGAAGGACTATTTCAACCATTAATTTTAAAATTGTACTGTTACACTTTTCTATTAACAATAGAACTTACCTCAAGTGACATATAAGTGCAATTCTTTTAAGTACTGCCACTAATAAAAAACCAACATACCTTATTAACTGTAGCCTGTTTCCAAAGATGTAGCGCTCCATGAAAAGCATGAGCAACGACCATTGAACCATCTGGACTAAACTGGCAGTCAAAAAATCCAAGGGTATTGCCACCTACTTCACCTACTCGCACCTGAATAAATGATCAGAAGTGAATAACCCATGAAAATGGCCTTCCGTTCATATAAACTCACCCTAACATCACAAGATGAAAATTTAGCTACAGGCAAGAGTTCACATTACACACAAAAATACATTTAAAGAATATTCTAATTGCAAAGTTAAGCACTAAAATATCACGGGACTTAAAAGTGCATGCTACTTTTAAAGGAACCTTTCTTCATAAACATCTGAGGAGAGGACCTTGCTAAATCTCCCAGGGGAAAGAAAACATTACACTAGATGAGACAAAAACCTGATCTTTCTATGTTTCAGTCCAGCCTCTTGGATGCAGCAGTTTCTTGTCATCTGTTGCCTTGCTAGTGCTGTGTTGCACAAAATGGAGAAATGTTCCAAAGGAACAGTGGTTCCTAACTACCTTATTTCATTTTTTTCTCTTGTAATTTCCAAGATTTGCTACCTTATTTTCACTTCCCTGTTTCTCTTTCAAGTTTTTAATAACATTAAAAGATCATTAAAGTTACATTTTGAAGTTTTATTCAAGAGATAAGACCACAACTCCTTTCAAGCTGAACTCTTAATAGTTCTCCCATTATTATACAGATGCTTTTAAGATCACAATGGAATGAGTCTATACCTCATTCTAAATGGCAGTTCCACTAATATGTCCACTTAATTAGCACTCATTCAAAAAAATACTGTTCATATGGAAGTGACTTTGATACTCCATGCTAGAGGCAGAGTCTCACCTCTGACCAGGGGAATGATTTTGTGAAGACTTCTTGTTCATCATATCAAAATGAAAAAGAGAAAATGAGATGTACCCCTTGGGTCCTTCCTCCCTGCAGGCTTCCAGCTCAGGTTTCCCTCCCTCAATGCAAAAAAAGGATTGTTGCAGTTAAAATGTCTGATCTAAACTGCAAGCTGCACATGTGAGGTATAACCAATGCAAATGGAATGCAAAAAGAAACAACTTGCAACAAGCTTTACTGCACAACCCATTTCTAGAAGCTTGCAAATTTAGCCACAACTAAGTGTTACAAGGGACAACAATGAGCATCTCTACATGATCACCCTATTATGAAGTATTTTCTACTTCAAGTAGAAAGGCATAAGAACTTTTCAATGGAACGGGGAAAAATTAAATACACTACTCTAATTCTTTTTTTTTCACCCAAGAAAGCATTAGAACTTTGTTTTTGACAGAAAAGATCGTAAAGAATGATTGGCATAACCCAATACAAACAATTTCAGCTGAACTACTTCAACGTGGAAAAGCAGGTCAGCTGAAAACAAAGACATCTACCAAAGCAGCAGATAAATCTGGTTGTACTTGTTTATTTAGGGTGATCCACATGAGAACAGCATTCAAAATACCACAGTGAAACATGAGCACCCAGGCCAACTGAAAGAAAAACCTAATGACAGCCCATGAACAAGTTACTGTGAGTAAAACCAGGCTTGTGAATTGCCTGTCAGCTGCTCTGGTAGCACATTCCCACAAGGATTAACTGCAAATAATTCAGGAAGGTTTCTTCCTCTTCTTACCAGGAGTACAGTGTGTGTTACTATGCAGCATCTGGCTTGCTATACTATGAATGACAGTTGAACATAATCTCCCCTCAGAAATGATATGGTAAAAAGAAAGCCAACAAGCAATTAAAATCTTATTGCATCATATCATTTTTGAAAAATACAGTTTTACTCACAACATAGCATCAGAATGAGTATTTTTGCAAGAAGATGCTTTTGCCTTTTTCCTCTCAACATTTTATAGAGTTTTTGTTCCCTATAGTACACACACGATGCTGGAAACGCAAACTGAATACAGTCCGTAGTGTGAAAAAGACTGACACTTGCCTGTTCTAGCCAGACTCCAGTTTCCTTATCAGGTTCCCAGATGATCACAGTTTTGTCCATTGACGCAGACAATATCCTCATTGGTTGCTGCATGCTGCCATCTACAGTACAAGGAAAATGATCACCCTGCAACCCATGAGAATACTTTCTGAAAGAATCTGGTCATACTGAAATCCAAACACGTTAAGAAAATTGTTCAGCATCAGACATGCAATGCAGTACTTAAATACCAGACTTAACAGGCTTTACGTTGTTCACAGGCGTTCATTAGGTGGCACTCTATTTTTCAGGCATAATCTCCCAAAGGAAATGTAAAACACGTACATGAGAACAACCATATCCTACTGTTTATTCACTCCAAATCAATATTGAAACAAATGTAATTTAGAGGAAAAGCTAGAGCTTCACAGAGAGACTGTGTAGCAGTTCTCACTTCTATTCCTCAAGTAAGTTTCTACCAAGAGATTTACACTTTAAAACAAAATAATCTCTACACCAGTATTCACTGTGTGTATTAAATTATTAAATTAAGTGTTAGATTCACTACAGACTTCAACAGACTCTAGCACCTTGTAATACGGCCAGTAGTAAGGACTGCTCCCCAAAATGCAGTGAAATACTCTAGACAACCTTCCAACCCAGCCAGAATGGGGAAGAGGGAACTGGTTCATCATCCAGTTGCAAAACCCATAGGAGAACCACTGCGGAACCTTTCTTGAGAATAGATATTGGCGGGTATCTCATGAGGTGGTATCTTATGTCAGCATCAGACCTCTTACCTTCTGCATTAAGAATATATATCTCAGATCAGTCTGCCTCTAGTGAAGAGGAAAATCTCTTTTGGGGAACCCAAGATTGGGCAGGGCACAGAACAGAAGCAGCTGCATGTAGGCGGAAGCATGATTCCAGAACACTTCATGGCCTAACAGGACAGTTTTTCAGACTGCAGTACAAGGCCTACGTGTTTACATTGTGCCTAAACCTTGCTTTAACAGGCAAAATCTTTTATTGGTGTCTTAAAAAAAAAAAAACCACCAAAAAAAAAAGTTAAACCAAGACAATATTTCTAAAGAAAATTGTGTGTCTTTCCCTACAGGTATTTTGACATTTTAATTGCACTCTTACTGTGTAAGTGTTGTATACACACTGGCAAAACTGTGCTTTGTACCAGAGAAGTCACCTGCCATCAGTAACTCTGAAACATCTCAGAAAAAAGGCACCTTTGCCAATAATTTGCCCTCCCACATATGCCACACAGACACACACCAGAAAGTAAGTACTGCAAACAAGGCTATCAGAATTTAAGGATTTAACAAGAAAGATAAAGACTAGGCAAAAATGCAAAATTAAACTGTGAATAACAATTTTTTTCAATGAGATTCTGTACTAATGTCTTAAAGATACATGCTAAAGAAAACTAATACTTAACGAGTTCCTGGAATGTTATATTAATGCACAGAAGACTGAAAATTAATCTTCTGAACATTGCTATTTGTAACTTTGTACTCCAAGAAAAAGATAGGAGTGCTCTTGAGTTAATGCTTACCTTTTGAAGAACAGACATTTCAAATACATGTGTCAAGGTAAACTATTAGAGCTATTAATTCATACTGATTAATTAAACTAATTTGTATTCCATAAACAATAAATCAAAGCCATTACAGCTCAGCTCTTTAATGAATGAAATGAAATAAAATGTAAGTAAGAGGCAACATCCGTTTACTTCTAAAATACTATTTGCAGAACTTTAACACTTTCATAATGCACAGTGACATGTGAACACCCAGGACACAATACAAAGATACATGACTGCACTCTATGTACACAACACAACATAACTGCTAAGTGCTTGGCATTATTTTACCTTTGGGAAATGAAGGTTGCCAGTGAACTGCATACACCCAGTTTTCATGACCAGCCAACACCGACTCCAAAGTAATTGCATATGTTGTATCAGTATCTACCACAAATCAGAGAAAAGGACATTTCCTTCTAAAAGCCAAGAAAGACCAGGTCATTTCTGATCTCTTCAGTGAAGGAGATCAACAGCTTTCATCATCTACCAATATCTCAACAGTCTATTGACATTGAACAGCTCCTTGAAAACCTACTTTACCACAAGCCCCGAGTACCAGATTGACAGTAAGAGGTCTGCCTATTGCCTCAGAGTGGTATCACAGAATTCTGGGAGAATTCTCCAGCAATTTTGAAATAAACGCTCTGACATTGGCTCTACCCGCACTCTTACGTATATTTACATCTCCAAATGACTGTAAAAACAAGCATTGACATACTCCAAGCAATGAGTCAGGATTTGTATCAAGTAGCATGAGCACTTTTTACATATAACATCATAAAAACTTTATTATATTACCTAAGTTGACGAATAATTTACCCCACAATGTCAGCATTGTGAGCCTCTGATGTTACAGTGCTCAAACAGTATGTTAAATAACTATAAAGTAAGCCTGCACATTCTTACCGGTTCTCTCCAGTACTTATTCTAAGGTTTAAGTAATAGTAGCACCCTTTAATGCACTGAATTTGAAAGAAAATTAAAGGTATGCTATTAAACTGGAGGAGAACTGCACCACAGCTTACCTCCCACAGACAAATATTTCTCCTATGCACTGCATTTGGAATAGGTGTAACAATGCATGTTGGTATTAAGCTCTTTCACTGCTTTACCATTTTTGTAACACGTCATTAACTTCACATAGTCACAGCTTTAACTACAGTCTTTCTAACAGCTGAATAAAAATAAGGTAGTCAAACTGCTCTCAGATTCTTTTAATACAAGAAAAAAACCAAATTAGATGGTAACCACCTTGTTAGCTCCCCTGAAGCAACAAACAGAGATATACAAGTGAAAAGTAGTGCAAGAGAATTTTACAGCTGTTACCTACCCTTTACAGTAAAAACGTTCTCTTTCAGTCTTATGCAATCGTCTTCAGTTTCTGGAAGGTGTTTTGATTTTGTACACACTTTCCAAATTCTTATCAAACAATCCTGAGCACAGCTTGCTAAGAAAAGGTCTTCACCTATTTGGTTTATAAAAAAATATGTATAATTAGAGTCATGTTTCCATTACGTTTTCATTGCATCCACTGCCATGACTAACCTACCACTTTCCCAAACATGCACTACAGCATTATCTTGCACTAATATTATTAATTTCAATATGCACTAATATTATTAATTTTCCCCATTGCATATAGTATCGTAAACCGCTGTTTTATTTCAAAATCAACTCCCTCTCCTATTTCAAACTCTCTACTAGATTATAACACACTAACTATGGACATTTCATTGCTTATAAGACATGGTAAATACTGTACATACACTTCCCTACTACTTATGGCCTTCGGTCTCGAAATTCTGACAGTCTCAATACTCTTCAAGAACTCCTTTCCTCCTTTTCTTTCATCAGGATTGTAGCATCCTCTAATTCTTTCTATTTTATTTTTGCCATTGTAACAACGATTTGATTAGTTAACACCTGAACAGGTTCTCCTCTTAACCTTCTATTCCCCCCAAAAAAACAAAAACAAAACCAAAAAAACCAGGGGGTGTGGGAACAAGAAAAGTCCTATTTCATCCTGCCTTCCCCCCTTTGAAAAAGCAGCCAGCTCTTCCTCACACATACAGGTGTTTGTAAATTGAAATGGACAAGTTGCTAAAACTCACAGTTATTTGCACTTAGGTACCAGTCAGGTAAACATACCTGAAGCAAGCAAGACAAAATGAGGGATGTGAATGTTCTCTATCAATCTTAGTGTTGCTCTAATTTTGATAACTAAAATACAACTGTAGTATAGATTCAACAATTCTTCTGTTTGAACAGGATACAAAGCTCTATCTTGATTTTAATATTTGTACCACCATCTCAGAGAAAAGAAAAAAAAAAAAAAGAAAGAAAAATCACAACCCTAAGAGCTTAGGCGCCACACTGCATCAAAGGTATCTGTTGGAGGGGTAAAACACTAGTACTGTCATTAAACCAGTATTCCACGTTATTCATCTTTCATACTGACCACAGACTGCCCATTCGATGCCTCTTATCCAATCTTCATGGCCAGGGAGTATTAACGTTTTCTGAAACTGAATAGAGAGTCTTGTTACATCAGAGAAATGCACTTAATTACCATGTGTATATCAGCAATTAGCTTTGGATTTTCAAGTCCTTTATTTTTACAGCTTCTATTATTTGAAACTGGAAAAATAAGCTGCTACTAAGGATTGTAATTTACTGATAGATTCTAAATAGGCCTTTTCGGTTTTGCTATATTATTTTGGCTAAATAGGTGTCATTTTATGGGAATTCCCATATATGAGCAGGAAAGAATGAGAATTTAAGGTGCTCACTTTCAAGAGGCTACAGTATCTCTCTCATACAGAAGAAAATTCTTTGAATCTTATCATCTTACCATCATTTCCCTAGTCCTGCTGGCCACACTGTTTCTAATACAAGCCAGAATGCTGTTGGCCTTCTTGGCTACCTGGGCACACTGCTGGCTCATATTCAGCCAGCTGCCAACCAATACCACCAGGTCTTTTTTAGCCAGGCAGCTCTCCAGCCACTCTTCCTCAAGCCTGCAGTGCTGCACAGGCTTGTTGTGACCCAAGCGCAGGACCCAGCACCTGGCCTTGCTGAACCTCATACCACTGGCCTCGGCCCATAGATCCAGCCTGTCCAGATCCCTCTGTACAGGCTTGTTGTGACCCAAGCGCAGGACCCAGCACCTGGCCTTGCTGAACCTCATACCACTGGCCTCGGCCCATAGATCCAGCCTGTCCAGATCCCTCTGTAGAGCCTTCCTACTTTCAAGCAGATCAACACTCCCACCCAACTTGGTGTCACCTGCAAACTTACTGAGGGTACACTCAATGCCCTTGTCCAGATAGTTGATAGAGATAGTAAACAGAACTGGCCCCAATACTGTGCCCTGGGGAACACCACTTGTGAACAGCCACCCACTGGATTTAATTCCATTCACCACAACTCTTTAGGGCCAGCCATCCAGCCAGCTTTTTACCCAGCAATGAGCACACTCATCCACGCCATGAGTTTCTCCAGGAGAATGCTGTGGGAAATGGTGTCAAAGGCTTTACTAAAGTCTAGGTAGACAACATTCACAGACTTTTCCTCATCCACTAAGGAGTCATCTTGTCATAGAAGGAGATTAGGTTAGTCAGGCAGGACTTACCTTTCATGAACCCATGCCGACTGGACCTGATCACCTGGTTGTCCTGTACGTGCCATGTGATAGTACCAAGATAATCTGCTCCATAACTTCCCTGGCACCAAGGTCAGACTGACAGGCTCGTAGTTCCCCAGATCATCCTTCCAGTCCTCCTTATAGATGGGCATCACATTTGCTAACCTCCAGTCAACTGGGACCTCCCCAGTTAGCGAGGATTGCTGATACATGATGGAACCTGGCTTGTGAGTACTTTCGCCAGCTTCCTCAGTACCCTTGGATGGATCCCATCCAGTCCCGTAGACTTGTGTGTGTCTAAGTGCTACAGCAAGCCACTAACCATTTCCACTTGGATTATGGAGGCTTCATTCTGCTCCCCGTCCCTGTCTTCCAGCTCAGGGGACTGGGCACCTGGAGAACAACCAGTCTTACTATTAAAGACTGAGGCAAAGAGGCAGGACTTACCTTTCATGAACCCATGCCGACTGGACCTGATCACCTGGTTGTCCTGTACGTGCCATGTGATAGTACCAAGATAATCTGCTCCATAACTTCCCTGGCACCAAGGTCAGACTGACAGGCTCGTAGTTCCCCAGATCATCCTTCCAGTCCTCCTTATAGATGGGCATCACATTTGCTAACCTCCAGTCAACTGGGACCTCCCCAGTTAGCGAGGATTGCTGATACATGATGGAACCTGGCTTGTGAGTACTTTCGCCAGCTTCCTCAGTACCCTTGGATGGATCCCATCCAGTCCCGTAGACTTGTGTGTGTCTAAGTGCTACAGCAAGCCACTAACCATTTCCACTTGGATTATGGAGGCTTCATTCTGCTCCCCGTCCCTGTCTTCCAGCTCAGGGGACTGGGCACCTGGAGAACAACCAGTCTTACTATTAAAGACTGAGGCAAAGAAGGCATTAAGTACCTCAACCTTTTCTTCACCCTTTGTCACTATGTTTCCCACCACATCCAATAAAGGATGGAAATTTTCCTTAGCCCTCCTTTTGTTGCTAATGTATTTATAAAAACATTTTTTATTGTCTTTTACAGCAGCAAGCAGATTAAGATCTAGCTGGGCTTTGGCTCGTCTAATTTTCTCCCTGCATAAACTCAGAACATCCTTGTAGTCCACCCAAGTGGCCTGCCCCTTCTTCCACCCCCCCACCTCACCTTCAAGTTCCATCCAAAGCTCTCTGTTCAGCCAGGCCAGTCTTCTTCCCCATTGGTTCATCTTTTGACACACGGGGACAGCCTGCTTCTGAATGCACAACCTTCCTGGACTCCTTTGCCCTTCACGACTGCCTACCAAGGGACTCTGTTAACCAGGCTCCTAAACAGGCCAAAGTCTACCCTCCGGAAGTCCAAGTAGCAGTTCTGCTGACCTTATTTCTCCAAGAATAGAAAACTCTTACTATTTTGTGGTCACTACACCCAAAACAGCCTCCAACTGTCACATCACCCACAAGTCCTTCTCTGTTCTCAAAAAACAGATCCAGCAGGATACCTTCCCTAATTGGGGAATGAGCAGATGCACATGGTCATTATTTCTAAATAGTTCAAAGTTTTTCGTATTGCCTCAGTTATACTGACAAGTATTTTGATCTGTCCTTCTCATTTTTACAGATTTTGTTTCTATAGTCTCATATTTTTCCTTCTCTATTTCAGTTTTCTGCTTAGTCCTCACTGGATACATAAAAAGTTGCACTACCAACAGTTAAATCTAGCAAAAGCTCATGGTCTGACTCACCTACTTCACAGGTTTTCCCATGCCTCTTAACTACGAACAGTTTTGCACAGCAGCAATCTGGCCTCTTTTCATTGAGGCAAAGAACAAAGCCGTTCTGTAGGCAGAAGAACTAATGAATCCAGGTTGTCGTGGACATGCCCAGCATACTCTGCACAACTAACTCTGCCCACATTTCGGGTACCTGTCTTTCAGGACCAGGCTGGTAGTACTGTTTGGCAAATTTGGCAACAGAGGTCCAAGTCTCAGTTTTTCTCCACCGGATACTAGTGGTGATATTCCCCCTCTATCCAGCTGTTAATCTCATTGAATTTGAAGGAGCCTGAATCATCTTTGAGTCTCTTATCCCCCTTTTCAATTCAGCTCAACTATTTGGGGAAAACATAGTCAAACATGCACCACAAAATCTCATGGAAACCAAGCTCAACACAGAAATGTTTTGTTTTAAAGCTCTATTTTCATCCTCTGGTTTACTTAGTTCCCCTCCATAGGCCTGCAATATCTCAAGCAGGAAGACAGATAATGGTTTCTGAAAGATTTTTCCCTGGGTACTTTTATAAATCAATACCCTCTTTAAAGAGCTCTGAAAAGCAAAAAGTTCATTTACTGTCTACTGTTTAACACAATAAGGGGTCTATGGCTAGAGAATCTTAAGAAGATTTGAAGCCTGACCACTCAATTTCTGAAACAAGCAGTTTTTATGAATAAATATATTTCAACTGTAAAATTAATGAGCTTACCAAAAGCCAGCCTGAATCAGTTAACTGGAGATGCCTCATCCTTCTTCAGAGTATAACAGTGCCCTCCAAGTTTCATTAGAACACCCCATTACGCACTTACATTTTACCTTTGGGTTCATACAATCTTTTTTTAGATGTTAACTAAAGGAAGAGATTTCCAAGAGTCCAGTTAACAGGACAAAGCTACAGGCCCTTGCCACCAAGGGAATGATGCAGAAGTTTACATTCTAATCACTCTTCTACACTAAGTTCTAGTAAAAAAATGGCAGGACGACAGTAACACTTCCTTCAAATACCTTTAAAGGTGCTACAGAAACCATAAAAAAAGGTGTCAGCAGATCTGACAGAACCTGAGGAAAGAGGAGAACCTCCCTATTAGCAGCTAGGAAGGCTTGCAAGGATGTTTTCATTCTGTCAATAGCTGTAAGGCACTTTTGTTCCACACAGAATCAAATTCAGGCTCTTCTCTTTGAGGTCTGTACAGCCCACTTAGTTAAAAGAGATGTTCTGGAAAATAGACACCAACCAGATGTCCCATCTCATTTAAAAGAAGAGAGACTCTGAATCAACTCTGCCCAGACTAAAATTGAAGGTGTGAAAAATAACGTGTAAAATATGAGAAAATTCCTCATCCCTTGTATGAATAAAGTTTCCAGCCTCAAAAGACAGCATCATAAATTTGCTTATGACGCTGAAGATGGAGCTTGTTTATTCCAGTTACCTACCCTTATCCTCCACTGACTGACTGCATTTAGGAATGGCCAAAAATGCTGTTCTACTTAAAAGTTTGGTGAAAAATGGCAAAGTAAGTTATGTATATCTGAACACTTTTGGCAGTCAAACTGCTTATTATTTGTCAATCTGAACCATACAAGAAAACAATGTCCCGATTTTGATCGAGGAAAATCAACTGCACAGCCCCTGAGATAAAAGTCTTTCTTTCGCACACAGAATCACAAGTGGCCTTCTGCCATTACTAACTCCCAGAGAATGACGTTAAACTGATTTAACTCATGAGCTACATGGGGGAAAAAAGAAGATAAAAAAGCACTCCTCCTTTCCTGCTTAGAGGTCAAGAAATCACTGAACATAGCAGATAAAGCATGAAGAATTTATTGACAACAAAAAAGAAATTGTCTTACTGTACCTAATTTTCCTGCTCACACTACCATGTATGAAGTAGCTTTTATCTCTCTCAAAAAGCGAAAAGGAGTATCTCGTCTTTAATCTCTAAGGAGACTGTGTCTGAACAAATCCGAAAGAATAAGTGGTTCCTACATACATCAGTTTCAGTTGGGAGTTCTGAACGGTAAGTTCATTGGTGCATTCATTGCGGGCAGTGTTTGTGGTTTAAGGCATTTTGGGCTTTTTTTAAGGGAGCGATAGAGAGAAAGAAGTGACATTGACTTTGTTTTGGAAACAGTCATTCATCATCTGGTTTAGAGTCTAACAGAACTTCTGAACAGATGCAAGAGAGGATAGAATCTCTTGCTAGTGCTCAAGAGGAACATTTATCCGTATGAGATACTAACAATCGCCAACTTTGAGTAATACATGAAAAATGCATAAAATCTTTTAGAAGATCAGTTGCTCCTTCACATACTTCTTTCAACATTCACAAGCATTCAGCACAAAGGGCATACTTAGCAACGAGCATGTAGTTCCAGACAGAAATCATGTTAGTTTTATTATAAGAATTTATAGACTGAAAGTAACATCATTTCCACATGATCCATTCAATGCATGGATACTCAATAAAGGACAGTCGTACTTATTTTATATCAGTGGGAATAGAAACACAGGCTATCTTCACACAGGAAAAAAATTAGGAAACCTAACCCTTTTATGCACTGAATCCAACTTCAACATTCTGTACGTGCATTTCATCATTACCTAGAAAAATGGATGAACTACTTGAAAAGCGGTAGTTGCATGTGATGGCTATCTAGACAAAGACAGTAGTTACTGAAGAACCTCAAAAAAAAATTAGCAGCACATATGAGAAGAAGCAGAAAAATTTAATAACACTGAGTAAAAGAGAAAAACTGTAATTACCTGATCATTCTGCTGTATAAACAAACTTATTTTGCAGTCATCACCACCGCAAGCCAGTATTGGCACTGGAAAGGGAAAAAAAGTCTTCATTACTCAAGTTACAAAATCTAATATTCTAAGATATGAAAAATGATATAAATACTATAAAAATCAACATAGTATTGATAAATATATTAATATAAACAGACAGGCAAGCACGATACCACTTATGTATGCTTTCTAAATTAGACACCTATCTATCTCAAGAACACAAAACTCAGAAGTAATTTTGGCATGTAAATAATATCTACAGATACTTAAGACACTAAAGAGTAGTTTCCTTCAAGCTCACATATCTGTAGGAAGTTCAAATATTAGAGATTTTTAATATATTACATTTATTTTATTGGTATCAACAGGCATTTGCTCTAAATACAAAAGCAGCAAGCAGCAAAACAACTCAGAACTAATACAGTTCAAATTCTTAAATCAACTGAAATATGTAGACAGATGGAATTAGCATGATTATTATACAGCAAATAAAAAGACAGACCAAAAAAGGAAGACAGACCACCACTCAATGTACACAGGTATATGAAAGCAATTAACATTATTATACACCTACTCAAGTCAGTCTTGAGTAGTAATTTACTTCTACCAGCTATCTAGAAACTGCCCAAAAAACATTAGTCAATTGAATCAAACCAGATAAAGTTATGTCTAAGGGGAAAAGTAGAGACTAGACAGTGTATTAATTCATCTCTCCCACAGAAGATGACAGGGAAGAATAGTTAACCCTTACTTCACTCTTTTTGGGTCATAAGTACTGCTAGGGACTAAATAGTAAAAGAAAAGGAATGAATTAGAATGAATTAGAAAAATCATGAATACATAAATTATCAGGGCTAGACATTTGCATTTCTCAAGTCTGGGTAGAAAACAAAATACCAAATTTCACTAAAATCAACTACTTCATTTAAAAAAACCACAAACACCAAATGCCATCCCTTTATAGAGATAATTTTATCTTCACTATGCATAGACCAAAAATCTACTTGAATATTAATAAGAATTTTATGGTCTATGCTAATTTCCTATTTCTGCCTGTACCAAATCTGTGCCTAGTTATTTGCTGTTTCTCTTGTACTTATAAGTCACATTTCACATTCTTGTACCTCCATCACTTGCTTCTTCTCTCCAACCTCTAAGTCACATTTCACTTCCAAGTCCCCCTTCCTTTACATGACACCAAAAAAGACTCCTTTGGATTGGAGGTAATGAGCTGTTTTGAACAAAGACCCGGTGTTCAGGTCTACAGAAACGTGGCAAGTGATGTTTTCTTACAAAAATTACAATACAATGCATGTTCTTGGAGCCAGTATCATCCTTTCCCAACAAATACATTTTATGGGCCATTACAATAATTAATTACATACTTCCTCAATGGAATAAAAATTTGACTAATAAAACCAAGAAAAGAAGTATGATCTAGTCGCTGTATCAAATAAATGCAAATACTTTCACTCAAAAAGTTCTATCAAGAAATATATAATTGGCAAAACCAGACTAGGATATAGTTTTTCACATAAAATTCTAATACTCTAGAGCATTTATCTGATTGAGACAAAGTCCTACAAAGGAAATAGAAAAATGAGTTGGAAACCATGGTCCAAATCCAATTGGTGGACAATGTGATCAGCAAAGCTTTTTCAAGCTTGTCTGCTTTTTGTTCCACCTGTTGCAATTCAGTTCTGAGGAGACAATTCTTATTTGTCAGAGGCCAAGCTACAGCACCACAGTTATCCAGGTGGTAAAAAGAATCACAGCACACGATGATAGAGCTGATCAAGATCTCTAAAATAGTAATTCCTATTTCTGCAAACACTGCAAGGCAAAAAGTAACCAAACAAACAAACCAGTAAGAAGCTCTTCAAGACTCAAAAAAACAACTGTAAAGAAACTCCTTAATTAAGAGGCTGCCAGTAAAGTGCTTAAGCTATACTCCAGCAGCAAATGATTGTTCAGGTTTTTATGAGCAGTATACTGGTTTTCCCCATTTGACTTTTTTCACAAAAAGGTTCTTAGCTCTAAAAAAAAAGGTAATAATCATTTATTTTCAAGGACAATCAGTTAAAATAGTAGGCAACGTGAACTTCAATGTCTTCTGAGAGTAAAGCATCCATTACATATGAACCAGTTTTCAATGTGAGCTTTAAATTTCTTTGCGTGGTGAAAACAGAGGTTACTGTAAATGCTTCTAATTCAGAGAAGTAGTTTACGACTTTCAGAAAAGTAATTCTAAATTTAATTCCTGACTTCAGAACTGCAGGCTGTCCTCAAGAGAAAAGCTTCTTTAAATTTTAATACTGCTGCCAACATAGCCTTCATAAAGATTTCAGAGCAATTCCTAAAGTTATCATAGATCATTTTCCCTGAAGTTCATTAAAATCCAAATTGCCATTACAGATTAATGTTTCTGACAAAATGATCAGCAGAGAGATTTTTAATAATATATTTTAAGCTACTTTATTTAGATTTCAGAATTAACATACTTCTCCGAACGAGAACGGTTCAGTTGCGTGGACTACTGTGTCAGATTTAGGAAGAAAACATAGAACATGGCTATGCTGTATTAAAAACCCCTTTACAGATTTCTAGGGGAAACATTTCTAATCATACATTTATGGTTCAAAATCTAAACTGTTTCTTGACAATTTCAGCAGCACAGATCATTCATACTGGAACTGGCATTAAAAACATAAAAGTATTGGATCTTTTTAAAAATTTCTGTAAAAAAACTATGCAAATAATTTCTCATTTGAAAATAACTGCAGTTCTTCATAGAAGTAAAGCACTCCCTTTCAGGTTATGAGCACTGTGCTGGTTTGGATGACTAGTTTGAACTGGATGGGAAGAGGCCATAATAAAGAACTGTCCTGCTCTGAAAGCAACTTTAAGCAATACTGGCTTTGGGGGACTCCAGGAGATTTTCACAGCAAAACAAAATGCTTGATATTTCACCATTTAAAGAAACTTCAAGCACTCCATGCAATTTTGGCTTCAGAAGCATTTCATTTTAAGAATTAATATGATAATTTTCTTTTACATTGTTTTCAAAATGAATGGTCACTTCTCTTAATACATGATTTCCACATTAAACAGATGGACTACTCTAGAGTGTTACAGTGAGAATTTCTTACCTGTACAGTAACATAAATGAATGCAAATGCTTTGCAATATGAATTTTATAGTCATGAAAATGGCACCACAGACACTTCACTTCTAATGTAAATTCACACTGGAGGTAATGATTTATTTTACCCTCAAGCCTTTTAAACTTCATCTGAACAACCACCTGTTAATATAATTACAGGAAAAATAGAGAGAAAAGTTTAAAGTTCTTCAGTGGTGCAGATGCTGCTTTTGATATCACACACACTTTGGAAACAGACATTAGCATTTCCAAATAGGGTAATGCATCTTGATAGAGCTTTCGTATTTCTCAGAATTATCACTTGCCAAAGGTAAAATAAGCTTCAATCAAACAACACAACAGTGCGAAACACATGCAGTGAACAGTTGAAAACTCTAGATATAGTAAGAAACTTTAGCACTTTTTCCTCTTTGGAGTCTGGCACTCCTCCATCCAGGAGAAAGGCTCTAATTGATACTTACACACGTTGAATTAAGTCTGTGTTTATCTGGTTTGAGGATACATTTAGTCAAAAAAAAAAAAAAAAGCTTCTACAGATTTGCAACAGAAGAATGTGTCTGTCCTAGACTACAAAATCTGAATATTTATGGTTATGGAAAACTATAAAATATACTGAAGTCAGGTTAAACTTGTTCAGCATCTCAGTATTTTCACATTTAATACTGAACAGGTGATAAACACTGCTCATTAAACGTGCAAATATTAAGGGAGGCCTGCAGTTTTCTTTTCTGTATCTTACCCTTCACTCCAAACAAGAACAAACATACACAGCAGCACCACAAGTAGTGGGTGAAACTAACAGCATCATCCTCTCCTGTTCACTTACAGCCCTGGTACCCCCCTGTTTAAGCTCTCTGTCTCAAGAGTTCAACTGAAAAACTCCACTTGAGTATCATTTTAAAGACACTGTAATTGGTCAGTTTTTTTCTAATTGCTAAGAAGAGTTCAGTGAAAATCTTTAGATACAAGGAGCAGCACAGGCTGATTCTGCAGAAAATAACTATGGCACAAGGGTCTGGAGTCAGTTAAATGAAAAGCTATCTGGGGGATTTCTTAGATTTGACATTTCCTGCATTGATGTTGAAGATGTGCAGCTGTACTTACAATTGCTGCCAGGCAAGAAGGATAAACAGACATCCATAACAAATCCATTTCCAAACTGCAGAATTTCAATGCATTTAGCTGAAAAACATGAAAAGAGAGTGTTGATCTCATTCATCGTAAGTATCACAGTTACGCTGTCATTTCCTACTACATTATGGAGTTAAAATTTTCCATCCAATTTTATTGTAAGGAGCTGAAAAACTTCTTCTTTTTTTCAGAAGCCGAAATAATGTTATCTTCTGTGGGGTCACAGAAATTCATCAGAGTTAGCCAAGTTGGAAGATAAGTCACTATTCTCCACTGAGCATTAAAGCTGTACAGCTTCACTGTGGTAACACTCAGAAGCAATAAGTATTGTAAATTATGCCCTGTGGCAACAGCATTCACTACACTGAATCCATTTGCTAGAAGAGCAAACAGAGAGATGAGCAAAAACCTGCAAACACTCCTGAGATCCTAGAAGCAGTTAAACCAGTAAGCCAACAAGATCAGAGTAACCAACAGGATAGCAGAAAAACCTCACTACAAAAGCAGAATTGGTCCTTCCATCACTGGAACTCACAACAGCAAGACAGGAGAAGCAAAGGCCAGGACTTCATGGTGCTCTTTGGGAGCATGACAAATGCCTTCCACAACATGGGAAGATTGGCAACTTCCACCTATTTCTCTCAAGTAGGCAGGGCAATGTGAAATCTTCAAGTGCACCAGATAAGGAAGAAAGTAACTTGAGAGATGCAGTCACTACAACTGAACTAGCAAATACCTCTTTAAATCTAGATTATCCACCCTATTTATTTCTTATGTATTTCAACGAGCTGTTATCCCATCCGTCCATGCAAGGGCCTAGTTCACCAGAAGGTCAAGATTCCAAACTTCACTGGACTCAAGTCAATAGTAACAAACAAGCGACTACTTTAATCTCACCTTTCTAATTCCAGCATTAATCATTTTACTGACTAATTTTACGACACATACAGCTAGTCTGCCCCACATTACAGTGCAAAATGATTGTTCAGATTATCAGATTCTGAATGCATATTAAAAAGAAACAAGGAAATTCAGTCAGCACATCACTAATGAAAAACAAAGATAAATCATCCTGCAGAACAAATCTGACCCAAAGCTGTTAAACTAGTGTAACCCTCGGCTTTCAAAGAGCAATACAGTGGTTTGATGTACTAAAGGTTGAAGAGAAATCAATGGAGCTGCATTAAGAGATGTTAGCCTTTAGCCAAGTACTTCAATGGATAAGTATTCATCATTTTTATTAAGCCAGTATGTTGCCCCTAATGTTAAATAAAGTTACCTTCTGAACCACGCCGAGACCAGATTCTCACAGTCGAGTCAGAAGCTGCAGAAGCTATCAGCAGGTTTAGATCAGGTTCATCTGACTGGTAGACAGCATCCACAGCACACACAGCTTCAGTATGGCCTTTCAGAGGAACGCTTTTCACAAGCTAAACACATCAGAAAGTTTTACAAAGTTTTAAATTCCCGTCATAATAGATCAGGGTGAGAAATTACTTGTTTCTGAGAACATTCCCACATCAAATACACCTGATAGCAAGCACTCTAGTGCACTTCCCCCTAGCATGGATTCTCATATATTTCAAAACGCCAAGTCTAATCCAGTTTGAGACAGCCTGTGTTACCCACACAGCCATTCACAAATCAATACCTAACATGTAAGATTTTAAAAGTAAGATGAAAAAGATGTTCTATCTAATCTGTTATCTAAATTTAAGTTAATTCTGAATGGTCTTTTACACCATACTCCATATTTTGATTCACATTTTTACAGTATGAGTTATAAATTAGCATGTCTCCTTAATCTTCTCATTTCACTGACAAAACTCAATTGTTGCACATTTATTTTTGGATTTTGTTTGTTTCGGGGTTTTTTTGGAGGGGGCTGTTTGTTTTGTTTTTTTTTAAATATCTACCCTAACTTGTGTATCATTCTGGTAAGACTACCTACATGCAAACACTACGCTCTTACACAGATTGACTGGAAATCACTAGAAATGGATATAAAGAAATGAGGAAAAAGTGTACAGGAAATATCAACTGAAAATGAACCTTATATTTTGAAGATTTTAAGTAGCTTGAACAAAAGTCATCAGAAAACTGATGACTCACGAATGTACAAACAGCATCTTTTAGACATGGCTAGACAAATCCACCAGATGACTGGTTAGCTGATTTCTAAATGAAGGCTAATTTAAAAGAGATAAATTACAGAAAAGTAAAAATCACATTTAAAGTAAAACAAAGCATGACAGAATGAAGGAGGTATACATGGAGTTCAGTAGTCAAGATAAAGTGAAGAGATATGAGTAAAAAATACAGACAAAACAAATAATTTGTAGTATGTGAGAAACTGGAGGGGGCAAACTTTAAAAAAGGTTATTCCTGCTTACCTGATTATTCCACGTTACTGTTCCGTGCCATTCCCAAAGAATGAGCTGTTTATCAGATCCACCAGAAATTAACTCTGTTGCAAAAGCTAATAAAACATTTTTGTAAGTTCTTTGAACATTTTCCTTTGTAACAGCAATCAACAACAGAAGCAATTACATTGGTTACTACTCACATAACATCACCTATCAACTGTAAGCGAAGTATCCATCAAAATAAAGTATGGCTAATATGAATTGCACTGTGCAAGACAGCTTAAGAGCAAATGTATTCTCTAAGACAGCAGAAAGAGAAAAGTTACAGAATATTTAGAGTTCTGTATTAATGGGATGAATACATCTTTCCGAGGTGATTCTCAAATGCAATTGTGTAATTTAATTTTTTTTTAATTTTTTGTGTGCTTTTGGATGATAGAAAAACAAATCAAGGGAAATCTAACCAAACAGAATTCAAAGCTTCACACAAAAATTTAATTTCCAAGTTCCCTGAAAACAATTTCTTTTAACCAGTCTTCAGAAGAAAAGGTTTTAGTGCAACCAGTTGAAAGGATGGCAGTTTATATCACTATTAAGAGGAATATTTTCATCTTAGAAACTGACCCCCCCAAAGAAAACAACTGGTAGACTTCTGGTACTTTAACAGGCTAATCAACAGCCCCATTTCTCTTTGCCAGAAAGTTTCTAGGAATACCCAAGGCAAGAAGACATGCCTCTGAGAAGTCTGCACTAAGCGAGTTTAAAGCCCGGAATTACTATCAAGCAAAAGCCTCGTGAGAACCTCAAACATTTTTACCTTAAAGGATTATTTTTTCGTGGATATGACCTCTCATTTAGGTCGTGGAGCTGACCTACAGCTTATGGCTTTATAGTATGAGATTTCTTAAAAAGCACTGCAAATTGGTGTACAAGGTAGAACACGCAAAACTCGAACCCCTTACTAAAGAGCGCAGTGGCAGCACACGCACCACAGCTACCGATCTGTCAGAGCCACCGCAGCCCCAGGCAAAACAGCCTCCTGGGCTGGCCTTAGCTGCGGGGCCGGGAGAAGACAGCCCGACGGCACCCCGTCGCTCACTGGACCGCTCACCGGAGTTTAACGGGCCAGATCTGTGCGGAGCCACCTGTTAAAATCCCTCTGGGAAGCTGGGCTTAAGGCGAAAGGAAGCGCTGGAAGCGCTGCAGCTCCCGATTTCCTCCAGCTCCTCACAGTTTAAAGCAGACAGCCCTTCTGCTGCCGGCCTCCCCCCCGCCTCACCTTCTCAGCGAGGGGCAGGGCAGCACCGGCCGCTGCCCCGGGGGGGGGGGCGCGGCCTCAGCCTCCCGCCACGGCGGAACCCACATACCCCAAGGGGACAGGGAAAGGCGGAGAAAGGGCCCTCTACTCACCCCCGTCCCGCCGGCGGACCCAGCGCACGCAGTTCACCCTGCCGGCGTGGCCGCGGAGGGCGGCGGCCGTCCGCCTCGCCTGCGGGAGAGGGAGAGAGAGCACCGAGCGTGAGGTGAGGCCGCGGTGCCGGTGCCGCCCCGGGCCCGGCTCGGCCCGGCCCGCAAAGCCTCAGCTCACCGCCGGCTCGTAGAGAATGACGTCGTGGCAGCTGCCGAAAGCGAGGAGCCCCCCCGATCCCCAGGACACGACCCCGCCGCCCGCCCGGTTGGCGCAGCAGGCGACATGACAGACTTCCACGGGCGCCGCCATCTTCCCCCCGGCCGCGTGCGTGACCTCGCGCCGCTCCCGTGGCAACGGCCCCCGGGGGGCGGGGCCTGAGGCGCGAGGGGCGGGGCTGGCCTGGCGCGCGGCCTTGGGGCGGGGCGGGGGCTGAGGCAGCGGGCAGTCGTCAGTCGCGGCGGCGGGGGTTGGAGGTTGTGCTGGTGTCGGTGTCCGTTTCTGATCGGTTTCCGTCACCTGCAAAGCCTCCCTCTGGTAGAGAATCACTCTTAAGCCGCGGAGTTTCCGGCTGCGTTTAATGTTACAGTTTATGATGGTGTCCTGGAATAACTGTCGCACAAATCATGGGGCCAGCGGGTCGAGGGAGGCCATTCTGCCCCTCTGCTCCACTGTGGTGAGACCCCACCTGGAGTAGCCGTCCGCCTCGCCTGCGGGAGAGGGAGAGAGAGCACCGAGCGTGAGGTGAGGCCGCGGTGCCGGTGCCGCCCCGGGCCCGGCTCGGCCCGGCCCGCAAAGCCTCAGCTCACCGCCGGCTCGTAGAGAATGACGTCGTGGCAGCTGCCGAAAGCGAGGAGCCCCCCCGATCCCCAGGACACGACCCCGCCGCCCGCCCGGTTGGCGCAGCAGGCGACATGACAGACTTCCACGGGCGCCGCCATCTTCCCCCCGGCCGCGTGCGTGACCTCGCGCCGCTCCCGTGGCAACGGCCCCTCTTAAGCCGCGGAGTTTCCGGCTGCGTTTAATGTTACAGTTTATGATGGTGTCCTGGAATAACTGTCGCACAAATCATGGGGCCAGCGGGTCGAGGGAGGCCATTCTGCCCCTCTGCTCCACTGTGGTGAGACCCCACCTGGAGTACTGAGTCCAGCTCTGGAGCCCTCAGCACAGGGAGGACATGGGCCTGTTGGAACGGGTCCAGAGGAGGGACACGAAGATGATGAGAGGGCTGGAGCAGCTCTGCTGTGAAAAGAGGCTGAGAGAGTTAAGGTTGTTCAGCCTGGAGAAGAGAAGGCTCGGGAGGGACCTTTAGCAGCCTTCCAGTACCTAAAAGGGACCTACAGGAGAGATGGGGAGGGAGCTCCCGTGGCAACGGCCCCCGGGGGGCGGGGCCTGAGGCGCGAGGGGCGGGGCTGGCCTGGCGCGCGGCCTTGGGGCGGGGCGGGGGCTGAGGCAGCGGGCAGTCGTCAGTCGCGGCGGCGGGGGTTGGAGGTTGTGCTGGTGTCGGTGTCCGTTTCTGATCGGTTTCCGTCACCTGCAAAGCCTCCCTCTGGTAGAGAATCACTCTTAAGCCGCGGAGTTTCCGGCTGCGTTTAATGTTACAGTTTATGATGGTGTCCTGGAATAACTGTCGCACAAATCATGGGGCCAGCGGGTCGAGGGAGGCCATTCTGCCCCTCTGCTCCACTGTGGTGAGACCCCACCTGGAGTACTGAGTCCAGCTCTGGAGCCCTCAGCACAGGGAGGACATGGGCCTGTTGGAACGGGTCCAGAGGAGGGACACGAAGATGATGAGAGGGCTGGAGCAGCTCTGCTGTGAAAAGAGGCTGAGAGAGTTAAGGTTGTTCAGCCTGGAGAAGAGAAGGCTCGGGAGGGACCTTTAGCAGCCTTCCAGTACCTAAAAGGGACCTACAGGAGAGATGGGGAGGGACTCTTTATCAGGGAATGTAGTGATAGGACGAGGGATAATGGCTTCAAACTGGAAGAGGGTAGATTTAGATCAGATATCAGGAAATTATTTTTCATTGTGAGGGTGGTGAGGCACTGGAACAGGTTGCCCAGAGAAGCTGTGGGTGCCCCATCCCTGGAAGTGTTCAAGGCCAGGCTGGATGGGGCTTTGAGCAACCTGGTCTGGTGGGAGGTGTCCCTGCCCATGGCAGGGGGGTTGGAGCTCAGTGATCTTCAAGGTCCCTTCCAACGCAAATCATTCTGTGATAATTTGCACCTGAGCAATGGTCAGGGCCCCACTGGGGTGATCTGAACACGTCAGAGTACCTCTGTTTTTCAAGGCAAAAGATGAGATCAGAGCAGATGAGATAATTCCATCTGTTACATTTTTATTTTTTGATTTATTGATACATTCATTGCCTTCCCTGCCCAAGAAATTAAAACCAAATCAAGAAAGGAAAATACTGCCATCATGTTCTAGTTTTACTTGCACAGTTACTGGCCTTAAGAAACGGGATCGTTAGAGGGTATTGCACTGCATGGATGTGTCATGAATTGCCTCAGTCCTCAGAGGCTCAACAATCTTGCCAGTTCCCAGGGGCTGCAGGTGCAGCCTGCTGTCCCACAGGCAGTGGAGAGTATCTGCAGGACCAAGACATCTGCTCTGCCCCCAAGCTCCCTACCCCACACACGCTGAAGGCCCTGGAGCAAAGGCTGAAGTATAAATGGACTGCCCTGTGGGACGTGAGAGGGTACAGAGATGTGGCCACCTACAGCTGGCCCTGCGTGTGCTTCTGGCTCCCAAATCATGCCTGGGATATCCTGAAGTAATCAAAGGGGAACTGGAAAAAGCTGGAAAGGCTGTGGATGGGCGGAGAAGGCAGCTCGATGTGGCTGTGCAGGGAACGGAGGGGCAGGAAGAGGAGCAGGAGGAAGCAGGCAGGCATCCAGGGGACTCACTCTGGGTAGCACAGGGAACACGTTGGACCCTACACCACTCCTGCCTGGCCTTTATCTCCCCGTGTGTCTGCGTGTCGGTGAACACCGGCTGTCTGTCGGCAGCGCCGTAACCTGACACAAAAATGTTGCAGCCGGGCACGGCTTCTTTTCCAGTGGGTACGGAGAGGAAGGAAGCGGTGCCTGATCACATACAAGATACAGCCAGAAATGTTGGCTGCTAAGGGAACAAATGACTCCGTGCGCAAGAATGCAGGGATCCAGTCATCAAAGCGTGCTTCATCTGAGGAGAGCTGCCCCGCAGGATGGCTGCCCTGCAGTCAGGTTGCGCAGCAACCCCCTGCCCTGCCAGCTTGGGCGTCGGGGCTCTGGCAGGAGGAGGTCGGGCTCTGCCAAAAAGCTGGGCCGTGTTGTAGGAGTTGTGTTTGTTGCTGTGGGAACGCAGCTGGCTCCGGCTGTGATTGTGGGCAAAGCGTAGGCTTTTCCAAGATGGATTTGGGTGGGGGATTCCTCTGTGACACAAGGAGTTTACTTGTCTGATGGATAACCTGCTGCCACTTGCGTTTTGTAAACAGGAGGGCACTGGGTGCTGCTTGTGTCAGGGGGATTTGGAAGTGCACACCATGCCTGAGGGTGCGAGGGCACTGTGGCCCCATGCTGTGGGGTCCTTGAAGAATTAGGCTACCGCCTCGGGGATGGTGCTTTCCCAGGCAACTTGAGGGAGCACGTTGTGGGGGGGCTGCTGACACCAGGTATTACAGAATCACAGAATCTTCTGGGTTGGAAGGGACCTTAAAGATCGTCTTGTCCAACCGTCCACCTAATTTTGACAAAAATAAACACCCACACAACAAACAAAAAGCAACACCATCACTAAACCAGTGGTTTAGTGGTTTATTGCCAGTGGTTGCCTCCTTTCTGCCACAAAGGTCTGTCACTAGCGCCCCTGTGCCATCCCAGCACGTCCCAACAGCAAGGGAACTGGGATGAATGATCACGGAATATGGACTTGAAAGTTCTGCGGGGAATGCTGTAACAGCACCATGGCAGTACAGCCAAAAAGCACGGGAAGCTGGGTCTGCATCTGGACAGATCAGCCTAGATGAGCCTACTTTCTTATTTTTGTCAGCATTATGTCTTACCAAGCCCTCATTCACACAAGGTGCTGGGACTTTAGTCTAACCCAAGAAAGCTTTTTTTGTGAGTTCTGATGCTACAGGATCTTCTCTTATGTCTGAAACTGAAATATCTGGAGGGCAGTGTATGAGAAATTTAGAATATCGGAAAATTAAAACAGAATTAATACTTCTTTTAGGAACACGTGCATTATAAGGAAGTAATGGTGGTAGTCAGTGATGTTCCAAGGATGGAAAAGGACATATTCTGGGCTAGTCATCAACTGCCAGTCTTCATTCATGGCAAGTGTCTTTACTGAATTCAAATATCTCCTTGCTGTTTTCCTTCACCTTCCCAGAAATAACTTCTTTACTTTTCAGAAATATACATTAAAGTAATCTTCCCTTTTTCCCCCATTTGGTGTATTTTTTGAGGTACAAGAAGAATTCAATTCACCAAACATCAGAAAAGGTTGTGATGGTGGCTGAGCACGCTTCCAAAGTCACTCTGTAGCCTTATTCACATCTTTTACACGTCCCAGTTTGGTTCTGCCAATGGAGATACATCAACAAATTCCCCTAAGGGAGATACTATTCATACTCAAAAAAGGTTTCTTTAGCTTAAAATAAACTCACCAGTTAGATACTGAAAAAACTTCTCTTATTCCAACACCAAAATAGTAATTTTGATGGTAAAATCAAGTCTACAAGTCAGGTTTTGCAGACAGAGGTGGCTCAGTGTTCTTCATGCGATCCTTATCCAACTCAGTTATGCCTGCAAGCTTTTAGATAGAGCCTGAGAAAATGCAACACCAGTCAAAAAATGAGAAATACAATTGAATATGTTTATCTCATTATGTATAAACAATGATATGAAAATATGATAATGTTGCAAATATGTTTTCACTTGCTGCAGAATGTTTCCAACCTATTATACAGCATATTTAGCCTCATCTTCTTTTATGGCTTTATGAGGAAAATACAGTGTTGGATATACATTGCATGTATTGCTAATTGAATGCATGTTGAGAAGAAATCTGGTCTTTGATAGATTAAATCAAAGTTTTTTGCTTTCCTTTATTGGGTGGGGTCTTGGTGTAAAGCAATATGTATTATTAGATATAAGTCATTCTGCATGATATTATTAAAAGCAGCAATCATATGTTAGGTTTAAAGTTTAATGATATGCAGTTCAATTCTCTAGAGGAATGTTTAAAAGCTGTTAAATTAGTAAAGCCAAGTATTCAAAAGTTGGGGGCCTTGTTCTTCTTGTAGTTGTTGAACTTAGCCTATCTTTATTTGTCTTCATTGTATACATGCCTTACGAAGTAATCATTAATGAAGTTACTTAATACTCAAATTACTGCCTGCTATTTTTACTGTAGGTTGCTTGCCTCCAGTAGCAACCTGGATGAATAGAGCTTGGTGAATGAGGCAGCTATTCAGGATTTCAGTTTCTCCTCATTAGTTATATCATGGCCCTAGGCCTAATTTGCTGTACAGTATTCTTAGCACAGAATTATCCTTTTCCTCATAGTCTTTTTTTTTTTTTTTGGTGACTTCTACTGCCACAGTACCTGGATGTCTCGGAAAAATGTATGAATTATGTTTTTCTTTATAGTATCATTGTTAGGCAGAGGGGTATTATTATATTCATTTTCTGGGTGACAATTTCCTCCTAGGAGCAGAATTCATAACAAAAGCACCATAGTTCTTCAGTGATGAAGTGCCCAACACAGGAGATGCAGAACAGCATTCGGGAGAAAGGCTAACCACCCACAGCACCCATTGTCTCCAGCTGGGACTGCGAGGACTTAAAACTTTCAGAAATCAGATTCCAGCGTGGGGACACTCCTGATGGCTTCTGCAGGGCCAGGGTTTCATCTGAGGGATCAGAGCTGGAGCACTGAGAAAATAAATAATAAACAATAGTGATCAAAGACATAAAGATGAGTTTAAATTGTTTCCCATCGTCACAGAGGATACCCATACAACAGCTAGGAACAACTCCATTGCCTTCAACATCTTGAGTACAAATCCAGCCTCTCCCCTTTTGCCAGCTGTGGGATCTGCTTCAGAAAGTATTTGAGGAATACTAACTCCTGGATTTGCTGGGATTTCTTTCCCTTAAGCCTGCATCTACCAGTACGCTACCAGCAGGGGTGACCAAGGACAAGCGACATTCCTAAAGTTACTGACTGACCAGGTCCATTAAGACTCAGTGTCAGGCTAGTTTTAAACTGCCACTGATTGATTTTGGAATTATTGGTCCTGTGTTCCATAACAGTTTTCCAGTGTATCTTGAGAATAATGTAAGCCAGTGGCATCCTTTTCAAATATATTTCTCAAGATAAAAGAAGCAGACATTGTCACTTGAATAGAATTCATTTAAAATGTTTAGAATAAGTTTTTATAGGCAATTTTTCCTTTAATTCATGTCACTAAAGACTGAAAGTTGAATGATGCTGGTGAAAAAAGTTGACCTGAACAAATCTCAACTATAGCTATTTCCATTTTTCTTGAAGGCTGTATTTTAAGTATTCTATGAATGGCTTATATTCCTACTGCCTAAATGGATTTCTGATTTTCCAAAGCAAAAATAAACTAATCACTTATAAATACCATCAAAATTAGCTCTCCAAACAATGACTGCAATTGCTGACTGAAAGAAATACCACAGAAAATCTCTCTGATTTTCTTTTTTTTTAAAGGAAGACCTAATGCAAACATGACCTAGAAAATTGCTTGGGAAAAAAAAAAAAAGAAAGAAAAAGGATGAAACAGCTTGTCACATAATCAAACTGATTATGCATTATGTTTTTGAAGCAGAAGCTCTAAAAGGAAACATGATAATAGGCATTCATTCCAGAGGGCGTACACACACGCGTGCACATGCACACACACACGAGTACTTAGAAAACCTGAATAGTTAAAATCATATTTTACACTTAAATTCTGTATTAGCAGGAGCTCTAGCAGTTTTTGCATTACTTGGATAGGATATTGTTCCACACTATAGAAGTGTATCTCACAAAAACAAAAAATAAATTATGTAATATTTTTCTGACATGTCTTTTCATGCTCATTTAAAAAAAATAAACATATTTTATTAATATCAATGGGTTATTTTATTTGTACACACACATATATATTTGCATGCAACACATCCGCTATACATATATTTACAGTGGGTTTGATCTTGAAGCATTGTTGCACAAGTTATATGATATTTGGTAATTTCCAGAAGGAAATGAAAGAATGCTTTACAGAAACAGCAAAAACTACATCGGTTTAATCATTTTGACAATCACAAAAAACATAACTCAGGTTGGCATTTCCAGGCATCCGGGTTTTCACTCTCACATGCCAATGCATTTTGAAGCAAGTTGTTTTGTTTCAACTTTCTCTACATTTCCAGACACAAATATAACCCTTTAAAGAAGTAAAATACTGAAGCAGCGATGTCCATAGACTGAGGACAAAAGCAATTTCTGCGCTAGTGAGCCTTGCAGGACATCCTGCAAGTGGCTTTGCATGAAAGAACCAAGCAGAAGGGGCATGTACCTAGAAGCCTGCAGCGCGTGCTGAAATTCACTCATGAGAAGAAAACTTCTGCACAGTCAGCAGTCATAATGCTTAGAAAGTAGATGTTTACATTCATGCTGCATTAACCATCAAAAAAACTAAGCTTATACAAGGCTAGAGTGAGTTTTACTTCATTTTTAGTACATGAAAAATTGTCATTTCACCAAGCAGTACTGGTAAGGTAAATTGCAGTGTTCCTCATCTTTTCTTCCCCTGTTCTCCCATTTCTTCCATCTAAAAAGTCCATCATCCATGTAATCAGCAACACCAATACTTTCTTTTGCTTCAGACCATATTCTACAGATGAAGAAACCTGCATCCAGCCACTCTATTTCAGCCTCTATTCCCTCTTGAAGCTGCAAGGTCTCAGAGAAGATTCAGTCTCTCACTTTCTCATCATCTCTGATGCTGCACAGTGCTGACCTCATGCAGGTCCTTCACTTGGTGACACAGATCCTGAATGAGCACACATCTCCTACAGGCTAGAAGACCACCTCCTGGTGCCCCAGCCTCCATGAAAGGCTGTAGGCATTCCCTACAGCCCAAGATGTGGAGAGTTACATCCTTCTTCTGGAGCTCTGTCTGGGCCAAGGCCTCTGGCCCTGCTTGATCAGGGAGGCTGGATCAGATGACCTCCAGAGGTCCTTCCAAACTCAGCCATGCTATGATTCTGCTAAGAGCAAATTGCTGCAGTGCCTGCCAGGGACTGTGCTTTGCAGTTCATCACCACCATTGCTGAGGACATGGGTGCTCCTCAGAGCAGAGTTGCTGTGTGCCCTCCTGCACAAACTGGTGCACAAACTGCTGCATCTGTTTGCTGCCTTCCACCTGCTTTGTGAAATGTTTTCCTGATTGTGCAATTAATCCTTTAAGTAGACCTTCTTTCGATAGAAGAAGTTAGACCAGGCAACCTTCAAAGATCCCATCCAGTCTAAACCATTGCATGATTCTCATAGTTGCTTGAACAGCTGATGGTATTTTCTACAGCCATTAAATTCTGAGTCTTTTCAGCTCTGCTACCTACATATCTCTCTCTCTCTCTCTTCCTCATCCTGTAGCAGCTCAAATGATCAAAATGGGGAGAGCACCTCTCCATGGACAGGATCTGCTTTACACAGCATCCCTTGGGAGAATCTGTCTGGTCTCCATCTGATGCTGCATAAACAAGAGGTCCCCAGCACCTGAAGGGATGTAACTGTCTATATTCCTCTTCTCACCTTATCTTAAAAAACTTGCTATTTTATTAAGCCATTGTTTGTCAGGCTTTTCTTGTTGAGATCCATGCAAGGCTTGCTCTGTCCCTCTCCCCCCTCACCTCACCCCCTCCTTGGAGCAGAACAATCTCCTTCTGCCTTTCCCTCCCCCTGTGCCAGCTGCTGTAACCCTGTCCCCTCATCCCACCACCACCCCACACACCCTTAGCTCACTTCCCACCTCACGGCCCCTTGGAGATGCCAGTGAGACAGCACAGGGTCCAGGTACCAGGGGTTGAAAGACTGTCACCTCACTTTGGTGCTTATGCACTGTAGTTATATTTCTCAAAATATAGCATGTTCCCTAAATTGTGTAAATTAGCTGTGTTTATACTATTTAAAAAAAAAAAAAAGTGCTGTAGAAGTTGACAGCTCTGCACTGAAGGGTTGCACAGATGCCTCTTACAGAAACCAGCTACAGTGACGTGGGGAGCTGTGCATCACTCCCAGGCGATTTGCAGGACAGCACCTGGGCTGGATGAATGCTACCAGGTCACCCAGAAACTCATATCAAGCAAGCAAGAAAAAGGGCAGCTGCTGAGATGACTTCTACCCACACACTTTTCTGCTTCTTGTTTAGCACTTTGTGAGAAATTATTCTGTTTAAATTATTAAAAAAATATTATGTTATTATTAAACTATTCTGTTTTCATTGGCCTTTTGCCAATTTTATATTTTTTTTCTGGCTGTCATCAGTCATTACCTGACTTTTGTTGGAAGCACTCAGGGTCCGGGGAAGCCAAGACGTTTTGGTTCAGCTGTTTACATGAGGCTGGTGACAGATGGCAGAACTTTATTCTTAATGAGAAGCTTTTCCACCCCCAGGTCTCCAGCAAGAGAGCGCTCCCTAAGGCTGCAGAGAACCAAAGGACACTGTGGTAGGACAACCCGAGGTGGGCATCAGGAAAACCCAGGAGCCCTGGGGTGGTCTGTTAACATGCTATGAGCTTAATAGATGGTGTTGTTACCCCTAGCACAGTCCTACCTCTTGGACACCAGGGTGTAATAATCAGGACAGCAAAAAAGAAAAAAAAAAGGACGAACCTTTAGTCTGGAGGAAAAGAGAAAAAGAAGCTGGCACATTCATGTTGGAGCCAAAAAACAAATTGTGTTATTTACTTGGACTTTATTACAGCCTGCATTAGATGACATTAGTCATCTTCACAGAAATTTTAGTACACGGAATGACTACTATGATAAAACCAACATTCTTCTTTTTTAATACAGTACAAAACCCAACTAAAATATTAGCAGGTAAGCTCTAAAACCACAGAGCCAGCTTCTGGTCATATTTGAATGATATAATCTGTAATAATTTTGTCATATTTAGGTATATTTTTCCAGATGTATACCAATGGAATTGTTATCACAACCTTTTCCAAATTCTCGCAATAAAAGGCATCAATGTGAATAAAAAATTATGATATGAAGTAGTGATTAGCTTTAGGATATGTGAGAGTCATTATGATTTCTATCTTGTATGTTTGTCATTTTCTGTATCAAAATTTATGTCTAAAAATTATTTTCTGATCCTCTTTCAACTACATAACATTTGTTAGGAAGTAAACAGATTTTCTTGTACTGTATGAAAGATGTTGATGAAAATGCTAAGAAAAAGGTTTTAAAGATGATCTTTTTTTTTATACATGATCCTTTTTTTGAAATCTGTGAAGAGAATATGTTTTCCTTCTTGCTATTTCCATCACATACAAGAAAATTTTGTTTTCCTTTATTTAATCAATTCATGATTCAGAGAATTCCTACAATAAACCTAATCCCCCTGACATGCAAAGCATTACAGCAGTTGTCCCAGGCTGATATACATCATTATACTTCTATTGGAGCAAATCTTTGATTGTTTGCAACTTCTGAGGGTTTGCCTCTGGACAAAGAAAGTGGCATTTTGTTCTTCGATTTAGTAAGTGTTCAATATTCCTGGTAAACTATGACATAAATCAATTTTGCTATCTTGTTGTAGCCCTATTACATTATAAAAATCCTCTTCTGAATGTTGGAAATTTGATCGGCCTTTTAAAGTACTGCAGTTTAAAAGCAAATGGAATAAATTTTAGGTGGGCGTTCATGAAATGAAAAAAAAAAGAATCGGAGGCCTCTTGGGCAGTATTTTTCCTTTCTGGGTTTTTTTTTTTTTTTTTTTTTTGGTTTTCCTTTTATGGCATATAAACAGGATCTACCTTCCCTATTTTATCACAGACAATTGCATCCAAATCTTTCCAGATATTAAAAGTAGCTCAACTTCATGTATCTTTGTAAAATACCTGTTTTTTCCTATTTTCTGAATCACTATTATTCTACATATTGTTATTTCCATTTGTCCAGAACTGTTCCTTTTTTTTTTTTTCCAAATAAATCATTAGATGCAATTTGACAATATGGTGGAAGAAACTTCAATAAATAATTACCAATGGACATTTTACCATTATTTCAGATCACTGTTCACTTCCAAGTGCAAACATTAACTCACACTTCTAAGGAAGTTATTTTTATGCACAGCCTATTGGTTTGATTAAATAAATAGTGCAGGGTTATCATTTGCCTTTTTATCCATATTTTCTCATGCAGCAGTTCCCTTTCTTTCCTTTCTTTCCAGTTACTTAAAGTCCTACCTGATTCTTAGAAGCACATTATCACATTTACTTTTCAGTACATGGACATCCATCTGCTTTTAGCATGTATATATTTTGGCCTTTCAAAACTTGAGAAATTATTTTTGTGTTTAAGGGTCTTAAATGTGTTAGCTGTTGTTTTGCTAAGCGATCTGCTTCATTCTGAGTGTGACTGAATTCTAAATAAGATCTAGTGGCAAACCAAATGTTATACACAGCTACAAAATATATTAACCTACAGAACTGAGTAATATGGCAACCATTTAGTATTTATATCTATAATAGCCATAAGAGGAGAATCACATTTTAACTCAAAATTCCTCTTGAACGTTGGAGCCTGCTATAATCTGCTTTAGGGTTTTCATTTTGCAATCACTCCATTGATTTATGTCTCATTTGACAAGAACGTATCTGATAAAGTGTCTTCTGAGTTACAGGAAAGGAAGATAACAAAAATTTAAAGTTTTCACATCTTTCAGCATGAAGTTGGGCTCCAAATCCAAGTTAAGCATTATAAACCAGAGACGACCTACCTTGCAAAGATGTTAACTCCCAGCTGGTGTGGACATGAGTTGCTCTCACTCATGGCATTATCCTACCAAAATCCTCATGTCTTGTTCTGCCTGCTCTCTGTTACACGTGACTTGTCTTCTCTGATCTCACATTCCCTCACCTAGTTCTCTTTCCCCAAATTTTGGCCCCAAACCTCTCTTCTCCCTAAACCCTTTCAACAAAACTCTGTGTATGCTTATAAATCATTTCAAATTCCATACAGAATTTTAAAAGGCAAGACACTTAGTAAAACTTGACCATGATCTCTTCTTCATATTCTATACTTCCCTAGCCTCTATATTCCCCGTGGTGTATTATTTCGCCTGCTCCTACCCTATTTAGAGATTTACATTATTATGTTTCTACAAAGAGATTCCCCATTTTGCCTTCTTCACTTATTCCAAACAATGAAAGTTTTTTTATGTCTGAGCAAATACTTGATTAAGACCTTGCCTGTATCAATGCATGGCAATTGCTCACCATCATGGAAATCTGGTTGAGCTTGGTCATTTGCAGTTCTTCCTTTATGGAGTCAGTGGCAAGTTGGTCACCTACAGCTTTCTTAAATGAAACTAAGTTTTGCATTTACCAGGGGAAGAAAAGGTCACTGTGAAATATTTTTAAAAGCAGAATTACTCCATAGAAATGTCTGCCTTGCTTAGCACCCTAGCATCTCATGGTAGCAGCATTAATTAGATCTACCTTCTCCAGCTCCAACCGGTGAAGCTGGTTCCATGTTCTTGCTCTTGTCAGAGGCCAACCTTTTCAACCCTTACAGGTTCTTCATGTTCCTTTTCCAATATCGTACTTGTTGCTGAAATCCCTAACACTAAGTCCTGGTTCTCCAGTTGTCCCTATCAGGGGCTACCACCCATCCTTCCCATCCCCAGTTGTCCCTATCACAGGCTACCACCCATCCTTCCCATCCCCATGTCCTTTCCGTAGAAAGAGCAAAGTGGAAGGTAACATATTTCTCCCTTCCACCTCACCCCACCCCATCAATCCTGTCCTGCTGTGCAGCCAGGGATACACGTACTGACCTGCAAGACCAAAGGTGATCTGAAGTCCAGTGACCTGAATGCAGCTTAAGATGGCAGGCTTTGCACTGAATCTCAGAGCAAACCCATCTGCCCTCTCCAGCTCTGCACTGAAGATCTGCTGGCTGCAGCCCAGCTGCAGGGTGAGTTGGTGCATTTTGTTATTTCCTAAATTGCTGCAGTAAGTTCTGCCCCAGTTTTCTGATCAATCCCCTCGACCCAAACAGGGAATACAATAACCAGGCAAGCTACAACATTCATAAGTGAGGACGCTTCTCATCTGTCAGAAATGTTATTGTTTTCTGCACTGTTTTCTTTTTCAGCAGCCACATAATAAGGCACAGATTTTCAGAACTGGCATCTTTTATCATGAGTTGTTGTGATATTCCTACATTTAGTAAGCAACAGACTTCCTTCAAGGCAATACAGTTATGTTTTCAATTAAAGCACAATGTCATACTTTTGTTTCAATTTCCAATATATGTTGTATTTTCATCCAGTTCGTATTCAATGGTCAGGTATTTGAGAACCGCTCTTAGGTAGGCAGAGACCCTGTATCTCAGTGCCTATATATCTTCCCACACGTAACACAAATTTGCACAAGCACATCTAGTTCTCAAAAACCCGTCCATCTTTTCAATATCATTTGGTTTCAAGTTGTCATTGATTTCAGTCTTTCTACGTCATTTAGGTAATACGTATGACCCTGATGTTCTCCTCCACTTCTGAGCACCGTGACTGTATTGATTTGTTTGAGCAAGTGCCCTCCCACGCAAAGGCAAGCGAGAGACACAATACTGGTCTTCACTACCTGGAAACCTGTTGCTCTGACATACAGGTATTTTGGTCCCATTCCTGAACCCAGCAAATATTTTTTATATTTAATGTTAATAAAAAGCATTGTCCCTTACATGAATCATTTTGGTAGTGCTTTAAAAGTGGAGGTTTTGTTTTATTTTTGTTTGAGTATAGTTTGATTTAAAATAAACTTGGTTTGTTTTGCTCAGCATTATTTATAAAGGCTTGGAAGGAGTCTAATAAAGGTGTCTGAATGCGATGTGCTCTGAGCCCTGCATCTGCTGGCATGGTCCCTGTGCAAGCTGCACGAGATACAGGGTGTTAAGGTGGAAGCTGGGGAGCCTTCAGCATGGCTTTTACCACAGCACACTGAGGCTGTAAGCTTGCTAATGAAAAAGCTTAATTTAATCTCCAAAGTAGAAGCTAAATCCATTTGCTTTTTCAGATGTAGGTCTGTCAGGCATCCCAGGGACAGACCCAAGTTTTGTCAGCTCTATAAAAGCAAATCACCCAACACTGCATGACACATTCTAGAAACTTTTCCCAGAGCTGCTTTTGTACCATCTCCACAGCCTGTCCTCGGCCTCCCCCGACAGGCTGGTCAGAGCCCTATATGGGTGTTTTTCTTAAAACTTGGCAAGTGGATTTCCTTATTTCTTCCCCTCATTGAAAAGAGCTTCTACCTGTAGGTTGCTTTTTTCTGTGCTGCGAAGGCACATTCATTCTGTGCTAATGAAGTATGATGATAGCCTTGCTGATCTCTGCCCCACTCCTTGATTTTCTTTCTTGTTGTTAAGCTGAAGCTGATTTTCAAACCTTTTCAAGAAATTTTAATGAAAAAGAATTTTTGCATGGATCATCCTACCTCCCACTCACAGCAATTGTTATGATTTTCTCCCATTATTTGAGGCAGAAATATTTCTACAGAGACATTACTTATGTGGAAAATTATTACTTGGAAAAAGGTTTCTTCTCCCACTGCTATTTCACAGTTTATCAGGTAGGATCAAGCTAAAATGGCTAATCCTATATCCAGTTTGCAGCTTCTAAGCCACATATAATAATCCTATTTTGAAGTCCAGCAGCAGACATAGGAGGGATTGGAATAAAAAAGGCTGGGTGAGTATCTGGAAAAATTTACTTGGTCAGTCTGTAAAAGATTAAACAGAGTTTTCCCCATGAGAAAAAAAAAAAACTGACCACAAAACAAAAAACCCCAAACAAACAAAACAAAAACCAACTAACATAAAGAAAGATTTGTCAGTAGCTTGAAACATTAAAAACAAGGTTGGATGCAATATTTTATACAGAAAAAAATACCGTAGTAGAGCAGATAATAAGCAAAACAACTTGAGAGTCCTTTCTGATGTTTCATTTCTATGGAAGGGTAATTAGGTATGTGCACAATTACAAAGCAAATGGCATGCATGATGTTTTTCTCAATCAATCAGATTTGTTTTTCTGTTCTTCTAATTTGGCTTTAATTAATACTAACACAAATAGGGTTGGGGGTTTTTTTCTGAATATAAACACAGATATATACTGCATTAAGGTTTTAAATGATCCCTGTGATGCACTTGGATAATTTCTATTAGTATCAGGGAGAATACCTCTTTTTGTTTCTGTGTGCAGGCAGAGCAAATGGTACCCGAGTGTAACACCGATAGTCATGCTTCGTTGCATGTGTGAAATTTAGCAAAGGGAATTAACAACTGAAACGAGCACTCCCACATGAAGGATAATATTAAACAAATCTAGCTTTAAGTCCTGACCTTCCTACCCATAATTCCAGTCAGGAGACTTTGAAGTCTGAAACTAAAAAGCCTATAAAGCTTGGAAACTGAAAACAGCATTTCACAGGTATTAGCATGATAATTAGGGAGTCTGTTTTACACATCATTTTAATTTGGAAGTAAGTAATCAGAGTTTAGATGACACTTTGCTTAATTATATTGAGTGTTTGACATGAAAGTAAATTAATAGCAAATTGATTCCCACCATCTGCTACTATTAACACTGGGAAAACCAGAAGAACTTCAAACACCGTATCTTTATCCATTTTCAATATTACTATCTAAAATAGATGCCGCATCGTTGTAAGAAACAGCACACTGCCCTTGATGGGAGAATAAAGCAGCCAAAACAGTTCTCTAGAGGCACAGGAGAAAGCCTGGGGACTCTGGGAGCAGAAAACAGTTGGTGGGGTGTGTGGTTGGGATTGAGCCTGTAGCACCACCACTGCCCACACCGCGCGAGGCAAACGCAGTTTCCAGTGTTAACGCCTTCCCAGACTCTGCTGTGGAGTATTTTGGGTGCAACTATATAAGAAAGGGAGAGAGTCCCACTACAAACATTCAACCCTCTACACCATGGAAAGAATTTGAAACTTAGAGCACATGTGTTAAGGCTTGTCATTATTCCTTATTGTTAAAAAGCCTCTATACACCCAGGCCTGACACAACCACCCAGTGTTAATATCCCTCAGCTTAACAGGTTAATGGGGAGACTCTTTGGAAATGTTCTGCCTTTGTTATTGTTGTGGGTTTCTTTTTAAAATCTCACAAATGCAAATTATTTGACAATTTAAATATAGAAACCATAATCACTCTAAGATTTTTCTATGATGAATATGTAATTGGAAATTACTTCCCCTCCTCAAGAGCACAGCTTTCTTTATAAAGTATAGAATTCATATTCAAAAAGAATACAATGAGAATGAGTTATGGCAATGAAGCTATTTTAAGTGTGAATGTTTATTTGCTTTCCCAGTGTAATTTGAAAAAGCTGGACAACATCTGGAATATTTCAAAGGCAAACACCATTCCCCATCTAAAGCTGCTGTTGTTATGGGCTGTCTCACACAGTGGGTACACTTAATTTAAAACCTAGGACTATGTTGCATCCAGCAAACACAGGCTGTTACTGTGACCTGACAAAAGCTGGGACAGGCTGTGCTCACTTTGTTGAGGAGTGGCAATTTTCAAATATCCACATTCCTATGTCTGTAATACAGAGACCCATGATAAAGGTGGGCCAGGTGTGGTACTAGTTCCCAGTAGCCACAGGGTAAAATGGAACTGCCAGGTTATATTCCTTGAGATTAAGGTACTTTGAGAACACTTTTTCAGATAGTGCAAACACTCTCACAACAGAGCTCTGTCTGTTTTACTAAACAACATGCAGAAGTACTGTGCTTGGGCTGCCTTCTTTACGCTGCCTTTGCCTAATGGTTTTCAAATCATTTTAGTGAACTCCAAAAGAGTTCACAGTTCTCCAAAAGAGAACCTGGAAAAGAGTTCAGCCAGAGAAAATAAAAATGCCCAAATGAAAAAAACCCCAGCAACTAAGTGGAAAACAGCCAGGTTGTGCAGAGACAGAGGTCAGAGTCCCACAGCCAGCAGCGAGTAAGGCACTTACTACCACCAACCTTTAGTGCTTTGCAAGATGCTTGCAGAACAGAGGTTGACAATTTCTTGTTGCTCTTGTTCAGTGCTATCTGAGCCTTCTCTCCAAAATTCCTGACCTGGTTGGAATGGTAAACAGTGTTAGCAATCTACAGAAATGATAGACATTAGGGGATGTGATTCTCTGCGATCCCAAAAAGGCACAGGAGAAAAAAAAAAAAAGAAAAAAAAGAAAAGGCTTTTTGCCAAGGAATACAGTGTTGCCCATTCATGAAAGTGGAAGCAATGCAATTTCCCCAACAACCTCTGAGACTCCTGAGTCATTATAAAGACATCAACTTTATGAAGGCATCAGTAAGACTTCAGAATCACCTTGCAAAGAGCATCCCTCAGTGGCCAGCCAAATACTGTTTGCTTACCCCTGTTTTGTCTCTCTCCAGTAGTCCTGTGCCAGATTTGTAACTGGAGTACTTGGGCCAGCGCCTCACATCAAGACTGGGGCTCAAGTATCCCTCTTCAGCTGGAGTTTTCACCTGTGATCATCAGCCACCTCAGGCCCCTGGGCTGTTCTGGCCACGCTGTGAACAGGCTGGTCTTCACAGGGCAGAGTAGAGACAGGATTTCCTTTAAACTTCTAGATCTGTGCTTTTTTGCTCACAGTGACGGTCTTTAAACATATTAATAAGGAATAGAACTTTTTTAAAGCTTCTAGGCACCCTTCTCAATGCATATATTTCTTAAAGCTTATTGCATTTGCTAATTGTGAAATTTAATCTAGTGTATGAGTATTGACATTTAACATATACACCATCCTCAGTAGGGGTACATTAATGCCTTTGATTTATGCTGCAGTGACAATTTAAGCTACAAGGATTGTAGGTTTATATAGGTTTGTGAAGATAAAAATATCAACATTACAAATGATTCTATGTTAGCTAACACCTTGCCAAACAAATTAATTTAGGTCACATAACTCCAGTGACAAAATTCAGGTGATCTCCTTACAAAAAATATCCTTAACATCCTATTCCATTTTCAGACAGTATTCAGATAGCTCCTGAGAATGGCTGTGAAATTCAGACCAGTTTATCAATTATCACTTACACAAAAGAGTGGTTTTAAGTCCATTTTTCTTTTGAAGGTCTCTCAGATCAGGTGAGAGAAAAGTTTGAATGGGGGAACTGGAAAAAATTTCCTCAGTCTTTCTTTCGCTCTTTTTTAAACATTTAAATAAAGGGACAGTGGTTGTACTTAAATACAAAATTTCAAATACTATTCATGAGCTATATTTCCCTCACATGAACGTCCCACATCTAATATTAGAAGCTCCCAAAAAACAGGTTTATAATCTATGATGGATTTTTCTCTGACCCTCATCTAGTAGTCCCCCCCAGATTTCCTTGCTGCTCACTGGCAGAACATTGTATTAGGTGACACATCACTATAGTTCTCATGTACACTCTCACATAGCATGACAGGAAGGAGATCTAGGTCCCAAAGACTTGGTCAAAAATTCAGGTAAAAAGATCTGGCCTCCTGAAACAGTCCTCAGGTTAACACTTGGCATCGAACATTGGAAGAGGGAACCCAGAAGATAAACCAAGAAGGTTCTCTTTGTTTTTGTTTTCTGAACTCTATGTGTAACCAAATTTAGAGCTTTTTATCAGCTCTTCAATAGACCATCCTGGGTATCCCATCCTAGTGGTGACTTGCTTTGTGAAACTCTAAAGCCAGAGAAGCCAAACATGGTTTTGTAATAATTACAATTTTAACTTTCTCGCAAGTATGCAAGAAAAAATGAATCATGTTATCATAGCCAGACAATAAAGACAAAACCCTGTTTTTAACAGATTAAATAGATTTGCTATGCTGGATTTCCATGAGAAGACTGGAATATTTCCACCCCAAAGTGGGACCACTAGCTGCTGTGCTTATACAGTACAACTGCAGTGTCGGTGTGACATCCCTAGGTGGGCTATCACCTTCTACTCTGCCAGACTCATCATGTGTGATAAAAAATTAAGAGGTGAAATTTAGAAGCTTAGATTTTTACAAAACCTGTTTGGTGTGAAATTCTAGGGGGACGGTATTTGCAAATGGTGTTAAAAGTAAGCAGAAATTATTAACTCATCCTGCACATCTACTTTGCAACTTTGGAATAAAAAGAACTTCTCTTTCTTACTTCATTAAATATGTAGTTTTAAAAAAAATGTAAAAAACACAAGAAGATGTTTCCAGCCTCTTTTACAATGTGACATTAACCACAATAACATCTGAATTTTTATGACTGGCTCCTCTGATCTCTGTAGTCAACATAGAACCTGTCCAGGAAAAAGAGTATCTTACTCTTCTGGGTCTTTCTGTACTGGGAATTTAGATTATTATTCTTACTGGAGCACAAGACAGACTTACGTTCTCTTTGACAAGAGAAATAAGGAAAAGATGCACCTGAATTTGGAGTAAGCCTGCAAAATCTTGTCAAGTCAATGGTCATATTAAGAAGCACAGATTCGTTTCCTTGGTGGTAATCCTATGAATAAAAGATTAGTCTCTTATACCTGTATTATACCTATATTTTTTAAAGGTTACTGGCCTTGATACACACAGGATGAGTGTCAAGGAAAACTCGTCAATTTTACTTATCAATTCTCATGTCTAATTATAATGCTCTGACATTCAATTGCAAATCCTTGAGGGAATACATTCTCCCAAACACAAAATATGTTACTGAAATGATTTTTAATGCATAAGGACAATTGCAACAGTCCAAACTCCTGGGACAGATTTTTCTAGCTGTTATACTTGTATAAATCCCAAACTGGAAGCAGAGCTGTTTCTGTTAAATAGGCAGTCCTGTGAACACCAGAGCTCAGGAGGCCTGCGTGCTTTCAGCGGTGTCTCCCTGCTGAGCACGTCAACAGAGACGTGCTCTGACAGAAGACTAGGCTCCTCAGCATCTAATAAAAGTACAAACTTCAGATGAAACTTTCCTGAAGTTGTGGCACTGAGACAGCATCTGACAGACTGACTGATGTCAGCCAGCCTTGGGCGAGGGCACTGATGGCCACGTCTATATTAGGGAGCAAGTGCACACTAATAGGACTGGGTCTGTAGGGAGGAACAGGACACCACAGCCTCTGCACTCTTGCTAGGTCTCATGGACTATATGCCCACATGTGGCTGAAGTACACTAAAGACAATCCTGGAGACCACCTCCCAGTTCAGTTTCATCTGAAAGGAATCCCTTTTGTGCACACTGAGACCACCCCATGACACAAAACTACACACAGCAAGAGTGGGCAAATGGGAAAATTGCTTAAAAATTAGTACTTCAATAAAGTATTAGTACGCATATATATGGTCTCTCTCGTTTCTCACTTGCTTTCTTAAAACATACAGGAAATTCACATCTTCTAAATATCTGTCTTTTTTTCGAATTTGGTTGAAATATACTGACAGATGCAGAGTCCTTGGCTGTGACTTGTGTTCAAAGGTTGTTAGAGGGAAAATGAAATGCACGCACACAAAGCAGTATCACATACTCTATGTACATTAACTGGGGGCAGTATAGAGTTGCAGGGGCTTTCCTTTTCACACACGTGAGTATAAAAGTGAGATCTTAGAGCTAGGATGTCAATTTATCTGAATGTTTACTCACTTCAGAGTAGATGTGGTGTTTTAGTCAAGTCAGAGACTTTGACCCTGGTGTTTATAAAGTGCAAACTCATTTAACTCAATTGATCTGAGAAAGAACCATGATTAAAAAGACTTTGTTAGGGATAGCTGTTCACTATGCGTACCCACAGCCTTCCAGAGAAACTCATTCTCGACATCCTGCTGTGACAGAGATTAGTCATTATGCAGTAAAGCTGCACTGCTGGGACCCCATTTGCATCATTAAATGAATTAGAGTATTACTTAAGAAAAAGAAGTCCCATAACTGTGATCACCACCCCAAAACCCATGCAAATGTGGCCAGCAAATGTCAGAGGACACCTCTCACTGTTTGGGAAGTGAGCTCCATCCTCAGTCATCTGTCATCAGATTTGCATGACCATCTATAAAATACACTATAACAGAGGCCTCGCATCCTCAGTCATCTGTCACAGTTAATCAGATTTGCATGACCATCTATAAAATACACTGTAACAGAGGCCTCCTGGAAATTTTACAATAGCCAAGATATCAAAAGCTAAACAACAGTAGATATCGCTTATAAAACATTACAATAGCGAGATTTTAGGAGGTTTTCCCCACTGCATGAAGCCTGCAGCACCACGGAAACAAATCTACCTGCGAGCTTTAGCACAGACCTTCCTTCCTCCCAGTTCACTGCTGACCCCCTGCTGCCCTGAGCACATCAGCAACCAGCCAGGAGCTGCTCAGCCAGCCAGGAGCAACCAGCATTTGAGGTGCAGTCAGGAAAAGCTTTTCAGCCATCTTTACACAGCCATCTCCTCTCTGCAAAGTTCCCTCTTCATCTCAGCTCAAGTTTAAATAGGTGTGTGGGAAGCATCTTTTTTAGTTTGAACTCAAAGAAACTCAAAGAACTCGGTCAATACCATGTGTGTTTTGGGAGACCACAAAACTGAGATGAGGAACTTCACCTTCTTAAATGGCCTCCTGGCCATCCTGGGACACTTAAGCCTTTCCAGTCCTTTTCAAGGAAATTTTAAACACAACTGTTAAAAGGTAATTAGTTTGACTTCGAACCTTTGTGAATTAAAAACCTTCATATGTTTAGTGCAATTAAAAAAAAATTCCTTATTTCTACACAGTGCAGGCTGCCACCTTTTAGCCTCTGTTTCTGCCTAACTTACTTATTCAAGCCCCACAGCATGCCGAATGTGGGTCATGGCCACCTTTAGAAATAGCGGCTACATCTCCTGCCTCTGCTCTGAACCTCATCCCCAAGGAGATTTCAAGAGCTAAGCAGGAGCACGCTGTAGTGCAGGGCTGGTAGTATGGCAGGAGACTAAATGAGGGCATATGCTTTTACCCAGGTAAAGGTTTAGCAGTTCAGGCATCATGTGCTGTAATTTCGGCAGCCTGGAAAGCCATGTGAGGAAAATCAGGAAAGAAAATTGAGCTGCAAGCACGTCCTGGCTATACAAAGTAATGAGAAATGGCTGTTAGCCAAGTGCAACAGCCTGGTGCGTTTTAGAGTAAAAATACAAAATTCAGTAACATTTTTAGAAAAAATGCCAAAATCATGCACTCCAGAAGCACGCAGTCCCTGACTGAAATGAAGGCAGCGTTTTACCCCCTACCGTAGCTATTACCACATGCTGTGAGCAAACGGGTGACTTGAACTCAGTTTGTATTTTCAAAGTTATCACCATAATCATAATTCCACAAACCCAAACACAATAAGGTATAGATCCTAGCTGTCACCAAGCTCTTTGAAAAGCAAATCGAAGGGAAGTTACAAGTCTAGCAAAATACCAGGAGCCTAAACAATTTATTAAATCTGGGTTTAAATGTTTGAACTGTGGGGACTTTGGGCTATTGCAAATCAACTTTGGGCTATTGCAAATCTACTGTAGGACCCCCAGGGTCCAGTCAGACCAAACAGGCTGAACTGATCCAGCAGCTCAGGGCTGCTAAATGGTGTGGTCCTTCTCCCTCTCCTCCTCCTCCTTTTTGTCACCAGCGTCCTCCTCCTTTCTCTTACCCCACTGGTCCTCAGCTCTTCCTTGGCCTAACTTGGTGCCATCTGACCTTTCAAGGAGTCAGCTGAGCTCATGAAGATGGTAGAAATTAACCCAGAAAAAATAAAATAAAAAAAAAAATTATTTGCACAGCAAGCTGTGAAGTCATCCCAGCCATATCATCTGATTGCATCTTCAGTCCTGCTGAGTTTATGAGTTTTACACAAGCAGACACTGGTTGTTTTTGAAAAAAAAATGCTGAGGTTTTCAATCAGCAATATATTGCCTTTGTTACTCTTGCAAACTTGTACGGAGGTGCAAGACAGTAAAGTCTGGCTCAAAATTTGTACAGTTCCTGTGTGCTAATTAAAAGTGGTATTTCCTTGTACCAGTTCCAAGATGCTGCCTGAACTTTCAAGTGTTTTTGAAGACAACTGCAATTTCTTTCTTAAAATAAAGGACCAGTGGCTTAATATTTAACCTGTAGCTGTTCTCAGCTATTTAACCTTGTCGAGAAGTGAATGGGTAATTCCCCTTCGCTAACGAAAAGTGTAAAAATATCTGAAAATGACCTTGTGCCAATTTTATGGTGAAAAGTCACACTTCAGTAAAGCTACACAGCTAGTAACAGTGTTGACCTTTTGTTCTTAGCCATCTAAAGGCGTTAAAATCTGACTGAAACGCGATTATGCAATCTTAGACTCAAAGTGTAGTTAAGGGAACACGTATGCTTAAATAAAGCAATGGGATAAAACCAGTGGGCAGTGGTAGCCAGGACCAGCCAGGCAGAGGCAGAGCCAGCTGAGACCTGCTCCTGGCAGCCCCGAGGAAGGGCTGTTCTAATTTTATCTCACTGATTCTTGGCTGCTTGTAACGTTTTTGTTATCAGAATAGACTTCTTTATTTGGACAAAGAGTGACTAAGAAGGGGTGATTTATTCCCATTAACAGACAGTCAGTACTAATGACTCATTAACATATGATCAGAGAGGGTTTGTAACCCTGCAGGCCTGTGAACGGAGCTGAGCAAATCAATAGAGGAAGAAAAAACAATGAGTTTGCATTGGAAAATTTGTTTTTGGAAAGTAAGTCAGATAAGAAGGTATTAGTTATGTGGAAACTAGACTGATTAGTGGATGTTCCATTCAAGGAACGAGCATATTAAGATCTCTCAAACTGCAGTGTGTTTGCAGTCATATGAAAGCTGGGACTAAGCTGCAAACGAAGGGCAAAGGACTTTACACATTGCCCATGGAGCAGTCTGGGGCTCCCAGTGGCTTGGAGGCCTAGTTACACACATATCCAAATGAAACAGAGGAGATTTTGTGAAATGCAGTTCATCAAGCTCTGTTCATGGCCCTGAAGGCTGAAACGTGCCCTTTATTATCAGGGTGGGAGCTACCTGCTGTAACCCTGTGAAAGGTGTAATGAGGATTTTAGCCCACTGTTCTGCTCCAGCCTCATTGTAGTTTTTAACACAATCAGGCTCACCTGGACAACAAATCCCACTTCTTACGACTCTCGGTTCAGCAGCTCTCCTGCTTTCCACTCGATGCCAATTGTGCAAGACCCTGCTTCTCTAAAGAAAAAAGATGTACAGCTCTCTACAGAGAGAGAGCTTTCTGACTCAGACATCGTTAAAAAAAAAAGATGAGATTTGCTTTGATGTAAAATTGTTCCTGAATGCACATAAACAGGCAGGGTGCAGAATTTGTCATTTGGGTACCGTTTACTGTCTCTGGCATAATTATGTTTTGAAATGCTTGATTTCATCAAACTTCTCTCCATCGCTGGAGTGGATTGAGCCCAAGTGAGCTCTTACCCTCTTCTCCTGTAACCGGGCAGGTCTCACATCCCCTGTAAGTGGAGTGGTGGCTCTGCATTTTAAGAGGAGAGAAGCTACTTTTTATCTCCTGGCTTTTATAAGCGAACACCACCACAGTCTCTCTAAAAGTCTGCAACAGTCAGAAGCGGGATCACACTGCAAGTTTAATCTCCTCCTTATCACTCGTCCCGGGGAAGGATTTCTACGGGAAACAGCGTCCAGCTGAAACCCCATCTCTCTCCACAGGCAGGGTGAGCTCTCCGGAGCGATAGATCCAGCGCTGTGTTCAGTGTTGCCTTTGCAAGAAGCCTGGCTGCCTCCCACAGCTGCGAGAGAGCCCTGGTGCCTCTGCCCACGCAAGCACAGGGAGGATGGTCTGGAAACCACCGGTGAGCCGGCACGGTCCCTTCCACAGGCGCAGTTAAATAAACAGGAAATAATAGCTGGGAGTTTTCAGGAACTTCGGCGTGGCCTGCTTCAGTTTCAGGGATGTGGGGAGAAGCCTGTGTTTTGATTGTTCAGACTTCAGAGCAGCAGCTGTGAACATGACATGCCTGAATGTTTCTTCTTGGCAAATGCTGACAACAATGCAGCTCACAAATTCTGTTAAAACAGATTATCTTCCATCTTCCTGCTCGCGCTTTTTAGGGCTGACTAGTCATTAATCCTTGAAAATTTAAGACACTTTAGGTCTCTTTAATTTGCACCTAGCTTCTTCTAATCCAAAATTATTGTTCCAGAAGCCAAAAATAGCTGCTGCACATATCCAGCTGTCCCTTTATTTTACCAGCGATGACCTAAATACCAGTAGGGACAACAAGATACTGCGTGGTTTTCCGCTAAATGTCTGTGTCCCATCACATTCCCTCCCCTTTGATAAAATTTTCTTGGGGGCCATCACTGGCTTTGAAGGTTCTTGTGGCAGTGCAGCAGCAAAACCAAATCACAGCAGAAAGAAAAATTGAAACTTTGGACATGAAGCTGACACTGAACTCAGCTATCTACTGAAAACTTTGCCAAGGAGGGAAACACAAATGGTAACATTGCAACCCAGAAGGTAGGTTTTATCTCATCCAGGAAGGTCAGCTATGCTCTAGTTTCCAAGCGGGGACAATGTTTCACAGCAAAGATGTGCAGGTGCAAACATATGCCAGCAATGACCTCCCACTTTCTTCAGGCTGGGTCCAACACACACACTGCTGCTCTCCTTTAAGGGGGCCGTGAAGTGAACCATTTTTAAAAATCAAATTTTAATTTAATTTAAGTATTTCTCAAGTTCCCCACATCCAGCCTGAAAACATAGGCCTATAGACATTGTGACTTAGATACAGCTTCATTAAAGACAAATTCAAGCAGCTTGGGTTTTTTCGGCTACCTCAGGGCTGTAGAGTGACTTCCCAGTTTGCTATTTCCAAAACCCCCATTTGATTTCAAAATCTACCATGCCAACACAGGAAACATGATGATTAGAACCATGAACTCTGAACATAGGACTCTGCCACCCAAAAGATGTTTTCTTCTGACCTCTAAAAGCAAATGTCTCCCCAGCTCTCTCCTGCCAAGGCTACATCTTCAGTGGAAAGTTGTGTGGCGTGGTTGGAGCAAATCCAACTTTGCAGATTGCAATCTGAGGTTGCGGTGATGATGCAGTTTTGACATTCAACATGTTCCTTGCCTGGACTGACTGCCCAGTAGCGGCTGGAGCACATTCAGTGCAATGCTGAAGTGTACCATTTGATGAAAACAAACCAAACATTTGGTTTGGTTTCATCCAAAAGGAAGTTTGTTTTAGGGACCTTAGGAAGACCTCATCCACACATGCCAAGACCCATCTCTCTGTGATACAAAGCAAAGCACATTAAGTAGATACAACCAGAAGAATCACTTCAAAAGCATAATTCTGATCTGAACTACATTGCTAATGACAACACATTCTGAGTGAGCTGGCATCTGCTTGGGCTTAGCTAACCAGAGGTAAGTTTTAAGGACAAAAGCACAGATTTTCATGCGCTCAAGTCTATACAGGCTGATGAGAGCCCACAAGTTCTCTGCTGGCAGAGGAACCTTTTTCACCATGGATGTACTCCATCTTTAATTGTAAGGAACATCTTTTTTTTTATTCTCTTGTCAGAAGTATATGGAGAAGGCTGAACCATTCAGTCAAATGCTACCAGCACGAGTTTTGCCAGGCAACACCATCAGATCTAACTGGTGACTAAAACCTGTTTCAGGTTGGTGTTCAGCCTGAGGAAATGAAATCTTTCAAGAAAATCTACAGACAAAGCCAAGGGAAAAATATAATTTTCCATTATTCTGTGGCTATCGTGACTTACAGACTTGAAATATAAAATCATGGGTGTGGATTTGTATTTGAGCACTTGGCTATTGAAGACTGATGTTCCCACACACTTCTGTTTCTCCATTTGTAACCCAGTTGGGGAAATGGCATGAAAAAAAAGAAAACTTTCAAAGACTTCACATAGGGCTGTATGAACAGAAAATACTTAACATTATTTGAAGTCTAATATGCTTTATTGCACATGTTTAGTGAGTACTGTGGGAAGGGCAGAAACATGAAACAAATCAGCCCTTCTGGTTCCTATAATTTTTTCTTTTTTTTTAAGTAGCAGCTTTACTAGAGCTTTATGGAAGTTTCATAACAGGCTCAGCTTCCTATAAATAAAGGAGACCTTCAGCAACTGGGGGTTTTACTGTGTCACTGATGTATTCTCACACACACTATCACATTGCACAAATAAGAGTTATGGCCTTTTGAGGGGACTGGAAAGTGAGCTGATTCCCTTCTGAGCTTTAGAGAAAGACCACGTGAGTGTTCCAGAGACAGCACATCCTCCAGAAATCCCTGACATGGAAATTCCTTCTATTTTCTGAAGACTAGGAACAGTTGAAAGAAATATGATGAGTGCTTGCTGCTAGAGAGATTTCTGAGTGATTGAATTAAATCCTGAATCCCAAATTTTGTATGTTTGTTTGAAACCTCATGTGGAAAGGATTTCCAGTTTGTCATGCTGCATTGTCATAGAATAGCATATTAAAAACTTAAATTCTAGCATTTCTGCTAAGTAACAACTTATTTGGTTGGTAAGAAAGAGAAAAAGGCAGAAGTGACTGCTACAGAAGCAATAAAAGTGTGCCAAGCAAAGAAATAATGATTGTGACAGTACATTATTAAATCTGAAATGGGTGACTCTTTTTCCTGTAACTTGGAGGGAAAAAAGGTTTTATAGAGTTCAAAAATATAATAGCTCCTTCTTTAAATGGAGAAAATAATTAAAGACTTTGATAAAAAGGATGTACTATTCTCAGTGGCCTCTGATACTTTCAATAATTGGAATTAAATAGTTATCATAGTCATGTTAATATAGATTTACAAGGCGAATATTCTAGTATCTATCAGAATAAATGCATGAATATTTGCTTCTACCTAACCACTCAGATCATATGCTGCTTAAAACAACATACATAACTGATAACTCTTGATTTGAAAGTTACATAACAAAACTTTCTAATCACTCTCCTGTGCCAAAAAGTCTAGAAATTTCAGGATATGTTTCATTTTGTCAGCACAATACACAAGTATGCTGACACTTATTCACCAAAAATTGTTGTTTGTATGTGATGCCATTGAAAGACACTTAAAAGCTTTTCCAGCTTCTGTAAATTGCTTCTGAATGTTAGGTGAAGATTTATCAAATGCAATCTTTAAATTGATTAAAGACAATGAAGGTATGGATGATGGAAAACCACTTTTGGTAGCTGAATGCTACTTATATTCCTTTACAGTGTGCTAAAAGACTTTTTATGGTGTAATCTTAGAGCAGTTTCATTTTTTATGCTGAGGTTTCTGAAATGATGCATTCTCTGCAGAGAGTGTTATGACAAAGAACTGATGACAGATTATTTTGTCATAGCAGTAACTTTTATCTAAGAAACACATCAGAACAAAGCACAAGGTGTGAGAAGGGATTAATTCAGTAACATACCTCATCTCTCAGAAACCTGACTTAATATTTTTTTTATCAGTAAACAAATTTTCAGCCACCTCCTGTAGAAAAAATATCAATTTTCAACATGTCATAAGTGATTGAAGGGCTGGAATGTGACAAAAGGCTGGAACTGGACTGTTTAATAATAATGTATATGAAGAATAATATGTGTTGAGAAATTCAGTAGAGAATTATATATCTGAGAGAACTGTGAATATACGCCTAAAGCTTACAGGGTTCCTGCTTAAAACATTTTCTGATATTTTTTGCCTAGTTATCCTCTTTCTTTCCAACTAAAGGTGATCATGTCATTCTAATTGCTATTGTTAAATCCAGATTTTTACATCTTGCGTGGCAATTCTACCTACACCTTCAAAAAGTGAATGTGGTGGACCACAATGAGTTACTATGGCATTCCTTGAAACACAATCTGTTTGTGGTACTTTGGACTTTGGGAAGAGATTAGAGGTGGAAAACAGAAAGCACATTTTGGCTTCATTGATGCCTTCCTGCAAAACCGGGGGACCCTAGGGGTCTGAATATTTCTGTCATGACATGGTGGGTACCTTAATCAGGTGCAACGTGAAAGGTGAGAACAACAACTTTATGAGGAGAACTCAGGAGCTGGTAGCTTTCCATCAGTATCTCGTTGAACAGCATACATCTTCAGACACAGTGTGGGGCGGGGGGGTGTCGCACTTTGTTTCTTTCTGAGCGGTATCACCTACCAGGGGTCTCCAAAAGTGCAATGACTATTTCTTGCACATTTTCTCCACAGAAAAAAATGCTTTCTCTCAACCCAGTGGAAGCGCTCTTCAGACAGGTCATCAGAAAAAAAGCAGGGAACCTCCTTGTCACTTGGGGTGCTCACACCACACCCCAGACCCAGAAATAAGGAGTAAGGTTTTGTCATGAGAAACTGTTCTCAAATACCACAAAAAAAGATGCATTTCAAAGGAAAAGAGCGTGAGACAGCTGTAAAAAATAATTCTGCAGCTGTTGGTTTCAGTTCCCAGCTCTCTACCATTTCCCCCTACTTCACAACAGCTGCTGCATAGACCTTGTGGCAGATTTCCAAAATCTTCAATAGAAGCTGTTTTACCCTATGAGAAAATCACAATTTCATTTGTAATTCCAGTTTTGGAAGAAAACTGGTTCTGGGGGATTTAACCCACGGTCTCCTAAATCCTGAGAGGGCTTTCGAAAATCACCTGGAATTTCCTATTGAGGGGACTGTGCAAAGTTCAGTGCAACTGCAGTGACATAACCTGGAGCAGGGAGGACACAAGGCAATAGTGCAGCTAAGACTGGTCAGCTGTGGCATAAACACTGCACTTCCCATATTCTGACAAATGGTAGCCCTTCAGACGATGCAAGCTGGAGCAAAATTGTAATACAGGTCAGCAGCAACTAACATGGAGTGGAGGACCACTGAAATTCTCTTAGCTGAGCAGCTCCTGCAGGCAGCCTACTTCACATGCCTCGGGTGTATCAGGACGGGATGAGGACAGTAGATGCTCATGTCATGGGTGATGAGTGATTTCACACTTATTATTCTTGGTGCTTTGAATAGTTATGCCATGCATTTAACTAATCAGACGTATCAGTCATCAGGGGAAGGGACAGTGATCAGCAGCAATGCTTTGACTTGGAAATCCTTCTTAGACATTGTCAGTGTCCTACCAGAAACCAGTTACAGGAAGATTATTTATTTCTATAAAATTATGATGGTGACACAATATGAAGCAAAAGGAAAGGCCTTTAAGGAAAAAGTTCAAGATTCCTAAGAACAGCACTAAAAAAGATTGTATGTTAAAACAGATGCTCAAATGCTCCTTTAGAATTGATGCTTTTCATTACTTAAACTGTCATTTATCATTAATTTATGTTTAGGATTAACGATGAAATTGTAGGAGAAAATATGTTGGAATCATATAGAAACACTTTCAAGTTATCTTAAAAAATCTTCATTGATGAGAAGAATACCAAAAAATGCTATTTACATGATTCTGCTCTACTGTAAGGATTTTCAATGCAACAGCAAATAAAAATGAGAGAAGAGGACAAGAATGCTTAGAAATGGCAGATTGAGATCAAATACACCAAAACCCCAGAACATGTACATTAGGGAAAATTATCTAAATGGATAAATTAGTGGGTGCTTGGAAAATAGTTGTGCTTCTCATGAGTGTCCCGGTGCCTTATCCCCAAAGAACCCAGAGAGCTGTATTTGTGTCCTCTCACTGTCATAACAATGTTGAATATATCATCTTTGGGTATTTTATTTACTCTTTAATCTGCCAAGTATAAATAATTCATGATGTTTGTGTTTTAATGTAAATGAGAACTAGGACTAGGTATTCAGTAAAATAAAACCTCCATCCCCTTTACATGAGCCTTGCGCCTCCGACCAGCTAAAGCTCATTTAAAAAATAAATATGGACTCATGCCCTGGAAATCTGAAATATCTGGTGTTATCTCCAGCATCTTAAATAGTACCAAGAAATATTTTTGACAAAATATTTTCAACTCTTTTGTGGTGAGAGCATTCATTCTTCCTCATCCGTCATGGTACGGGCATCCCTGATATCACACCAGGGAGCCCAAGAGCCTCAGAAGTCCTGCTGCTCTTGGACCTATTCCAAAAGTTTCTGCGGTGAGCTGGTATAAACCTCCCAGCTTGGAATTCTGGTCTACACTGCCTCTGTAAGTCAGTGGACTCAGAAAAAGCTGCCCACAGGGACTGTTGTAAAAACAAGGAGAGGATGGCTGCAGGAGATAGCAGCTGCAGGTGACAATGGCTGCAGGAGGGCCCTTATCTCTTCCTGTCCATGGTGTCCGGCATACATGTTGCTCTCACTTTCCCCTTGATGGCACTGCTCCCAAGCTATACATCAAGCATACATCAGGTGTGAGCTATGTGTTAGGCCAAAACCTGAGTGAGAGTTGAGTGAACAGCCACACCTACCCCTTCCCCTATACCTTCCCCTCTCCCTTTCTCCTTCCCTTTCTTTCCCTTCCCTTGCCCCTCACTCTTCATTCCTCCTCTCTGATCTCTCTCTTGCTCCTTCTTCCTCAAGTACCTTGCATTCCCAAAGCCAACATGTACCCTCTGCTCCAAGGCTTTAATACTTTTTCTCATTTGTCTGTCCAACAGTTTCTGCCTCCTCTTCATCCATCCTCTAACTCTGGCAATGCTTCTGGTGCCATAGGAACTTCCTGAGACCTGGCCCAGCCAAGCCCTCAGCTGGTACATACCCAGTTGTCCTTTTATTTCTCCTCACTACCTCAATCCTATGAAAACACTGGACTATGAAAATCCAAAGGGAAATTAAGTCAGTATCTCATGTCCAAAAGAAAAAGAACATCCTCTCTTAAACAGAAACAGAAACTGTAGGCCTTGAAAGAAAAAAATGTTGGTTAGCATTGGGCAGGAGTTTGTCTTCATGGAGACTCTATGAAAGACGGTGATAAGAAGATGGTGATTCTTAACAGTGACTGTGATAATGCTTAAAAAGGGGAATCCAAAGGCACATGATGAGTACAAACAAGGAAAACAAAATTTTGTTCAGCAATAATTCAGCCAGTGCTCTTTAATAGCAATGTCTATGAATATGAGCTTGTATTACAGTACGTATTAGAAAGTGATTTACTCAGAAGTATCACGCAGCTTACAGGTAAAATTCTTCAGAATAGGATTTTATACATATCTATTAAAGCTCTTCTTATTTCATATTGCAGGCTGTGCTCTAGTTCTGTATGAACAGAACACCAAAATGCAAGTGCTGTGGAATAACACAGAATCCTGACCACACAGCACAGGAAAACGTAGAAATTGGAAGGCCCAGGGAAAACAGGAAGAAAGCTGTATTATGAAGAAAAATACTCTGAATAGAAAAGTTATTTCGATGGGATTCTTTTGATTGTAGCAATGAGAGCACTTCTTTGCCAAGGCTCAGTTCCTAAATACCCCGGGCCCCTCTGGGGACTGCTGTATACGGAGTGCTGCTAGCTTGTACCACCAGAGAAGGCATGCTGGCTGTCACCATTGTGGACATGAAATTTATCTTTCTACAAATTACACACAGGCTTAGGAAGCCAGCAAGCAGCCAAGCCTAGGAAGACAAAACTGGAATCCAGAGCCCCTAAATCTTAGTCCACTGCTTTGCACAGTGACTCGCTGTTTTATCTCAGCCTAAATTCTTACACCATCCCAGTCCCTGCAGCGTTGGGCATGGGGCACACAGGAAGGACAGCCCAGTTGCTCAGGACTCAGAACTTTCACCTCTGAAGCAGCACTAGCAATTGAGTGATTTGGAAAGATTTAGTCTTGTGCCCTGTGGCCTGTAGTTTAAATGAGAGGATGTTCTTGGGTAACTGTTCATGTAAAAGGCGTTTCTGAGGCCCACAACATTTTGTAGTTTTTAGTAGTATTTATTAAAAATGAGAATTTGTAGATCCTGGGAATTCCACTGTTGAAAAATGGATGATAACCAAAAGCCAAAATACTGATTTATTCATTTCCGATTAGCAAATTTCACTTGAGAAATGTAAAACCACATAATTTTGTCTTGGTTTGAAAGTAGCTTGTCCCTTGGCACCTCAGGTGCAACTGGCATTCCTCTTCTTCTCGGGAGCCTGGGCTTCCCAGTCAGGTTGCTTTTTGCCATTGCCCGTGGCCCCCAGAGCGCACTGCATCAGCTTAATGACAGGGGAGACTGCCTCGCTGAGACTACTTTGAACTAAAGTATAAAAATATTTCAAACCAAGCTGTCTCAATTTGAGTCAGCCACCCCTGAAGTCTCCAAATGAAATAAGTGTAAATTTTTTTGCTACACATTTTTTATTAAAAAAGAAATCACATCGAATTTTTTTACTAGCCTGACCTACATCGAGAAAGAAATGTATCTCTAGATACGTGTTTCATTATTGGAGTTTAAATGGAAAGTAAATCTGATAATTTTCCTTTAATCTCTACTTTCTTTTTCAAAAAGATATTGAAAGGAAAGATAATTTATACTAAAGTGATGTAAATCCAATAATTTAAAAGTTATCTTTAGAGAATGAATCTTTTGTCAAATGTTAGTGATTTAGAACAGCTCTGATATAGTTCATATTCATATCCACTCTCTATTAATTTTTCTGTTGCCATTTTTCTGTCATGTATATTACCAGTGCAGCTGCCAAGTACAGCTTATAGTGTGCTCAGCTTTCATGATTTTTTCCTTTTATGTTCATGATGAATTTATAAAGCAGCTTATAATGAAAATTCACCATAAGAGAAAAACTTACAAGATATTTTTATGCTGCATGTCAGAACTTTTACAATTTAAACTGGGAAGCAGTAACTGTGAAGTCATTGCCATACCCATGGTATATTTTAGTCGTCTGTCCACAAGATTCATAAGCTGAAATAAAAAGGATTTTTAAAAATACTAAAGAAGATTTTCCCCTTCTTGAGAAGCAACAAAAATAACGATTCTGAGAATTGGGCACTGCCACTGATACAAACTCTCTGTAAAGATAACAGCAATGGAATATTGCTGGAGGAATGGATTCATTGTTTGCTGTCTCCTCTGGTATGTAGACATAGATAAAAAGGAACCATAATACAATGATGAAACTAATGACAGTTTCTTCCAGCCTTGGAAATCCTCTTCCAAACAAATAGCAAAAGCGCAAAGCTGAGATCCTTCAGCTAAAAGTCTAACTTGAACATGACAGTTGCAAAGTAGCACAATACAGGAGAAAATATTCTCGTGAAAATAAGTCATGGGCCAGCTAGAGATTTTTAGATTTAAAGCAATGCTTCTGAATCTCCGACCATAATCTCCAACCAGCTGTTGCAGGGCAGAAAGCACTCGTACAGTTCCTCACAGCAAAATATCCTGCTTAATGAAGCCATCCATCTTGCAACAATCTCAGACTCTCAGTGGGTTGGAAACCCAGTCATGACTGGGTTGTTGCCACCATAGTCAAGCTCTGAGGTGCCTGGGCAATGTGTGGCTATTTGCTGGAGGGGATCGCCATCATCATTTGATCTGTCCCAAGTTTGATTTGGTACATAAACCAGCAGATAGGAGAGAGGAAAGTTAGATCCCACTTGGGAGAGCTCATGAAGCAGTAAGATCAAAGAGGGATGTGGAGTAGATTCTTTCCTGGGCAAGAAACTGGAAGACAGTCATATTGTGTTTGAAACTGGTTTAGGAAAGAGAAATGCTTTTCCAGAGAACCGTGGGATTTAGATCTACCTGCAGTACTTCTCCCAGTGCTTTGAGTTTGAGGAAAACAGGAAGAGAGGAGTGCAATTTGCAGAGGCAGAGATCCAACTTCCAATCACAGAATATCTTGAGTTGGAAGGGACCCATAAGGATCATAGAGTCCAACTCCCAGAATTTACAGAATTAGGGACTAAATGAATAGATCTGCTACAGAGCGGGATATAGTTTGTGTGACTTGGAAGGCAGGCTGACAGTGAAGTTTTTGCCGCAAAGGACGGGTACCACATCAGTAGCTGAACTTACAACGCTTTACTTGACCTTAAAAATTAATTACAGCACAACTGAGAGTGTACCCTTCAATTTAATTTGTTCCATGAGTGGGTAGGAGAGGAGACCAGTGAACCAGAACTGAAGGCCAGGTTTGGGAAGCCTCGCATAAAACCTTGTCCACACACTCAAGACTCAGTAACCGTACTTGATGCGTTAAGTGGTAGGTACACCCTTTCTGTAACCCTTAACAGAGTATACTTGAGAAAAACTGAACAACAGAAGTTCTCACTTTATTGAAATTGCTGAAAATGTGCCAAAAAAGTAATAGTAAATTCACTAAAGTATTAGTCAGACTAGTAACATTTTGATTTATTTTATGAAGTTAAAAAGGTCACCCAAAATTTGGACAAATATTTGAAGCCCTTTTGTGAGCCCTTTTGAACATCTGCACAGAAGAGCAAGGACTACCTGCTGGGCTGTATGAGACCCCAGAGAACTATTGGTGGACTGATTTATCCTCTTTTTGAGGTGGGCAGAGTACATAAAACACCATGGCCTCATGGGTCAGAGGGCTGGGCTGCATCCCGGAGGAGAGGGAAAGGAGGAAACAGGCTGTGCCAGGAAAAAGGGTGGTGCAAACTGTTTCCCCTCTGCAACAAGGAGGACGCCTGACACTGAGTCACAGTTCCCAGGGTGCTTTAGCTGCGCTTCTCCTTTATATAGGTTAAATTGTTTGGTGGAAAGCCTCTGTTTTAGAGAGAAACAGTTAAATGCTTTTGTTAAAAGCATCTGCTCTGGGTTTCCTTTGGTTTAGGGTGGCAAAGCTTCTTCATTGTGTTATGCAAGGATTGAAGTGGTTCCCCATGAGATTCAACAATACCAGTGTTTGAAGGGTGTTTTTCCATTTAGCGCTGTGTTACAGCAAAGTGTAACTGTTATATTTATGAACTTTCCAATTTGCTTGACAACTGAAGACCCCTGCCACTTGACTCAGCCTCTATGCTCCTTTCCTTGCTGCTGCCTGTCTCTACAGTGATCCATATATTCTGTAATTATGAAACCTTATTAAACTGGTAACTTCTCCAATTTTTTGGCTGGTATAGTTTTTCACTGCATTAATGGTAATAATAGTCAGTGTCAAAGTAAGCCTAAAGCATCCTCAAATTTTATTACAATAAATATGCCTACTAAGGAGCCACCTACTATATATGTACTATTTTTGTGTGGATATAATATTTGGCATATTTTACCTATATAATCAGAATTATATTCTAAATACAAATAATGCCAAACTGCCTCTCATGTAGCTCTTAGGTTGCTAGCTTCTCTTAAGCAGTATATTATAATATCTTAAGAGATTTGCATAAGTAGTGGAGTGTACTGCAGAGCAGCTTAGAAACGCTCTCTGGCAGGAACAGAGTAGAAACAAATGGATGGGCTGCAAGAGAAATATGCAGCCAAACTAATGCTGGGTAGAGTGGATGGCGAGATGATGACGTCAGTTAAAAATACAATCCACCAATGACTCAGCTTCTACTTGGGCAGCTTCATAACTATTCAGAATGCTATCGATTCAAAAGCCATGAGCTATCGCATATGTATTGGCTAAACCACGCAGTGAGTCTCATGGTTAGTGCAGGGGACAGAAGACTCCAGGCATCTGTTTCTGACTTAGCTACAGATTTGCTGCAGACATCAAAGTAAACTGAACTCTTTATGTTCCCCTAACTTGGTCTGCAAACTAGAGAAAGAAAAAAGAATCTAGCTATGTTGTAAAATAAAAGTCTTGCCTCTAAGGAGTTAAAGGACAAGAAAATATGTTGAAGTTAGTCCCAAATCACTGGCTCTTTTTGCTGTAGTTCCTAGTAAATTCCTCCCTGTAAGAAATGCCAAAACGAATTTAAAGTTCAGTCTCTCCTGGAAGTCTCTTGCTTTTGAGAAGGAGGGGAAAGGGAAGGCACCAGCCACATAAAGGCGTCCACTGTAGAACTGCAAATGAGTCTGCACAGTGTTTTATCCTTCACCAGTCCTTTTTGTCTCCTTCTCTTCTGACTGCATTCTTGGAACATCTTGTACATGAATTTATAAGACTATTTGTTTTATTGCCACATTTTTAACTGCACAGACCACATTGCAGCCTGAGAAATTCATTTGAAAGGAATGGCAAACTGTGTTATTTTGGTTAACAACAACTTAGCTAAAACGGAAAGCTATGTGTTTTTCTCACACTAGAATTAAATAAAAACCAAGTGCATTACTTCAGCAAAATCAGGACATGAAAGGTAACTGAAACATTGAACTGTGTAAAGAGCAATATGCTATCAAGCAGACTTTAACTTACAGGATGCACCATCAATTGCAAGTACTCATGAGTTTTACATATTTCAAATATACAAAAGCCACCTCAATGTTCTTACAGTGAATAACTAAGCATCTTTTGTAACTTGCCAATTATAAACAAACATAGTACACCTATTGATTAACAGAATTAACATCAGTCAGAAATATTTAGAACTTGAGTAATGTTTTTATTAAAAACGGAGCTGGAAGTGCCAAGCTGTCCCTGGAAAAGAGTGTGTGTGGGAATCAGCCCAACACCGTGGCTGTAAATAGCCCTTTGCAGGTAAGGTCCCCCCAGGTCTCTCCCTTCAGAAGGCAGCAGCATCGCTTATCTGCTGAAAGTGATTGATGTGCTGCTCACCTGATTATCTGAGCAACGGCGAGGGGACGGGGAAGGGAAAGGCTGCAGCCACGGGTCCTCCAGCAATCTTTTTGCACCAGCTAATATTTCAGCTGTGCTGGGTAAATGTCATTTTGGTGGAAAAAGTGACAAGCGTCAGAGAACTAATCTAAGTGCAGAGATTTCATCAGCAGGCTTTTGGTTATTGCAGACCGCAAGTGGATTATTGGATGACAGGATAAATAAAGCTACATTGTAAATAATAAAGAAATTATCAAACTGGTATAATTAAAATGATGCCAAAACAGAGTCTACTTGTTTGAATCATTCAAATTCCCTTGAGAGAAATGACATAGAAAATGATTACAGAGAAAATATAGAAAGTAATTACAGAGAAGAAATACAGGTTAGACACATAGGTTGATGAAAGAAAATAAGTTAAGAGGTTTTTAAAAATATATTTAGGAGAAATTAATAGGGAAGGCAAGCTTATGAGCTGTGAGGCTATACTTCATGATGTAAGGAGGTGTTTCTACAAGAACATCTTTCCAATCCCCAGCCAGAAAGGTTTGTGGGACTGGCATTTTTTTATGAGAGGATACAAAATCTGTTGAAAAGAGCATTGGATAAATTTTTTCTCCTAAAGATTTAAATTAATTTGATGCATTGATTTTATGCATTATTTTCTACACTCATTCATTTGAATGGTACCATCTGTGATACGTTTGCGTAAAATGAATTTCAGTCTCACTATGAAATATTTGTTGAGAGTAATTCTGAATTTATTTTGGAAAACATTCACTGTAGAAATCTGATAAAAGCTCTATATTCAACCAAGGAAAAGAAATTACCAAGGAATCTATAACCAATGATGTTAGCCTAATTTTTGGCTTTCAAATAGCAAACAGCAGAGTATAAGAAATTAAAGAAAGCCTTGTTTAATGTTTTCCAGTAAAGCCAACTCTGGAAAAAAAATAAGAAAACAAGTAATACTCATTGCATCAGGCTGTTATAAATTATATGATAGGCTGTCAGCAAACAACACTAATGCTCTATAAAGTCTTTGTGGAGATATCACAGTTGTCTGGATCCTATCACTAGTGCTTAAGTAGATGCTGCTGCACAAAGACAATACCAATTTTATGTAACCGATAGTTCAGGTTTCCTTACCATGACTGATGCATAGCTCCCAAGTCTTTCAGATGCAAAGGCATTTTCAGGAACTACCAGTTTTGTAACTAAGTGCTAGATATGGTAACTTAATCCAGTATCTCTTTATTTTGCTGAACTAAGATGTGTTACATATCTATAAACATTTAGATTCATATTCATAGAGTATCTGGGAACTTACTTTGTTATAGAATTCCAGATACCTGTTCAAATCTCAGATTCAGTGATTCATAGCCTTCTCCAAGTGTTTAAGTCCTAGGTCAGAAATGGCAATAGCTGAAGGTTCCTTGGTTTGCATTACACTGGAGCAAAAAGTTCCATGTATATTCAATTTATAGCTTAGCAAAATATATTAGAGAAATTTTTCTAAAAAGAAGCCTTTGTCTATTAAACCTGCTTAGTCTGCCTGCCTTGCCTGTCCTCTGTTTAGTGTTATGGAACAGTATTCCTGTTTGCCAACAGCCTTATATTTTAAATGTGCCTCTGAAAATACTGAACTCTTCCATGAAATAATATTAGAGTTGGCTGAAGAATGCCCTCTCAGATTGAATGGTTCCAATGAACTGGTTAGAGCTTAACAGTTGCATGGTTGGAAAAGTATGAAGAGTTTAAATGTCCATGTTGGATCATACTGATATTTTTTGTTATGGAAGCATATAACCTAAACTGCATGACTTAGCACAAAGAAAGGCAGTTATTAACAATAAGACCTTGACCTCAGATAAAAAATTGAAATGAATGGGCTAAATTTAGCCTTTTTTTCCTTGATCATAGTTCCCTGTATTGTTTTCTACCAAGGCTGAACTTAATACAGACCTACTTTCCTGCCTAACAAACTCTTCTAAGTTTCCCTTTAATTCACAGTTTCAAAATTTTATCTATCATCCATTTGAAAAGGATAAAAGTGTACATAGCAACATGTCTCAACTAAAAATCATTAAAACACCTACTCAGCTAAACCATTTGTGTCCTTTCCTTTTTGGAGTAGTGTGACGTCCTGTGGGACAATAATACTATTCACTGCTCTTCTGGCCTAGGATGCTCTCCAAGGTTGGGATCTATAGAAAGTAAAATTCAGAGAATTTAATACATCAATTCTCCAGCAGCCTCACATAAATCATCCGGAACAGAGAACACTAACTATGGTTGGATCAGCTTTCAGTGCTTTCTTAGGACCAAAGGAAAAACTCTTAAAAAAATAAATCCCCAGAAAATGTGTGACCAATTCTTCTAAAGCAAAACTGCCGAAAGAGGGCAAGAGGAAGGTATTGTCTCCCTGTTTGGAGCAAATGTACTTCCCCTCTGTCAGCAGTTGTCATTGATCTTTGACTAGAAAAGTCTGTATCTCTGAAGAGTAGAGGCATAACCGATACTCATCATTAGAAGGCGAAGTCAGTCCCTACAGCTACTGGGGTACTTGATGTTCAGCCATGTTCAGGGTGAGAAGGTACATCGCATAATCAGCAGAGAGCAGGGAAAGGTTTCCTTGCCACCCCCAATTTGCATCCATCTCATTAGAAACGAAATAATGTAGAAAGAGCTTAGTAAATAGGGATTCAGTGTCTTTCATTACCAACCGTAAAAGCACAGGACAAAAGTGGAGTCATGACAACAACAAATATTGTAAGGTTCAGTAGGTGCATGTTCCCTGAGCCTAACTCCTTCTAGCAATCTTTCCACATTAGCCTGCCAAAAGGCAAGAGTATCCATAGTGCTGAAGAGAGGATACCTTAATAAGTAAGAATAGTTATCTGGTGGTAGGAAGCCAGAATACAGCAGTCTCTGAAGAACAGAGCATGAGATTATTAGAAGATGGTCTAGAGGAAGCAGGGATTCACAAAAGTGCCTTTATTGGACTGTCTGACCCAGAGGACTCAGGACATGAGTGCTGACTTCCAAGGGAACAATTTTAGGCCAGTGACTGAGGGACTTTGACTCTCATCAAAGAAAATGCTTCAGTGGAATCCTAATGGGAGAAGCCTTAGGTACCGAAAACACTTTGTTGGATTTTATTCTTCTTTACTAAGAAGATTGCAACCAAGTATAGCAGTATAAGCAGGTTTGCTGTATTAAAACGAGGAATATGACAAACTCATTCTAATCATATGGACATATTCCTCTGTAGAAGCTGGGGGGAAAAAAATCATCTAAGGGATAACAAACTCAAGATGTAAATGAGGAGAATGTTAACTGGAAAGGAGTAGTGATAAGAGATATGAAATACAGAGATACAAACTGCATGGCTATAGTGCAATTTCATCATGCACATCAAGTCTATTGGGATCAGCCTATATACACAAAATCCCTCCCTGAGGACAGGTGCTCATGCCTTTTATAAAGTGTCCTTGGAATGGCAAACTTTCTCTGAAATGCATATTTCATATATGACTTTTTTTTAAAGAAAGTTTTAAGAGGAAGAACAAAAATGATGCATGACTGAAGTCAAAAGTATTCATTCAGTTTCCATTAGGAAGGTGTTGAGGGTAAATATCTTAAATATCTTCAGATACTGAAAATAACATTAGGAGTGACGAATGAAATATTTATGTTTAAATCCTTAAGTGGACTCTAGCACCATTTGTTTGGACTGAAAGTTGAACCTGCAGGAACATTGCTAAACATAATATGACCTGCTCCAGATCACACTTTTTGGTCCCAATTTTATTTTGAAATATAAAGGGCAGTAAATCATAGGTACGAGCAAAATCTTAGGACTGAAAATTTCCTATTTAATCTATTAATTTTTTCCTAGATTTAGGTAGGAATTAATCATGAAGAACACAGCAGTTTCTGTTTTGTATCAGGATGAATCACAGAATCACAGAATGATATGGGGTTGGAAGGGACCTCTGGAGACCATCTAACCCAACCCTCCTGCCAAAGCAGGTCTACCTAGAGCAGGTTGCACAGGAACTTGTCCAGGTGGGTTTTGAATGTCTCCAGAGACAGAGACTCCACCACTTCTCTGGGCAGCCTGTTCCAGTGCTCTGCCACCCTCAAAGTAAAGAAGTTCCTCCTCATGTTTAGATGGAACTTCTTATGTTCAAGTTTGTGCCCATTACCTCATCCTGTCACTGGGCACCACTGAAAAAAAGGCTGAGCCCATCCTCCTGACACCCACCCTTTAAGTATTTATAGGCACTGATCAGATCTCCCCTCAGCCTTCTCCAGACTAAAAAGACCCAAGTCCCTCAACCTTTCCTTGTAAGAAAGATGTTCTAGTTCCCTAATCATCTTTTTAGCCCTTTGCAGCAGTTCCCTGTCCTTGAACTGGGGGGCGCAGAACTGGACACAGTACTCCAGATGCAGCCTCACCAGGGCAGAGTAGAGGGGGAGGATGACCTCCCCCAACCTGCTGGCCATGCTCTTTTTGATGCACCCCAGGATGCAATTGGCCTTCTTGGCCACAAAGGCACATTGTTGGCTTATGGTCATCCTGTTGTCCACCAGGATTCCCAGGTCTTTTTCCTCAGAGCTGCTCTCCATCAGGTCAGCCCCCAACCTGTACTGGTGCTTGGGGTTATTTTCCCCAGGTGCAGCACCCTACACTTGCCCTTGTTGAATTTCATCAAGGTTCCTCTTTGCCTAACTCTCCAGCCTGTACAGGTCTTGCTGTATGGTGGCACAGCCTTCTGGGGTATCAGCTACCCCTCCTAGTTTTGTGTCATCGGCAAACTTGCTGAGGATATACTCCATCCCTTCATCCAGGTCATTGATGAATATATTGAAGTGGACTAGACCCCGTACTGACCCCAAAGAAGACCCCATGAATACAAAGCCTGTCCGAGACCACTCTGAAACATCCACAGCAGAACATGCGTATGGTAAGTGGGAATCTACTTTCAAGACCATGGTCTAAAGCTGGCTGAGCAGGGATTTTAATCAGGGTCTGTACACTACATATGTAACCTGGACATCAGGCTACACTGATCTACGTGGATTTTCACTTTCCATCTTGTCTCTGCTATGCTCATTTAAAAAAAAAAAAAGAAAAAAAGAAAAAAAGAATCTTGATCAGCTGTCTTTCAAAGTCAAGGACAAGCTCTGCTACAGCTAAAAGAATATTATCATTTGCTGTATTCCCTCAGCACCTTGATCGTCACTTTTGAAAAGGACAGAGAAGTAGATAAAATACAGTTGCTGCACAGCTCCTGCTGAAGGGCTGAGATTCTGTACCCAATGCACATCAGTATTTGAGCATGACAGGTAGGGTAGGGAGCTATTCCACCAAGATGTAATCATCAATACTTCTTATTTTAAATTTAAAAAAAAAAAAAAGTTTTAAAATAGTGATATTTTTTCTAACTATGCTGCTCTGTTAAGACACATAGTATTGTAAGAAATCAAAATGTGTACATATATTGGGATAGACAGACCTTAATGAGGTCCCGAGAATCCTGAAGCCACTTGTGGGCTAAATAGCTGCCAAGAAGCATGAAACTCTGAAAACACAAATTGCCCCCTATCAATTGGATTCTCTTGTCTTGAGAGAAGCAGGACTTTTGCCATGCTTTATATATACACAAGATCGAAGTAACATTTGATTAGGAAACTGTTTTCTCCTTATCCAAAGCACACAATTAGATTTCACATTCTGATTAAATGCTAGAAGAACGTAACTGTGAAACGAGAAAGCTTGGACTTTGAAGTGACTTCCACCTGTGATTTGCAAACTTGGTCCTGCTAGAAGAACACGTCCAGTGTCCTAAGCACACCAAAACATGCAGTCCTCGCTTGGCACCACATCAGTTTACATCAGTGGAACTGTTGCCAAGTCAGGACTACCATTAGGGAGTACCGTCAAAAAAAATAATCTGTCAACATGCTCCTTACACTCCAACATCTCATTTTGCTTTCAAAGCTTTTGCCTATTAGGGCCTGTCTACATTATGATATTTCCAAAAAATGGTTGATATTGCACTGGCAATTCAGTACAAATGTCAAGTTCTAAGAAATACTTTTAGTACTTTGAACATGACTGAAAAAGAAGAGGTTTCTAAATTTTCAGTTGTTTACATTATGTTTTCTGGAACTTTTATATTTAGTATAAACTCACTGAATGTACTTATAACAAAAATCCTTGTGTTCCCTTGGCAATAGCTTGCTGCTTCCCTTTCCATTTCAGCTGCACTTACAATTTTCTGCTCCAATTCTGATACTCCAGCATGTACTCTCCTGCTGCCAGAAACAGAATTGAATCCTACCAGCTGCCTGTAAGGGGTTAGTCTAATGATTTCTCCAAATAGTACAGTTGTCTAATTTAGCAACAATACACCCTCTATATTATAGCATTTGTTAGTAATGCATATTAGTAATGTATTGAGTTTAAGTTGGTTTGTTAACTGAAAAGCTATGACCCATGTTTTAAAAAACTTATATTAAAAAAAAAGTATTTTTAGTACCCCATTAATAAGGAATTTTAAGTAATGCTATGACCACAAGTCTAGAAGCTGTCCACTTTTTTTTAGAACAGATCCAGGTTAATTTAACGATGTCCCATGGGTAAAATTCCCTAACAAGTGTCAACAGTTCAGAGGTTGGGGAGGTATGAAAGACACAGTGTCCTTAGATATTCCTAGTTTCTTTCCTGTGAGGAGGTTAAAAAAAAGGAGGGAAATAGAGCAACTGGGATAACTGATACCAGTGAAACATATTCTAAAATGTTGTAAAGACTTATGCATGAGAGCAATCAAAGTAGAACCCATGTGCACTAACATCTGTGTAATTTTTTCCTACTGTCTCATTAGCATCACAAAATACAGACCAATGGGATTTTGATAGTCAGCCAGCTCATGCATGTTGCCATTACCCTTCCTCTCATACGATTCCCATACTTTCCTCACATATCTGTGGAAACTAACAGAGTATCTGTGAATATTTTTAAATCATTAACATCTATAAATGGTATATTTAAAAATAATACACAGATAATTCAAACTTTTCAAGGAATGTGGTATTTATTGCATGACTAAGCCAGCAAATGCAAATTTGAAAAGAAAATAGCTTCTAATCTAAGTATTCATTTGCTGATGAATTAAAAACACCAAGTTATTCAGCACAATTCAAAATGAAAAAGCTGACATATCATTTATTGTAAAGGCCACAGCTATAATAGGAACGTCATTGTTTCCCTTTCTGCTGGTCTCACACATTCTTTTTAATCTTGATTATTTGTCACCCTGTTAGGGACTTCTTATGTTAATGAAATCCTTTTGTCAGTGATGTAACCGGAGCCTTTTACTGCATTTTCCCTTCCTACATAAGTTACAATTGTGGTTATAAACACTGTGGAGGTTTCTTCTGAGTCACACAATTGCAGATTGTTCGAAGGAGACACACGTTTCTGCTGTTGCTAGGTGGCAAATGCTCTTAAAGATTTTGCAGGCTGGAGATTTCTTCAAATCTTTAATCCCCCATATTTATTTTATAACCCACAGGAACGGTTAAAAAAAGTAAAAACCAAAAAACCCACTCAGTGTTAGGATGATAGAATATTTGAAAAAAACATTTGGCATCAAAGCTTAATTCCATGTCTAACTACAGGTCAGTTTAAGATTTCATGAGGGATGATTATTGTGTATCTGTGTATTGCAAAGCTGTTCATGCCTTCTTCTAAAACCAGTGTGGTAGCTCCTGTTTAGAACTGAGTCCTAGATGTAATGAATAAGCCTCAGCACAGTACTTTGAAAAATACACGTATGAAAGAAGAACTTTACAGAGTGCAAGGAAAAAAGCCCAAATTATTCCTTAGCATCTAGGAATTGATCATCTAGGAGTGGATTTTGTCTGATATGTTATAGCAGCACTGAGAGTTTTGAAGAGTATATTAACTCATTGATAAATCTATATAATTTTAGTCTGAAAAGGGTCCTATGCTCTACCTTTCCTAGGGTATGGTTTTTTAAAACTGCATGTTAATTTCTACTAACAGTTCAAGATGAAACTATTTTTCAGATGCTCCTTTTGAAATAAGGCCAAATTCACAGCTGAAGCTAAACTGGTGAGACTTTTCACCTCCAAAAGCTGTCACACCAATGTCAGTAAGTGTTAGACTCATGTCCACACACCAGTAATACTTATTAAAGGACAGCACAAGGAAACTGAATAAGGGAAAAAATACCAGGCTTGATTACAAAACAGCTTCAGCTTCTCCTGCAGTACCTCATACCAGCGTAAAAGTCCCAAGTCCCTGCCTGTTGCACAGACAAGCCTTTGTGAAGGTAGCTCCAGCAGCTGGAGAACACCGACATTTCAGACTAGCACAGTACTTGCTTCCTCCTGCCTGTCTCACTCGCAGCCTGGCCCTTATTCTCATATGACTCACTGACTGTCCCATCCCATTTACAAAAGTGTCATTAAATTTCACCTTTGTGAGCCAGCCAGGATCTTCTCAGCAAAACAATGGTAAGAATTATTCCCTTTTGAAAAATGCCTTTTTTTTTTTTTTCCCTAATCTCAATTTTCTTTTAAACAAAGCTGTGTCATTTCTTCTGAAAATTAAAAGAACAAGTCATTCTGAGACAACCAGCTGTTGGAGAACCACACAAAAGTTTTGAAGTTCAGCACATTCATATACAACCAAGCGCCTGGGTCTTACAAGGGAAAGTCTTGGGTGACTAGCAGTAGATCTTGGTGTAGATCTTTCCTTGCCAATAAAGTCTCGTCATTAAAAAAGCAAAATCTCACAGGATTGAAAACTATTCCCTCACTCTTCCTTACCTCAGCCACACACCTGCTACAACTGTAGGTGTCTTGGATGGGAAACATTAGTGAAAAGGTAGGATATATTCTTCAGATCCTGATTTTACTTTTGCTTTAATCCTGATCAGTTGACTAAAGCTTCCATGCTCTTTGCATTCAGCATGTCACAAGAAACGTGTGCTTTATGCCTGTAAGTATTCTCAAAAATAAACTACTCATTGCAGTAGTCTCTTGATGGCGCTAGGATTTATGAAGCATACTGGGTCCTTACACTTCTTGGAGAACTTGCATGGGTAACAGTATTCTTATGTGCAGCCAAGCTATGATGGGCTATCAACATCTGTCCAAACAAGCTTCCTCATTTTCTTTGTGACAGTCATAGGAAACAGAAGTGTTTTGGAGGGGTACCATATTTGGCAGCATGGCCAAATAGAATCATAGAATGGTTCAGGCCGGAAGGGACCTCCAAAGGTCATCTAGTCCAGCCTCCCTGCAGTCAGCAGGGACACCCCCAACTGGACCAGGTTGCCCAGGGCCTCATCGAGCCTCACCTTGAATATCTCCAGGGAAGGGGCCCCAACCACCTCCCTGGGCAACCTGTTCCAGTGTTCCACCACCCTCATAGTAAAGAACTTTTTCCTAATATCCAATCTCATTCTGCCCTTTCCCAACTTAAAGCCATTTCCCCTTGTCCTGTCACTGCCGGCCTTTGTAAACAGGCTCTCCCCAGCCTTCCTGTAGGCCCCCCTCAGGTACTGGAAGGCCGCTATAAGGTCTCCCCAGAGCCTCCTCTTCTCCAGGCTGAACAACCCCAGCTCCCTCAGCCTGTCCTCATAGCAGAGGTGCTCCAACCCCCCTGATCATTTTAGTGGCCCTCCTCTGGACCCGCTCCATCAGGTCCATGTCTTTCCTATATTGAGGGCTCCAGACCTGCACACAGTACCCCAGGTGAGGTCTCACCAGAGCAAAGTGGCAGAATCATCTCTCTGGATCTGCTAGCAACACTTCTTTTGATGCACCCCAGGATGTGATTGGCCTTCCAGGGTGCAAGTGCACACTGCCTGCTCATGTCCAGGCTGTTACTTGCTGAAGATCTTGACAGCTACCACCTTGTAAACTCAAAGGGAGCCACTGCTTGAAATGACTCTGGCTGTACAGGCACACAGGCATTCTGGACAAACATTCAGAATAAAAATAGACACTAGCTGTAGTCCTTTGGATATATCTATATATACATTATTTTTACATCCCCCTCTTGTGAATAGTTCCTGTTATAACTGTTGCAATCCCATTGTGAAACTAGTAATTCACAAAATGACAAAAATATATAGTCACTTTATAGTTACATAAAATGCTCTCTATGTAAAAAAGTAATGTTTTCTTTGTAAAGTGAAGTATTTTACTGTAAGGTACAAAGTAAACATAAAAAATTTTTTGGTTTTATGAAGAAGTGTAATGTACTTTGGAGTTAATAACCAATAACTATCAGGATTAGACATTTCAAGCAATGCTTACCTCCCATCTTTTGACTTTTCTTAAAAGACTAAAATTTTTAGTCATCTTTAAAATGATCGATTTCACAAGTTGCCTGCAAAACATCCCCACTAAAACAAAAAGAAATATGACTTTGTCAAGTTTTAGAGAAAACTGGACGTAATCAAGGGGGAAGCTTAATCTTAGAGCAGATTTCTAAATTTCATCTGGAAAGATGATTGATGGGCTTTCCCCTCCCACACTGCTCTGACTTTAATCTCACCTGGAGGAGAAAGAATTGGGAGCAATCTGACCCTTAGCCCACTCAGCTCTGATTTCCAGACTACATCTGGGAGATAAGGAAGCAAAGGAGGCATTGCTTCCTCTCACCCCTAGATATTTGGGATGTTCTCTATGGGAGGATAAAGAGCAATTACCTGCTCTTGGAATTCATCCTCAAAGTGTTATTAATTTAGATCATTCCTATGTCTTATCTGACTCATTACGCATGCATGCATGGAAAAGTGCTCATTATCAAAACTCACTGAAAAGCCCTCTGATCCCATAAGCTGGCCTTTACCAGTATTTCCTTGTTCTCCCTGCAGTTGTGTTTCCTAGACCAACTGTTCTTTTTGGCCAGAAACTGTTTGGCTCCTCTTCACAAGCTCAGACCCATCCTGACTTCTTAAATGGCATCTGCTTTGTTGCATGTGCCTCAATAGCACATACCCAACAACTATAACAACCTGTTCTCTAAGGGTTAGACACAAGGTTTCTTCCACTGAAAAAGGTTTCTGTCCTCATCACTGACTTTACGCCAGTCAAAACGACCAGATTAGCAAAAACATTATTTAAACTGTTTAAGTGTTACCCATCTTGTTTTGTTTTAAACAGACCAGGGAACACACACATCTTAGCTGGAAGGTAAGAGCAGGTGCTACCTAGCCCATCAAACCAAGGCTGACTGACAGCCTCTTCAGACAAGCCATGGTGCGGGTAGAATAAGATTGCGCTTACTCATTAGTACATTTCATATCATTCCCATCAAAGCTCAGAGGCCAGCATCCATGGTCAGAGGCCTAGCTACGCATAAAGGCTCAAAACAGGCATCCTTCTCAGGAGCATTGTCACTGTTAGGGTGTGGACATTAGCTTAGAGAAAAGACTGCCAGTTTTGGCACAGCACTGTGCTGGATAGTAATGTTTTCACCTACAAAAGGTGCTTCAGATAGGAAAGACAAAGGTGATGAGCTAGACGAGGGAGAACTGGTTTACCTTCTGTGTGAGAACTTGTCACAAGTCACAGAACTCAAGCTTGTGAGAGATCATGGATGAAGAAGCAGAAAGTGTCACATCTTTAAGTGAAGTCTGGAAGTAATATGAGCAGGAACAGATTGACATGTTCATAATGCTACGAGGATATGAATCACTTCCTTCCCCTTGTTCACTGACAAAGTTATGAAGTTAGAAATACAGTCCATTAGGCATTACTCTCGTCCTCTGTCCTTGTACTTCAAATGCCTTTCAGATGCAAGGTAGAGCTAAACAGCAATAGCTGGCTAGAAACTGACGTGACCAGTGGTCCTGCTGCTGCATTACAGGCATGAGGGATGTTTGTTTTGGGGTGATGGGCTATTGCTTTCCCAAATCCATCACACGGGCTGAGAATGATAGTATGCAAAATATTCTAGTGCTGTGCGTTGTACTTTTAGAGTGCTCCCTCAGAAGTAAGTGTTGGCATGCCAAAGGTGTGGTTGCAATCTATCACGCTGGCTCATTCAAATTGTCTTAACTTAATTAAAAAGCACAGTTAAGCTCCGGGCTATCTTTTTTGAAGATCTCCTCAAGGTGCCTTCAAAGATGTTAGTCTGCAGCATGCTACAGCTTTTCAATTGCGTTAAATTAAACCCATCACAATACGCATTCTGTTTCCCCAGAACAGGGCCCAGAAGCAGAGCATGTGGTTTCCATGTTTAAACTGGAAGCACCTGAATAAGAGAAGTGGGAAAACTAGACAGTGTTGTCCCTAGCACTACCCACTACTGCTGCTTCTCTAGTGAAAACAAAATGAAAACAGGATAAGAGAGTGCTAGATTGGGAATAGAACTTCTGTCTGTAGAAAGGCATCATGAAGGTCCTACCATTTGTCCAATCTGTGTTGAAAATGATCCTTAAACTGCTATTTTTGCCACCATCTTTTATACCAAACTTGTTTTCTTTTTCATTGTGAAGTTAAAATCTTTAAAATTCATCATTAACCTCTGCTGCTCACCCTGCTTTTAATCAGAAAATGTCATCCCTGGGAAGTCTGACCTGTTATTGCATTGAAAAAGACAGACAGCCGTCTTTGAAATTAAGTAAGTGACGCAGACTTGGCTGACCACGCCAAATTGTAAACCACGAGTGCATCCGAATGTGCATGTGCTTCCTTCTAATTTCTGATGTGAGTCGTCGATTCCTATCTGTAGATGGTGACGGTGTAGATAATTTGTATTATGGTAATGTTCATAAAATAGCCAGTGAGTGGGAACTAACAATTCCGAAAGAGGAAACAGCTTCAAGTAGAAGAGGGCATGGGGAAGAGGGCAGTGGAGTGCACTTCTCTCTCTCTCTCTGGTATTACTGACACTATGTCTGGTCTATACTTCAGTTCATATGATACAGAAGTCTCCTGTATCAGCATATAGTCCTGAGTAGGCTGCAGCCACACCTGACCTTGGTACTCTACCAAAACGTGACAGGAAACAACAATTGTTGCCAAAGGCTTAGAATCTGGGTATTGAGAATCAAAGGGAAAACAAATGACCTGAAAAAGAATGAAAGATGTTGTAAGAAAATGAAAATTTTAGGAGGAAAAAACCCCAAGAAATCTCAAGTATGCTCTAAACTACTTTGATCAAGTATGACTAGCATTTATTTCAAGTCTACACCATCATTTAGATGTTTTTGTACGATGGCAGATTTAAGCCTTCAGTTCTCTCCTTGTAACACTTGATGTTATATAAGATGTCATTTTAGAAAATATGATACCATGTTGGAAACCAATTTCCTGAAGAGCTAGGAATAGAGTCATATCTTTATCTAGGGTTATACTTGCAGTTCTGGCAATTTTCTTTTTTAATAAATATGGATAACTCCATAGAACTCCAAAGGACAACAAATATTGTCCTTTATCTTATGTCTAAGTTCCAAAGGACAAGAAATGCTGTCCTGTATCTTATACCTAAGTTTCAAAATGGTGCAAAAGAGGTCAGAAATCTTCACAAAGATAGAAAATGATACAAAGCCCTTGATCTAACAACATAAAATGAGCCAAAGACATGTTTACAGAGTTGTGTTGTCTGAGAACTGAGTGGTCAAACACAAATCATCAGTTCTGACCAAGAAACTAAACAGTTACGTTAGAGAGGTTTACCAGCCCAGACCCTACATAGGGTTTGTTGGCTCACGCACAGCGCTGCCCTGAGTTACCTGGTTATGGACGAGAGCTGCTTTGCACCTTGGTGGTTTGGATCTCAGCCAGAAGAACTCTATTCTGTTTCCACAGTTTTATGTAGACAAGCCTGTATTAAATACATACAGCCAAATTAGATGAGTAAGCACTAACATATTGATCCTTCTTAAATGCAGGTTACAAACTAACGTGTAGAAGTTAGTTTAGCCCATTCCAAACTAGAACAAAACCAAAAACCAAGAACCAAACCCTAAACAAAACACTTTTATTCCTTTCAAATTACTTTTGCTGCCTTCTTGCTAGATCAATCATAGATGGTCTGCTTTAGCAACAAGGCTGGGAAAAAACAGGTAGAATACTTTGGTTTGGAAGGCACCTTAAAGATTGTCTAGTTCCAACCCCCCTGCCATGGGCAGGGACACCTCCCACTAGAGCAGGTTGCTCAAAGCCCCATCCAGCCTGGCCTTGAACACCTCAGGGATGGGGCATCCACAATTTCTCTGGGGAACCTGTTCCAGTGTCTCATCACCCTCACAGTAACCCTGATAAGTGTTCTTCAAAAGCAGCCAGTGTGGCAGATACAGAATGCAAAACATTGAAAGGCAGGGGGTGTTTGGTTTTTTTTTTTTTTTGTCCTTTGCCAAGGGGCTGCTAAGATAAAAGCCGATGGCGTTTAAAACAGCTTATCAGCCCCCCCAGATGCTACCAAGTATGCGAATCGTGATTTGAACGCTCCTCAAGGAGAGAGCGGCTCCCTGTCTGACTCTCCCTTGCCCCCACACCGGACAGTGGGAAAAATTTCTTCACCGAAGGGGTTGTCAAGCATTGGAACGGGCTGCCCAGGGAAGCGGTTGACCCGCCATCCCTTGAAGGTATTTGAGACGTGTAGATCTGCCGCTGAGGGACGCGGTTTAATTGGCAGTGCCAGATTTAGGAGTGAGCGATCTTAAAGGTCTTTTCCAACCAAAGGATTCTACGGCGGGGACCACCCTTCCCCAGCTTGGCGCCAGCCGGTGCCGCTGGAAGCCCAAAGACCCGTTCCCGACCGAAACTCCCTTTCCCTTCGGGGGGCGCCACCCGAACCTCTCAGCCACCGCCTTAGCCCGGCTTCCCCCACCGGAGCAGGGACCCTCCGGCCGCCCCCGCCTAACTTTGGGCCAGAGCGACGGAAAAACTCTTGGTAGCAGGGGAGGCGGCGGCCCGCCCCAGCTCTCCTCCTCCGCCGGCTCCGGTGTGAGGGAGGATGAGGGGAGGCTGCGC